>NC_092416.1:179605536-179930536 GCF_040894005.1 Engystomops pustulosus | reverse complement strand
ATCTATCTATCTATCTATCTCATATCTATCTCATATCTATCTATCTATCTCATATCTATCTATCTATCTCTATCTATCTCCTATCTATCTATCTATCTATCTATCTATCTATCTATCTATCTATCTATCTATCTCATATCTATCTATCTATCTCATATCTATCTATCTATCTATCTATCTATCTATATTTATATCTAGTTGGAAATGTGAGATGCAAATAAAGATGCAATTCCCACCTATTATTTAATTGCCCGATGTCCATCTCTGTAGCTCACAAAACCAAAAGCGATATGAAAGATGAAATCCTTATCTTTTAATATGACACAAAACGCATGTTTCTAGGTGCTATAAAGCAGAAGATAGAGGTGTCTACTTCTGCAACCACTAAACTTGAGAAAATGGGATAGAAGAGAAGAGTCATATTTGCCTGACTTTGAAGAATATTTCTTTTATACATAAATGGGTGGGATTTCACACAAAAGTAGGACATTTCATACTCTGTCTGAGGGGACTAGTAGTTTATTGGGGTGAAACATGGTAACAGGTTCCTTTTAAGCTTCCTAGAATATAATACACATTTAAAGGGAACTTCTCACCAGGTTTTACCCCACTAAACTCTTAGCCCCCTCATGTCTGGTATGAAATGTTCTTTACTAGAATTCCCTCTTTTATGTGAAGACCTCCAAAGTCATGTGATAATGAGCAGAGAAGAGTTATATTTTACCAGGGAAGAGTCAGGCACAGAGGCTGGAGCGTCACTTTCGGGTTCTGAGGTTCTATGATCTTAAGAGAAATGGACAAATAAAGTAAAAATCCGGAAATTGAGCTGCACATAACAATGCAAGCTTTTCTTTTCCTCCTGTATCTCCAGTTCTGTAGATCACAGAACCACAAGTTCTGGTGGTATTTGAAAGAGAAAATTCTTCGTCTTTAATCTGATACCAGAACCTTGTTTCTAGCTATAGAACCCATGATATAGGTGCCTGACCCCTCCAGCCAATGAACCTGACCCTTTACTAGTAAAAATGACTCTTCTCTGCTAAAAATGACTTTGGATGAGAGTTTTTTTTTTATATAAATAAACATATAAAATTTCACATAAAAGAGAGAATTCTAGAAAGAACATTTCATCCCCTATCTGAGAGGGGTCTGTGTTTTGCAGGGGGTAAATGTATGTGACAGGCCCCCTGTAATCCCCCTGCCTATTGTCAGCATATGGTCAGTTCAGTCATTCCCGGTCTGGTCTGCTAGACCCTGCAAGCGGAAGGAGAGGCTTGTTGGACCAGATTCGCTCGTGGTCAGACTGTCATGGTACCAAATAGCCGATGATGTGGGTCCTGCTTTAAGCGGAGGTGTCCACTGTATTCCAATAACATGATGGACCTCGTAGCGGAAATCTAATGGATCCTACTATATATGAATGAATATTGGTACCAGTCATCTGATGTAACCCTAATCCCCACTGCTGGGAGTTCCCTGATCTTATCATTATAGCCCCTTATATCAGCCAGCAGGGGGTGACAGTGAGCCTATCTGAACGCAGGACCTTAGCACCCCATGGTATAGTGGTGTCAGGGGATGAATGAAGCACATGCAATGGGTGTAAGCCTAGGAGAAGCCTAGCAGAGCCCTCCTCTGCGACTATGTGGAGCCCACCCAACACTAACACGGTGACGGATCCTCCTCGCCATATGCTAATCACCGGCACTTGTCATCCTCGTGTCACCCCCCTGTAAGCTCTGCCATGTCCTTGTCAATGATTTACGGCTTCAGGTACATGAACCCTACAGAGATCTCATACCAGACGTGGTCCTGGTCCTCGTTTCCAGCAGAGGTATGTTTGGCTCCTCCAGTTTGGTGGCTCGATGCCAGAAAATATCTCGCTGTTTAGAACTGCTCGGCCCCTGCCTTACCTCAAAGGATTTGGGCTGAATTAACCCCTTTGCCGACATTTCCCCAGCAAATATTACAGCCAACATTATACCGGATTATTGGAACGTTTCCATGTTTAAGTTTGTGAAATTATTGGGTCTTTTTCTTGACACCAATGAAGAGAGAAGATTCTATAAAGTCCTTACATATAAGATAACTGCATAAGTATTTACCCCCTTACCCAATATTATGGAGGGGTAAATGTGACATCAATTGGATCTGTATGGAAATCACTGGATCGGGTTTACCCCCCTCTCACTGCATGGGAAGAATAAGTTTGCTGATACAAAGTATCATCCCTTCCATCACTCCGAGGCAACAATGTAGCGGAAAATCCTTCTGGTTTGTAGAGATACTAGAAGAGGACATTGTCACCTGGTCAGGAAGACGAATATAAGAGTCCATTCCCTTTAAGACACTATTATACATGAACCCGCGTATCCCGGAGCTGTGAGGATCAGTCATGTCTCGGAGATGACACTGCTGTTTATTCGCTGCTGTTCTCTACCTCTCATTCTCAATGAAGCTGACGGCAGGCGTCTGCTTTCCCTCCGCGCTCTCTACACATTTTCCAGATGAAGAATAAAACGAAAGAGGAAAAGATTATATTCCAGCAAGGCGCCAATTGTACAAGAACGTGGAGATATAAAGCACAACAACTAACGTCCAAATATCTGGTTCTGCCTGCAGCAGCCCTACCGGGCAATCTGAGGCTCCCTCCATAAGAAGCCACCAGGACCAATGTGCACCTAACTGCATTATGCAGAGAGTTGGCCTCTGCGTGTAGTTTATTGCTAAGGCCATGAGATTGTCAGATCTTACAATGGCCACATACACCCGGTCATATCTCCCCATACACTATCAGCAGCAGGGACCCTCCATCAGGGGCTGATATCCCACCACTGTATCCTTGTTCCCTCACACATCTGCTGTAGGGAGTTGGGAGGCCCCATACATACATCAACCACCCAAAAAGCAGTGGCTCTAGCTGACAATGGCTTTGGATGACGTGTAATGTGCATGGTCCCCATGGTACAGGGGATATGTCAGAAGTATCCATCATGCCAAACTACAGACAATGTCAGTAACATCTCTGGAGAGACGTTTTATTGCACCTTTAAGTGGCAGCAAGGACTGTTTTATAATGCACTGCTGTGCTTATAGCTCTCTACAGTGAGCCGCTTCATGGCCTCTCCACATCATATTGCTAGATTGTAATTTCCAAGTCCTCACACTGCTGTGCTCTTGGCTCTCTGCAGCGAGCTACTTCATGACTTCATGGCCTCTCCACATCATATTGCTACATTGTAGCATCCAAGTCCTCACACTGCTGTGCTCTTAGCTCCCTGCAGTGAGCTACTTCATGGCCTCTCCACATTATATTGCTAAATTGTAATTTCCAAGTCCTCACACTGCTGTGCTCTTAGCTCTCTACAGTGAGCTGCTTCATGGCCTCTCCACATCATATTGCTACATTGTAGCATCCAAGTCCTCACACTGCTGTGCTCTTAGCTCTCTGCAATGAGCTTCTTCATGGCCTCTCCACATCATATTTCAAGATTGTAACTTCCAAGTCCTCACACTGCTGTGCTCTTAACTCTCTGCAGTGAGCTGCTCCACTGCCCCTCCCCTCTGCTCTGAGTAAAAGCTGTAGCAGGCTTCTGGTTGGATACTACAGAAGTGCCCAAGAGCAGAGGGGCTGTCAAGGAGTGTAATACAGACAGCACAGAAAAAAGCAGTGAGAGGACGGCAGTGCGAGAATCATGAAAACTCCATTTGCACATAGACAGGTCTGATCACATCTCTTCATACTGTTTCCTATGGTTGTAACGGCAGAGACTTTCCCTTTAAACAAAATCTACCATCAAAATCCATCCTGATAAAGCAGGGACAGTACTCATAGATCCAGGCACCGGGGCTGTGTACATCTTCTTATATGTGTTAGCTATGGCCTCCATTCTTCTAAAATCAACTTTTTAAATGATGCTAATGTGGGAGACAATACCAGAGCCCCTCTGTGCTGTAGCTTCACAGCCTGTGCAGGAGCACTTCCTCCCTCCCACTGTGTGAGATTACATCATATCCTTTTAGCTTGTATGAATTATACCTGGTTTTAAGTATATATTTGTTATAGACCAATATACATATAATGTTATGGATTCATTTTCCATTCTTTTAATCTGTATGAATCATACATGTTTCTGCACACATATATTTTATATATATATATATTTTTTAACTGTAGATCTGAAGAAGGAAACGTCTCCGAAACGCGTCATCAATAAAGCAACATTTACACCAATACTTATGAAGTGTGGACACCTTTCCTGAACGATTACCATGTGTTCTGGTCTTCCCAATTACGGAGATTACATCAGGCAGAGGGAGGGGGGGGGATGCTCAGGGAGCAGAGGGGAGACAGTGTAACAGCTTGTGAATCTAAAGCACAGAGGGGCTCTGGTAACACCCCTAGAGTCTTAGTTGATTACAGTCGATTTTAGAAGGAAGGAGACCATGGATAACAAGTAGAAGAAGAAGAGAACAGTCACGGCACCCGGATCTACGAGTAACCTCATCTATGGCATTAGTGCTCATGTGGCCCATAACTATCCCTCCCTAATAGATACAAAAAGCAAGACGCGGCTTGGACTGTATACACACTATGGGAAGGTCTTAGTAATGACTGGAGCAGATGGGGGCGGGAGGAGGTGTGAGGACATGCACATGTGGTGATATGGAAGAAGATCATCTCCTCCTCCATAAAAGACAATAAAAATATCGCTTCTCGCAGGCGACAACTTTATTTTTTTTTACGTTCCGCTGTAAAAGTGGGCGATGACAAAGTCGTAAATTCGCGAGCGGGTTTTCCCTTCGACATTTTTAAATAACGTCTCGCTATAAATATTTTATGGACACTGTAAGATGTAACGGCCTGTGGGAGGGCAACGAAAGACGTCCATAAACTTTTATGTAGTGTACATGTCTATTCCTCTGTGTTACCGCGATGGGAGCGAGCACGGCCAAAATCGTGGGGTTTTTAAAAATATTTTACGTTGTGAATAGAAACAAATTGAAATGTAAGTAAATTAGTTACTTTCTGTCCATCTGTGCCGCTGCATCACCATATTCAACAAAGCATCAACAAAGTATCATTTGATGTATTCCGGAATGTGACGGGAACTAAACCTGCAACGTTAGAGATCCGGGATCACGGGATCGCACAGGTCGGACGCTTTTTGGGGTCGTAATCTCTGACATGGTAATAATTATAGAATTTTTTTTTTTTCTGGGCAATTCTGCAAATCTTAAGAGCGGCTTTACAGAACAATTAGGTCATTAGTGACAGCGAGGTTTTTAATGACTTGCAGGTGGATGTTACAAGCAACAATTTGCTCAGCCATAATAATAAAGAGAGGAGAAGTGAAAAAAGGGAACAACGCAAAAAAAAAAACCCCCACACAAAATAAAAGCAAACATGAAAAGCACGGATCATAAAAGTATGGAAAGCGTTAAGCCTGAACGCAGCGCACGGTACAAGAGGTCGGCACAAGATCCTCCCAGGGAATGTAACAAACATCTGAATATAGTAAATACATAATATTTATGTAAGTATATAATTATACATGTATATAAGAGGCAGTAAAGTATAAGTGGCTGATACTGTCCATATATACAACCAGATGATGATACACAACCAAACAATACAAGACATAAGACTAATACACCAAGAAAGCCCAACTAATAAAGTGTAATAATAACACAGTAAATATGACAGATAATACTGGTGCCCCTCGCCTCCTCCACCTTCTCTATGGCTCATAGATTTATCTATAAGGTAAGGCCCCGGTCATTAATGTCTCTGCTATATCTTATACCTAAATATAGTAAAAAAAAAAATCCAAACATTGATGAAAGTAAATATTTAATACAACAAAATCAACAGACTCCGCCCACGATATCAGTGACTACAGGTCGTATAGGAATGAAATGGATTTGATTATATTCCCATGCCACTGATTTCTCTGTGCATTAAATACATGAGAACGACATCGCGGCGACTCACATCATTCTCTGTCATGTCCTGCTCTGCTTTCTGGCTGCCGAAATATCACAATCTGGGATATGTAGGAGTGCGACTTATTATCCAGCAGCCCGGGAACAAGGGATGGGGTCTATATTACTATTCAAATGCTCCTTGTGATCTATCTAAGTTATAATATAAAGTCCAAATGAGTTACTCAGTCTATCTATCTATCTCCTATCTATCTATCTATCTCCTATCTATCTATCTATCTCCTATCTATCTATCTCATATCTATCTATCTATCTATCTATCTATCTCATATCTATCTATCTATCTATCTATCTATCTCCTATCTATCTATCTCCTATCTATCTATCTATCTATCTATCTCCTATCTATCTATCTATCTATCTATCTATCTCATATCTATCTATCTATCTATCTATCTATCTATCTATCTATCTATCTATCTCCTATCTATCTATCTATCTATCTATCTATCTATCTATCTCATATCTATCTATCTCCTATCTATCTATCTATCTATCTATCTATCTATCTATCTATCTATCTATCTATCTCCTATCTATCTATCTATCTATCTATCTCCTATCTATCTATCTATCTATCTCATATCTATCTATCTATCTATCTCATATCTATCTATCTATCTATCTATCTATCTATCTATCTATCTATCTCATATCTATCTATCTATCTATCTATCTATCTATCTATCTATCTATCTATCTCATATCTATCTCCTATCTATCTATCTATCTATCTATCTCCTATCTATCTATCTATCTATCTCCTATCTATCTATCTATCTCCTATCTATCTATCTATCTCCTATCTATCTATCTATCTATCTCCTATCTATCTATCTATCTATCTATCTATCTCCTATCTATCTATCTATCTATCTCCTATCTATCTATCTATCTATCTCCTATCTATCTATCTATCTATCTATCTATCTCCTATCTATCTATCTATCTATCTCTCTATCTATCTATCTCCTATCTATCTAATATCATATCTATCTATCTCATATCTATCTATCTATCTATCTATCTATCTCCTATCTATCTATCTATCTCCTATCTATCTATCTATCTATCTATCTATCTCCTATCTATCTATCTATCTATCTATCTATCTATCTATCTATCTATCTCCTATCTATCTATCTATCTCCTATCTATCTATCTATCTATCTATCTATCTATCTATCTATCTATCTATCTATCTCCTATCTATCTCATATCTATCTATCTATCTATCTCCTATCTATCTATCTATCTATCTATCTCTATATCTATCTATCTATCTATCTCATATCTATCTATCTATCTCATATCTATCTATCTATCTCATATCTATCTATCTATCTATCTATCTCCTATCTATCTATCTATCTCATATCTATCTATCTCTCTATCTATCTATCTCATATCTATCTAATTTATTTTTATTTATCTATCTATCTCATATCTATCTAATATATATCTATCTCCTATGTATCTATCTCATATCTATCTGTCTATCTATCTCATATCTATCTATCTATCTATCTATCTATCTATCTATCTATCTATCTATCTATCTATCTATCTATCTATCTCATATCTATATATCTATCTATCTCATATCTATCTATCTCATATCTATCTATCTATCTACAGTATCTATCTATCTATCTATCTATCTATCTCATATCTATCTCATATCTATCTCATATCTATCCATCTATCTATCTATCTCCTATCTATCGGTATCTATCTAATATCTATCTATATCTATATATATCCTATCTATCTCTCATCTATCTATAAAACATCTATATCATTCTACTTTCTCTATCTGTTTTTCATCCAAACTTCTATCTATGTAACATCAACATTTTGCTGTTACTTACTTACTGTTACTGGGAATAAATCTATGTGCCACCATAGTATATTTGTTATGTTGCATAGTGCACAGCATTGGGAAGTATACGCTCCTCTCTGCCTTGCACCAGGCAGTATATCTGTATAGGGTCCTCTCTGCCTTGCACCAGGCAGTATATCTGTATAGGGTCCTCTCTGCCTTGCACCAGGCAGTATATCTGTATAGGGTCCTCTCTGCCTTGCACCAGGCAGTATATCTGTATAGGGTCCTCTCTGCCTTGCACCAGGCAGTATATCTGTATAGGGTCCTCTCTGCCTTGCACCAGGCAGTATATCTGTATAGGGTCCTCTCTGCCTTGCACCAGGCAGTATACCTGTATAGGGTCCTCTCTGCCTTGCACCAGGCAGTATATCTGTATAGGGTCCTCTCTGCCTTGCACCGGGCAGTATATCTGTATAGGGTCCTCTCTGCCTTGCACCAGGCAGTATATCTGTATAGGGTCCTCTCTGACTTGCACCGGGCAGTATACCTGTATAGGGTCCTCTCTGCCTTGCACCGGGCAGTATATCTGTATAGGGTCCTCTCTGCCTTGCACCGGGCAGTATATCTGTATAGGGTCCTCTCTGCCTTGCACCGGGCAGTATATCTGTATAGGGTCCTCTCTGCCTTGCACCAGGCAGTATACCTGTATGGGGTCCTGTCTGCCTTGCACCGGGCAGTATATCTGTATAGGGTCCTCTCTGCCTTGCACCAGGCAGTATATCTGTATAGGGTCCTCTCTGACTTGCACCGGGCAGTATACCTGTATAGGGTCCTCTCTGCCTTGCACCAGGCAGTATATCTCTATAGGGTCCTCTCTGACTTGCACCGGGCAGTATACCTGTATAGGGTCCTCTCTGCCTTGCACCAGGCAGTATATCTGTATAGGGTCCTCTCTGACTTGCACCGGGCAGTATACCTGTATAGGGTCCTCTCTGACTTGCACCAGGCAGTATATCTGTATAGGGTCCTCTCTGACTTGCACCGGGCAGTATACCTGTATAGGGTCCTCTCTGCCTTGCACCAGGCAGTATATCTCTATAGGGTCCTCTCTGACTTGCACCGGGCAGTATACCTGTATAGGGTCCTCTCTGCCTTGCACCAGGCAGTATATCTGTATAGGGTCCTCTCTGACTTGCACCGGGCAGTATACCTGTATAGGGTCCTCTCTGACTTGCACCAGGCAGTATACCTGTATGGGGTCCTCTCTGACTTGCACCAGGTAGTATATCTGTATAGGGTCCTCTCTGACTTGCACCGGGCAGTATACCTGTATAGGGTCCTCTCTGACTTGCACCAGGCAGTATACCTGTATGGGGTCCTCTCTGCCTTTACTTGTCTTTGATGGAACATAACCCCAGTCACTCAAGCAATAAAAGGTATCACTTCCAGAGCAATTTTCTCCATGGGCTCATTAACTAATTAACCATGGAGCAATTCCAGGAGAAATTTCAGCTGTCCGGGCAGCGTATTAAAAGGGAGTTTGGGCCAAATCTGGAATCAGCCTCGTGCTGACAGGGATAAAGATTCACTATGACATCACTGGGAAACTCGATGGAAGACATTCAATGTGATTTAATATATCCAGATAAGAAGTCAGAAGAGTCTCAGGGTAACAAGGATGAGAGTCTTTGCTCTCACTGTAACTTCTGCACTGTCTAAAGTGCCGAGGGCTATTTTATCTATGCTACAATGTATATAACACAATGTATATCCAATGGCAATAACCAGTCACAAAGGCCCGGCCAGCTGCAGCCGCCAACAATACCAAAAAGACAAAAAAGGTCAACACGGGCTGCCACGACCCCTCTGTATCCAGGCCTAAGGAATCCCCTGACATATAAGGGACAATGACATAGATTGCACATGAAATGTTACACAGAAGCCACACAATTGTATTCACCTGTCTCTAGTCTTCCACTTATTACAGCTATGTGATCTGTATAAGATGCGTCTACTCACCCACACACTCGTTGGCCTCTCTGGCCGTCGCTCGCTGCCAGGGTCTGTCGTAGTGGAAAGGTTTGCAGCGGTCACACTCGGGTCCAGCAGTGTTGTGCTTGCAGTCGCACACCAGGTTGTCATCTCTGTCCTTCACGCATCTCGAGGCATGTCCATTACACTTACACCGACCCCCCACTTGAAGGTCAGAAACAGCATAAAAGTAAGAGTCTCTGGCCAATTCCGAGTCGTCTTCATTCTCATCCCCAAAAGTGTGAAGACGGCTGAACACCACCTTGATATCGGTGGCCGTCACCCAGTCTTGAAGGACCGGGGAGTTGTCAAAGTCATGTGCAGAGGGTCTACCATCCAAGGTGCTGAAGGCTATCAGGCCTCCGGAGAGGGGGTGCATGTCTGTGTGAGAGTCCGTGCAGATGGCCTCTTGCTCATTCTGCTTAGTGATGGCGGCTTTATTGGGTTTGTTGTACATTTTCCTACATTGCGTAGAGTAGAACTGAAATGGTACCCAGGATTTCCCATAGTCCATAGATTTGAAGATAGCCATGGATTCCGGTCTTGGAGAGCAGAACTGGAGACTCACATAGGTCACCTCAAACTTCTTCCCCAGGGACAAAGTTAGGGTGACGTTCTGAGGATACTGGATAAAGTTCTCCGACTGCCAACAGGTGAGATTGTGGGGGTTGTTGAGATCAGTCAGAAATGAGGGTGGGTGAGCTTTTTTAGGGTCCGAGGCATTGCAAAAATGGCAGTTCCTGAATCTATCCTCCCCTTTCTCCGTCACCACACAATACCTTGAGGGGTTCTTCCCGCAGGTGCTTGACACTTTGACTTCCTTCCCAAAAGCTGAGTTGACAAAGTCCGGAATACATCTCCTAGGGTTCCCATTCTCGTCGTAGCATGGATCAGGCTGCGTAGTCTGGATGGAAAACATATTCATCCCATATCCTCCTCGACTTTCTTGAGCGGTACAGGACAAAGAAACTAGCACCAACAGCAAAAAGTGCCCTTTCAGCATCATCTTCGAGTCAGCTTAACCCTGCCTTGACCACAGATCCTTCCACTGGCCTGTACTCCTAGCAAAAAAAAACCAAGGCAAAGACAGAAACAAAAAAAAATAAAAAATAAATAATATAAAATATTTTAGTCACCTAGGAGTTACTAAAAACAGATGGTAAAAATAGCTGAAATAGACTAGCAACCAAAATCAAACAGAGATGACATCATTGAGGAGAAAGGATCCAAAAGAAGAAGAAGAAGAAAAAAAAAAAAAGTTTACAATTTCATAGAAGCATCCTGCAAAAGTTTTTATCTGTAAAAGCGAGAGTGATATAATACAAGGCTAAAAAGACAACATCAAAGTCCCAGATAGATGTGTGTGAGGGCTTCAGGGGCAGAGGTGACACCTTGCTCGTCTCACGTCAATGTTCTTACCTAACATTCTGCAAGTAAAGAGAATTATAGGGGGGGAGAAAAAAAAAATGCACTACCTTAGGATTAAATTAAGAGACGCTGCACATAAGGGGGCGGAAAAAAAGTTCAAAAAGTTGCGCTAAAATTAAAAAAAAAAAAAAAAGTTTGTTGGCCGCTCAGGGCAGACTGTGCAGCGCGGAGGATGAGGAGAAGAGTCAGAGCCAGAGTGAACCCTCACATCCTTCTGCACAGATGAGAAGTTTTGGGTGACTGTCTTTCCCTGTCTTGCTATAGAAAGTGAATGAAGCTCTCAGACTGTTTGGCTTGAGGTCATCTCAAGGAATGACACTGCGTTAGGGGGAATTACAACGACACCCACTGGTAGAAGAACATTGGGCAGGGGAGGCTGCGAGCAGAAGGAGAAGAGGAGGGGAGAGGAGGTGAAACAGAGGGGGGGAGGCTGGAGGATAGGGGCAGGGAGTGGAGGAAAGGGAGGCTCGCCTAAACCAAAGGGAGACACACAAGGGGACAGGCACAGCCTGCAGATAAGGTGAGCACCAAATGTGAGAGGTCACAGCAACTGAGAAGGAATAGGACCCAGAGACGCTCAAGAATCTATAGTGCAGGACTGCAAAAAGGGAATCTAAGAACTGATTCAGCAACAGGTTTGAAGAAAGGGTTAATGTGGGTATGTGGCAGCTGGGAAAGCTGGGTGTCTGTCTTACCAGGAGCTGTACCTCAGCAGAGGCCATAGGCACAGGAGGCTGTGTGTGTCCTGGTGGAGGCTGCAGGGTGCAGTGAGGTGGAGGCTGCCGCTGCTCATGGTGTCTGCAGGCTTGTGTATACACCATAGATGTGAGGAGGTGTCACTCAGGGCAGGGGCTGCAGGCAGGGAGGGGGGGGGCTGTTTCTTGCAATGAGTCTGTCTGGCTGCAGGGATCTGTCTTGACAGTAAATTAAGTTATATTGGGATGGAAGGTGCTGACAGGTGGTAAGAGAGTGCAGGGTGTTAGAGATGTCCCATTATGTCCTTACAGGGACTGCACAGAGAGACAGACACAAGTCTTACCTGCTGCAGGGGGTGTACATGGTGCAGTCACTATTATATATCTATAGTCCATGTACCGGGGGGGGGGGGGGGGAGAGTGTAGAGCCGGGGGTGTACATGGTGCAGTCACTATTATATATCTATAGTCCATGTACCGGGGGGGGGGGGCAGAGAGTGTAGAGCCGGGGGTGTACATGGTGCAGTCACTATTATATATCTATAGTCCATGTACCGGGGGGGGGGGGGGCAGAGAGTGTAGAGCCGGGGGTGTACATGGTGCAGTCACTATTATATATCTATAGTCCATGTACCGGGGGGGGGGGGGGGGCAGAGAGTGTAGAGCCGGGGGTGTACATGGTGCAGTCACTATTATATATCTATAGTCCATGTACCGGGGGGGGGGGCAGAGAGTGTAGAGCCGGGGGTGTACATGGTGCAGTCACTATTATATATCTATAGTCCATGTACCGGGGGGGGCAGAGAGTGTAGAGCCGGGGGTGTACATGGTGCAGTCACTATTATATATCTATAGTCCATGTACCGGGGGGGGGGGGCAGAGAGTGTAGAGCCGGGGGTGTACATGGTGCAGTCACTATTATATATCTATAGTCCATGTACCGGGGGGGGGGCAGAGAGTGTAGAGCCGGGGGTGTACATGGTGCAGTCACTATTATATATCTATAGTCCATGTACCGGGGAGGGGGGGGGCAGAGAGTGTAGAGCCGGGGGTGTACATGGTGCAGTCACTATTATATATCTATAGTCCATGTACCGGGGGGGGGGGGGGCAGAGAGTGTAGAGCGGGGGGTGTACATGGTGCAGTCACTATTATATATCTATAGTCCATGTACCGGGGGGGGGGGGGGCAGAGAGTGTAGAGCCGGGGGTGTACATGGTGCAGTCACTATTATATATCTATAGTCCATGTACCGGGGGGGGGGGGGCAGAGAGTGTAGAGCCGGGGGTGTACATGGTGCAGTCACTATTATATATCTATAGTCCATGTACCGGGGGGGGGGGGGCAGAGAGTGTAGAGCCGGGGGTGTACATGGTGCAGTCACTATTATATATCTATAGTCAATGTACCAGGGGGGGGGGGGCAGAGAGTGTAGAGCTGGGGGTGTACATGGTGCAGTCACCATTATATATCTATAGTCCATGTACCGGGGGGGGGGGGGCAGAGAGTGTAGAGCGGGGGGTGTACATGGGGCAGTCACTATTATATATCTATAGTCCATGTACCGGGGGGGGGGGGGTAGAGAGTGTAGAGCCGGGGGTGTACATGGTGCAGTCACTATTATATATCTATAGTCCATGTACCGGGGGGGGGGGGGGGCAGAGAGTGTAGAGCCGGGGGTGTACATGGTGCAGTCACTATTATATATCTATAGTCCATGTACCGGGGGGGGCAGAGGGTGTAGAGCCGGGGGTGTACATGGTGCAGTCACTATTATATATCTATAGTCCATGTACCGGGGGGGGGGGGGCAGAGAGTGTAGAGCCGGGGGTGTACATGGTGCAGTCACTATTATATATCTATAGTCCATGTACCGGGGGGGGGGGGGGGCAGAGAGTGTAGAGCCGGGGGTGTACATGGTGCAGTCACTATTATATATCTATAGTCCATGTACCGGGGGGGGGGGGGGCAGAGAGTGTAGAGCCGGGGGTGTACATGGTGCAGTCACTATTATATATCTATAGTCCATGTACCGGGGGGGGGGGGGCAGAGAGTGTAGAGCCGGGGGTGTACATGGTGCAGTCACTATTATATATCTATAGTCCATGTACCGGGGGGGGGGGGGGGGGCAGAGAGTGTAGAGCCGGGGGTGTACATGGTGCAGTCACTATTATATATCTATAGTCCATGTACCGGGGGGGGGGGGGGGCAGAGAGTGTAGAGCCGGGGGTGTACATGGTGCAGTCACTATTATATATCTATAGTCCATGTACCGGGGGGGGGGGGGGGCAGAGAGTGTAGAGCCGGGGGTGTACATGGTGCAGTCACTATTATATATCTATAGTCCATGTACCGGGGGGGGAGGGCAGAGAGTGTAGAGCCGGGGGTGTACATGGTGCAGTCACTATTATATATCTATAGTCCATGTACCGGGGGGGGGGGCAGAGAGTGTAGAGCCGGGGGTGTACATGGTGCAGTCACTATTATATATCTATAGTCCATGTACCGGGGGGGGGGGGGGGGGGGCAGAGAGTGTAGAGCCGGGGGTGTACATGGGGCAGTCACTATTATATATCTATAGTCCATGTACCGGGGGGGGGGGGGGGGGGCAGAGAGTGTAGAGCCGGGGGTGTACATGGGGCAGTCACTATTATATATCTATAGTCCATGTACCGGGGGGGGGGGGCAGAGAGTGTAGAGCCGGGGGTGTACATGGTGCAGTCACTATTATATATCTATAGTCCATGTACCGGGGGGGGGTTGGGGTAGAGAGTGTAGAGCCGGGGGTGTACATGGTGCAGTCACTATTATATATCTATAGTCCATGTACCGGGGGGGGGGGGGGGGCAGAGAGTGTAGAGCCGGGGGTGTACATGGTGCAGTCACTATTATATATCTATAGTCCATGTACCGGGGGGGGGGGGCAGAGAGTGTAGAGCCGGGGGTGTACATGGGGCAGTCACTATTATATATCTATAGTCCATGTACCGGGGGGGGGTTGGGGTAGAGAGTGTAGAGCCGGGGGTGTACATGGGGCAGTCACTATTATATATCTATAGTCCATGTACCAGGGGGGGGGGGGCAGAGAGTGTAGAGCCGGGGGTGTACATGGTGCAGTCACTATTATATATCTATAGTCCATGTACCGGGGGGGGGGGCAGAGAGTGTAGAGCCGGGGGTGTACATGGTGCAGTCACTATTATATATCTATAGTCCATGTACCGGGGGGGGGGGGGCAGAGAGTGTAGAGCCGGGGGTGTACATGGTGCAGTCACTATTATATATCTATAGTCCATGTACCGGGGGTGGGGGGGGGGCAGAGAGTGTAGAGCCGGGGGTGTACATGGTACAGTCACTATTATATATCTATAGTCCATGTACCGGGGGGGGGGGGGGGCAGAGAGTGTAGAGCCGGGGGTGTACATGGTGCAGTCACTATTATATATCTATAGTCCATGTACCGGGGGGGGGGGGGGAGAGTGTAGAGCCGGGGGTGTACATGGTGCAGTCACTATTATATATCTATAGTCCATGTACCGGGGGGGGGGGGGGGGGCAGAGAGTGTAGAGCCGGGGGTGTACATGGTGCGGTCACTATTATATATCTATAGTCCATGTACCGGGGGGGGGGGGGGGCAGAGAGTGTAGAGCCGGGGGTGTACATGGTGCAGTCACTATTATATATCTATAGTCCATGTACCGGGGGGGGGGGCAGAGAGTGTAGAGCCGGGGGTGTACATGGTGCAGTCACTATTATATATCTATAGTCCATGTACCGGGGGGGGGGGGGGGGCAGAGAGTGTAGAGCCGGGGGTGTACATGGTGCAGTCACTATTATATATCTATAGTCCATGTACCGGGGGGGGGGGGGGGCAGAGAGTGTAGAGCGGGGGGTGTACATGGTGCAGTCACTATTATATATCTATAGTCCATGTACCGGGGGGGGGGGCAGAGAGTGTAGAGCCGGGGGTGTACATGGTGCAGTCACTATTATATATCTATAGTCCATGTACCGGGGGGGGGGGGGGCAGAGAGTGTAGAGCCGGGGGTGTACATGGTGCAGTCACTATTATATATCTATAGTCCATGTACCGGGGGGGGGGGGGGCAGAGAGTGTAGAGCGGGGGGTGTACATGGTGCAGTCACTATTATATATCTATAGTCCATGTACCGGGGGGGGGGGGCAGAGAGTGTAGAGCCGGGGGTGTACATGGTGCAGTCACTATTATATATCTATAGTCCATGTACCGGGGGGGGGGGGGGGTAGAGAGTGTAGAGCCGGGGGTGTACATGGTGCAGTCACTATTATATATCTATAGTCCATGTACCGGGGGGGGGGGGCAGAGAGTGTAGAGCCGGGGGTGTACATGGTGCAGTCACTATTATATATCTATAGTCCATGTACCGGGGGGGGGGGCAGAGAGTGTAGAGCCGGGGGTGTACATGGTGCAGTCACTATTATATATCTATAGTCCATGTACCGGGGGGGGGGGGGGGAGAGTGTAGAGCCGGGGGTGTACATGGTACAGTCACTATTATATATCTATAGTCCATGTACCGGGGGGGGGGGGGGGCAGAGAGTGTAGAGCCGGGGGTGTACATGGTGCAGTCACTATTATATATCTATAGTCCATGTACCGGGGGGGGGGGGGGCAGAGAGTGTAGAGCCGGGGGTGTACATGGTGCAGTCACTATTATATATCTATAGTCCATGTACCGGGGGGGGGGGGGGGGGGCAGAGAGTGTAGAGCCGGGGGTGTACATGGGGCAGTCACTATTATATATCTATAGTCCATGTACCGGGGGGGGGGGGCAGAGAGTGTAGAGCCGGGGGTGTACATGGTGCAGTCACTATTATATATCTATAGTCCATGTACCGGGGGGGGGGGGGGGGAGAGTGTAGAGCCGGGGGTGTACATGGTGCAGTCACTATTATATATCTATAGTCCATGTACCGGGGGGGGGAGGGCAGAGAGTGTAGAGCCGGGGGTGTACATGGTGCAGTCACTATTATATATCTATAGTCCATGTACCGGGGGGGGGGGGGGGGCAGAGAGTGTAGAGCCGGGGGTGTACATGGTGCAGTCACTATTATATATCTATAGTCCATGTACCAGGGGGGGGGGCAGAGAGTGTAGAGCCGGGGGTGTACATGGTGCAGTCACTATTATATATCTATAGTCCATGTACCGGGGGGGGGGGGGGCAGAGAGTGCAGAGCCGGGGGTGTACATGGTGCAGTCACTATTATATATCTATAGTCCATGTACCGGGGGGGGGGGCAGAGAGTGTAGAGCCGGGGGTGTACATGGTGCAGTCACTATTATATATCTATAGTCCATGTACCGGGGGGGGGGGGGCAGAGAGTGTAGAGCCGGGGGTGTACATGGTGCAGTCACTATTATATATCTATAGTCCATGTACCGGGGGGGGGGGGGGCAGAGAGTGTAGAGCCGGGGGTGTACATGGTGCAGTCACTATTATATATCTATAGTCCATGTACCGGGGGGGGGGGGGGGGGGGAGAGTGTAGAGCCGGGGGTGTACATGGTGCAGTCACTATTATATATCTATAGTCCATGTACCGGGGGGGGGGGGGGCAGAGAGTGTAGAGCCGGGGGTGTACATGGTGCAGTCACTATTATATATCTATAGTCCATGTACCGGGGGGGGGGGGGGCAGAGAGTGTAGAGCCGGGGGTGTACATGGTGCAGTCACTATTATATATCTATAGTCCATGTACCGGGGGGGGGGGGGGCAGAGAGTGTAGAGCCGGGGGTGTACATGGTGCAGTCACTATTATATATCTATAGTCCATGTACCGGGGGGGGGGGGGGGGCAGAGAGTGTAGAGCCGGGGGTGTACATGGCGCAGTCACTATTATATATCTATAGTCCATGTACCGGGGAGGGGGGGGGCAGAGAGTGTAGAGCCGGGGGTGTACATGGTGCAGTCACTATTATATATCTATAGTCCATGTACCGGGGAGGGGGGGGCAGAGAGTGTAGAGCCGGGGGTGTACATGGTGCAGTCACTATTATATATCTATAGTCCATGTACCGGGGGGGGGGGCAGAGAGTGTAGAGCCGGGGGTGTACATGGTGCAGTCACTATTATATATCTATAGTCCATGTACCGGGGGGGGGGGGCAGAGAGTGTAGAGCCGGGGGTGTACATGGTGCAGTCACTATTATATATCTATAGTCCATGTACCGGGGGGGGGGGGGGGGGCAGAGAGTGTAGAGCCGGGGGTGTACATGGTGCAGTCACTATTATATATCTATAGTCCATGTACCGGGGGGGGGGGGGGCAGAGAGTGTAGAGCCGGGGGTGTACATGGTGCAGTCACTATTATATATCTATAGTCCATGTACCGGGGGGGGGGGCAGAGAGTGTAGAGCCGGGGGTGTACATGGTGCAGTCACTATTATATATCTATAGTCCATGTACCGGGGGGGGGGGGGGGGCAGAGAGTGTAGAGCCGGGGGTGTACATGGTGCAGTCACTATTATATATCTATAGTCCATGTACCGGGGGGGGGGGGGGCAGAGAGTGTAGAGCCGGGGGTGTACATGGTGCAGTCACTATTATATATCTATAGTCCATGTACCGGGGGGGGAGGGCAGAGAGTGTAGAGCCGGGGGTGTACATGGTGCAGTCACTATTATATATCTATAGTCCATGTACCGGGGGGGGGGGGCAGAGAGTGTAGAGCCGGGGGTGTACATGGTGCAGTCACTATTATATATCTATAGTCCATGTACCGGGGGGGGGGGGCAGAGAGTGTAGAGCCGGGGGTGTACATGGTGCAGTCACTATTATATATCTATAGTCCATGTACCGGGGGGGGGGGGGGCAGAGAGTGTAGAGCCGGGGGTGTACATGGTGCAGTCACTATTATATATCTATAGTCCATGTACCGGGGGGGGGGGGGCAGAGAGTGTAGAGCCGGGGGTGTACATGGTGCAGTCACTATTATATATCTATAGTCCATGTACCGGGGGGGGGGGGGGGCAGAGAGTGTAGAGCCGGGGGTGTACATGGTGCAGTCACTATTATATATCTATAGTCCATGTACCGGGGGGGGGGGGGGAGAGTGTAGAGCCGGGGGTGTACATGGTGCAGTCACTATTATATATCTATAGTCCATGTACCGGGGGGGGGGGGGGGCAGAGAGTGTAGAGCCGGGGGTGTACATGGTGCAGTCACTATTATATATCTATAGTCCATGTACCGGGGGGGGGGGCAGAGAGTGTAGAGCCGGGGGTGTACATGGTGCAGTCACTATTATATATCTATAGTCCATGTACCGGGGGGGGGGGCAGAGAGTGTAGAGCCGGGGGTGTACATGGTGCAGTCACTATTATATATCTATAGTCCATGTACCGGGGGGGGGGGGGGCAGAGAGTGTAGAGCCGGGGGTGTACATGGTGCAGTCACTATTATATATCTATAGTCCATGTACCGGGGGGGGGGGGGGGTAGAGAGTGTAGAGCCGGGGGTGTACATGGTGCAGTCACTATTATATATCTATAGTCCATGTACCGGGGGGGGGGGGGGGCAGAGAGTGTAGAGCCGGGGGTGTACATGGTGCAGTCACTATTATATATCTATAGTCCATGTACCGGGGGGGGGGGGGCAGAGAGTGTAGAGCCGGGGGTGTACATGGTGCAGTCACTATTATATATCTATAGTCCATGTACCGGGGGGGGGGGGGGGTAGAGAGTGTAGAGCCGGGGGTGTACATGGTGCAGTCACTATTATATATCTATAGTCCATGTACCGGGGGGGGGGGGGCAGAGAGTGTAGAGCCGGGGGTGTACATGGTGCAGTCACTATTATATATCTATAGTCCATGTACCGGGGGGGGGGGGGGGGTAGAGAGTGTAGAGCCGGGGGTGTACATGGTGCAGTCACTATTATATATCTATAGTCCATGTACCGGGGGGGGGGGGCAGAGAGTGTAGAGCCGGGGGTGTACATGGTGCAGTCACTATTATATATCTATAGTCCATGTACCGGGGGGGGGGGGGGGGAGAGTGTAGAGCCGGGGGTGTACATGGTGCAGTCACTATTATATATCTATAGTCCATGTACCGGGGGGGGGCAGATTTATAACAATCACTCCAACAATATATACAAAGCAGTGACGTGTTCCTATTCTTGTCTGTAGGGGGCAGTATTA
This sequence comes from Engystomops pustulosus, assembly GCF_040894005.1. Taxonomy (NCBI): domain Eukaryota; kingdom Metazoa; phylum Chordata; class Amphibia; order Anura; family Leptodactylidae; genus Engystomops; species Engystomops pustulosus. Next base: position 179,910,369 of record NC_092416.1, on the reverse strand, counting down.
TCGTGTTTTCAAGATTAATGGTAAACCATGGATTGGATTTTTAGAGTAACAGATTTAGGGGAATTACACTTCACTCCCTGTCCCAGCAGAGGGCGACCAAGAGAGATCACAATCACATCCCAGATTATACAGGAGATAATCTATGGAGATCCAACACCCAGATTATACAGGAGATAATCTATGGAGATCCAATACCCAGATTATACAGGAGATAACCTATGGTGCCCAATACCCAGATTATACAGGAGATGATCTATGGAGATCCAATACCCAGATTATACAGGAGATAACCTATGGTGCCCAATACCCAGATTATACAGGAGATGATCTATGGAGACCAATACCCAGACTATACAGGAGATAATCTATGGAGATCCAATACCCAGATTATACACAAGATAATCTATGGAGATCCAATACCCAGATTATAGAGGAGATAATCTATGGAGATCCAATACCCAGATTATAGAGGAGATAATCTATGGAGATCCAATACCCAGATTATACAGGAGATAATCTATGGAGCCCAATACCCAGACTATACAGGAGATAATCTATGGAGATCCAATACCCAGATTATACAGGAGATAATCTATGTAGATCCAATACCCAGATTATACAGGAGATAATCTATGGAGACCAATACCAAGATTATACAGAAGATAACCTATGGAGACCAATACCCAGATTATACGGGAGATAGTCTATGGAGATCCAACACCCATATTATAGGGGGAGATAATCTATGGAGCCCAATACCCAGATTATACAGAAGATAATCTATGGTGCCCAATACCCAGATTATACGGGAGATAATCTATGGAGCCCAATACCCAGATTATACACAAGATAATCTATGGAGATCCAATACCCAGATTATAGAGGACATAATCTATGGAGATCCAATACCCAGATTATAGAGGAGATAATCTATGGAGATCCAATACCCAGATTATACAGGAGATAATCTATGGAGCCCAATACCCAGACTATACAGGAGATAATCTATGGTGCCCAATACCCAGACTATACAGGAGATAATCTATGGTGCCCAATACCCAGATTATACACAAGATAATCTATGGAGATCCAATACCCAGATTATACACAAGATAATCTATGGAGATCCAATACCCAGACTATACAGGAGATAATCTATGGAGATCCAATACCCAGATTATACAGGAGATAATCTATGGAGCCCAATACCCAGACTATACAGGAGATAATCTATGGTGCCCAATACCGGGATTATACATGGAGTTTAATATACTTGTATAGGGAGGCTTGCACTCCGGATACAGGTTATATATAGATTATAACAACACAAGGTGGGACGTCACACCATACATGGAGATTCTCAAATGATTTGTGGAAATGACAAGTATTTCCAAATGAAACAAAAAGTATCAGACTGACATTCACACACTGATTATACAGTATATTATTATATACAGGACTGACGCGTACATACAGAGCGCCTGCCTAACCCTAATCCGACTTTACTACCATTTTCCATCCTTAGGAGAGACAGAAAGAAGCGCTCCTAGCCTTAAGGTGGCCATGAATATTATATAAAAGGGAACGAGCAATGATCATGTGCTTAGCCACGTCACAGCCACATCGCAGCCACGTCACAGCCACATCGCAGCCACGGCACAGCCACGTCACAGCCACATCGCAGCCACGGCACAGCCACATCACAGCCACATCGCAGCCACGGCACAGCCACATTGCAGCCACGGCACAGCCACGTCACAGCCACATCGCAGCCACGTCACAGCCACATCGCAGCCACGCACATTATACTCTGTGGAGGCCAGTGACACCCTGAGAAGAATGAATTAAATTACTGGAAGCGTTAAAAACAAGATAAGAAAACTTCTCCAAAAAAACCTTTACTTTCAGAAATGACTGCAATGTCCTGTTATATTCACCAAACAAACAATGGCTTACTGGGGTCTAAGATGTATGGGAAGCATAGCCCTCCCCCCCCCCAGGCATAGAGTGAGACGCTAAAGTAGCTCCAGCTTCTGCCTAAAAGATATACAGGCAGTCCCCGAGTTACATACAAGATAGGTTCTGTAGGTTTGTTCTTAAGTTGAATTTGTATGTAAGTCAGAACTGTATGTTTTATAATTGTAACCCCAGACACATTTTTTTGGGTCCCTGTGGCAATTGGATTTTAAAAATGTTGGATTTTCATAAGCTTCATTACAGACACCGTTAATAACTGTTATAGCTGTTTACTGTAGCCTAAGGCTAATGTACAGTAAATTACCACTTACCAGACATCCGTTTGTAACTAGGAGTCGTCTGTAAGTTGGGTGTTGTTAAGTAAGGGACCCCCTGTATAATGGAGCTTATCATCTCTAGGACAGAGCGTAAGGAGCCTATCCATCTCAAGGACAGAGCGTAAGGAGCCTATCCATCTCTAGGACAGAGCGTAAGGAGCCTATCCATCTCCAGGACAGAGCGTAAGGAGCCTATCCATCTCTAGGACAGAGCGTAAGGAGCCTATCCATCTCCAGGACAGAGTATAAGGAGCCTATCCATCTCCAGGACAGAGCGTAAGGAGCCTATCCATCTCTAGGACAGAGCGTAAGGAGCCTATCCATCTCAAGGACAGAGCGTAAGGAGCCTATCCATCTCTAGGACAGAGCGTAAGGAGCCTATCCATCTCTAGGACAGAGCGTAAGGAGCCTATCCATCTCCAGGACAGAGTGTAAGGAGCCTATCCATCTCCAGGACAGAGTGTAAGGAGCCTATCCATCTCAAAGACTTGGCGTAAGGAGCCTATCCATCTCTAGGACAGAGCATAAGGAGCCTATCCATCTCCAGGACAGAGCGTAAGGAGCCTATCCATCTCCAGGACAGAGTGTAAGGAGCCTATCCATCTCCAGGACAGAGTGTAAGGAGCCTATCCATCTCTAGGACAGAGTGTAAGGAGCCTATCCATCTCTAGGACAGAGTGTAAGGAGCCTATCCATCTCTGGGACAGAGTGTAAGGAGCTTATCCATCTCTAGGACAGAGTGTAAGGAGCCTATCCATCTCTAGGGCAGAGTGTAAGAGCCTATCCATCTCCAGGACAGAGTGTAAGGAGCCTATCCATCTCCAGGACAAAGTGTAAGGAGCCTATCCGTCTCCAGGACAGAGTGTAAGGAGCCTATCCATCTCTAGGACAGAGTGTAAGGAGTATATCCATCTCTAGGACAGAGTGTAAGGAGCCTAACCATCTCTAGGACAGAGTGTAAGGAGCCTATCCATTTCTAGGACAGAGTGTAAGGAGCATATCCATCTCCAGGACAGAGTGTAAGAAGCCTTTCCATCTCTAGGACAAAGTGTAAGGAGCCTATCCGTCTCCAGGACAGAGTGTAAGGAGCCTATCCATCTCTAGGACAGAGTGTAAGGAGTATATCCATCTCTAGGACAGAGTGTAAGGAGCCTAACCATCTCTAGGACAGAGTGTAAGGAGCCTATCCATTTCTAGGACAGAGTGTAAGGAGCATATCCATCTCCAGGACAGAGTGTAAGAAGCCTTTCCATCTCTAGGACAGAGTGTAAGGAGCCTATCCATCTCCAGGACAGAGTGTAAGGAGCCTATCCATCTCCAGGACAAAGTGTAAGGAGCCTATCCATCTCTAGGATAGAGTGTAAGGAGCCTATGAATCTCCAGGACAGAGTGTAAGGTGCCTATCCATCTCCAGGACAGAGTGTAAGGAGCCTATCCATCTCTAGGACAGAGTGTAAGGAGCCTATCCATCTCTAGGACAGAGTGTAAGGAGCCTATCCATGAGCCTATCCTTCTCCAGGACAGAGTGTAAGGAACCTGTCCATCTCCACAACAGAGTGTAAGGAGTCTCTCCATCTCCAGGACAGAGTGTAAGGAGCCTATCCATCTCTAGGACAGAGTGTAAGGAGCATATACATCTCCAGGACAGAGCAAAGGAGCCTATCCATCTCCAGGACATAGTGTAAGGAGCCTATCCTTCTCCAGGACAGAGTGTAAAGAGCCTATCCTTCTCTAGGACAGTGTAAGGAGCCTATCCATCTCTAGGACAGAGTGTAAGGAGCCTATCCATCTCTAGGACAGAGCATAAAGAGCCTATCCATCTCCAGGACAGAGTGTAAGGAGCCTATCCATCTCTAGGACAGAGCATAAAGAGCCTATCCATCTCCAGGACAGAGTGTAAGGAGCCTATCCATCTCCAGGACAGAGTGTAAGGAGCCTATCCATCTCCAGGACAGAGTGTAAGGAGCCTATCCATCTCCAGGACAGAGTGTAAGGAGCCTATCCATCTCTAGGACAGAGTGTAAAGAGCCTATCCATCTCCAGGACAGAGTGTAAGGAGCCTATCCATCTCTAGGACAGAGCGTAAGAGCCTATCCATCTCTATGACAGAGTGTAAGGAGCCTATCCATCTCTAGGACAGAGTGTAAAGAGCCTATCCATCTCCAGTTCAGAGTGTAAGGAGCTTATCCATCTCTAGGACAGAGCGTAAGAGCCTATCCATCTCTATGACAGAGTGTAAGGAGCCTATCCATCTCTATGACAGAGTGTAAGGAGCCTATCCATCTCTATGACAGAGTGTAAGGAGCCTATCCATCTCTAGGACAGAGTGTAAGGAGCCTATCCATCTCTAGGACAGATCGTAAGGAGCCATTCCATCTCTAGGACAGAGTGTAAGGAGCCTATCCATCTCAAGGACAGAGTGTAAGGAGCCTATCCATCTCCAGGACAGAGTGTAAGGAGCCTATCCATCTCTAGGACAGAGCGTAAAGAGCCAATCCATCTCTAGGACAGAGCGTAAGGAGCCTATCCATCTCTAGGACACAGTGTAAGGAGCCTATCCATCTCTAGGACAGAGCATAAAGAGCCTATCCATCTCTAGGACACAGTGTAAGGAGCCTATCCATCTCTAGGACAGAGTTTAAAGAGCCTATCCATCTCCAGGACAGAGTGTAAGGAGCCTATCCATCTCCAAGACAGAGTGTAAGGAGCCTATCCATCTCCAGTACAGAGTGTATGGAGCCTATCCATCTCTAGGACAGAGTGTAAGGAGCTTATCCATCTCCAGGACAGAGTGTAAGGAGCTTATCCATCTCTAGGACAGAGTGTAAGGAGCCTATCCATCTCCAGGACAGAGCGTAAGGAGCCTATCCGTCTCCAGGACAGAGTGTAAGGAGCCTATCCGTCTCCAGGACAGAGTGTAAGGAGCCTATCCGTCTCCAGGACAGAGTGTAAGGAGCCTATCCATCTCTAGGACACAGTGTAAGGAGCCTATCCATCTCTAGGACAGAGCATAAAGAGCCTATCCATCTCCAGGACAGAGTGTAAGGAGCTTATCCATCTCTAGGACAGAGTGTAAGGAGCCTATACATCTCCAGGACAGAGTGTAAGGAGCCTATCCATCTCCAGGACAGAGTGTAAGGAGCCTATCCATCTCCAGGACAGAGTGTAAGGAGCCAATCCATCTCTAGGACAGAGCGTAAGGAGCCTATCCATCTCTAGGACAGAGTGTAAGGAGCCAATCCATCTCTAGGACAGAGCGTAAGGAGCCTATCCATCTCCAGTACAGAGTATAAGGAGCTTATCCATCTCCATGACAGAGTGTAAGGAGCCTATCCATCTCTAGGACAGAGCGTAAGGAGCCAATCCATCTCTAGGACAGAGCGTAAGGAGCCTATCCATCTCCAGTACAGAGTGTAAGGAGCCTATCCATCTCTAGGACAGAGTGTAAGGAGCCTATCCATCTCTAGGACAGAGTGTAAGGAGCCAATCCATCTCTAGGACAGAGCGTAAGGAGCCTATCCATCTCCAGTACAGAGTGTAAGGAGCCTATCCATCTCTAGGACAGAGTGTAAGGAGCCAATCCATCTCTGGTACAGAGTGTAAGGAGCCTATCCATCTCTAGGACAGAGTGTAAGGAGACTATCCATCTCTAGGACAGAGTGTAAGGAGCCAATCCATCTCTGGTACCGAGTGTAAGGAGCCTATCCTTCTCCAGTACAGAGTGTAAGGAGCCTATCCATCTCTAGGACAGAGTGTAAAGAGCCTATCCATCTCCAGGACAGAGTGTAAGGAGCTTATCCATCTTTAGGGCAGAGCGTAAGAGCCTATCCATCTCTATGACAGAGTGTAAGGAGCCTATCCATCTCTAGGACAGAGTTTAAGGAGCTTATCCATCTCTAGGACAGAGTGTAAGGAGCCTATACATCTCCAGGACAGAGTGTAAGGAGCCTATCCATCTCCAGGACAGAGTGTAAGGAGCCTATCCATCTCCAGGACAGAGTGTAAAGAGCCTATCCATCTCCAGGACAGAGTGTAATGAGCCTATCCATCTCCAGGACAGAGTGTAAGGAGCCTATCCATCTCCAGGACAGAGTGTAAGGAGCCTATCCATCTCCAGTACAGAGTGTATGGAGCCTATCCATCTCTAGGACAGAGTGTAAGGAGCTTATCCATCTCCAGGACAGAGTGTAAGGAGCTTATCCATCTCTAGGACAGAGTGTAAGGAGCCTATCCATCTCCAGGACAGAGCGTAAGGAGCCTATCCGTCTCCAGGACAGAGTGTAAGGAGCCTATCCGTCTCCAGGACAGAGTGTAAGGAGCCTATCCGTCTCCAGGACAGAGTGTAAGGAGCCTATCCATCTCCAGGACAGAGTGTAAGGAGCCTATCCGTCTCCAGGACAGAGTGTAAGGAGCCTATACATCTCCAGGACAGAGTGTAAGGAGCCTATCCATCTCCAGGACAGAGTGTAAGGAGCCTATCCATCTCCAGGACAGAGTGTAAGGAGCCTATCCATCTCTAGGACAGAGTGTAAGGAGCCTATCCATCTCTAGGGCAGAGTGTAAGGAGCCTATCCATCTCCAGGACAGAGTGTAAGGAGCCTATCCATCTCCAGGACAGAGTGTAAGGAGCCTATCCATCTCCAGGACAGAGTGTAAGGAGCCTATCCATCTCTAGGGCAGAGTGTAAGGAGCCTATCCATCTCCAGGACAGAGTGTAAGGAGCCTATCCATCTCCAGGACAGAGTGTAAGGAGCCTATCCATCTCCAGGACAGAGTGTAAGGAGCCTATCCATCTCTAGGGCAGAGTGTAAGGAGCCTATCCATCTCCAGGACAGAGTGTAAGGAGCCTATCCATCTCCAGGACAGAGTGTAAGGAGCCTATCCATCTCCAGGACAGAGTGTAAGGAGCCTATCCATCTCTAGGGCAGAGTGTAAGGAGCCTATCCATCTCCAGGACAGAGTGTAAGGAGCCTATCCATCTCCAGGACAGAGTGTAAGGAGCCTATCCATCTCCAGGACAGAGTGTAAGGAGCCTATCCATCTCCAGGACAGAGTGTAAGGAGCCTATCCATCTCTAGGGCAGAGTGTAAGGAGCCTATCCATCTCCAGGACAGAGTGTAAGGAGCCTATCCATCTCCAGGACAGAGTGTAAGGAGCCTATCCATCTCTAGGGCAGAGTGTAAGGAGCCTATCCATCTCCAGGACAGAGTGTAAGGAGCTTATCCATCTCTAGGACAGAGTGTAAGGAGCCTATACATCTCCAGGACAGAGTGTAAGGAGCCTATCCATCTCCAGGACAGAGTGTAAGGAGCCTATCCATCTCTAGGACAGAGTGTAAGGAGCCTATCCATCTCCAGGACAGAGTGTAAGGAGCCTATCCGTCTCCAGGACAGAGTGTAAGGAGCCTATCCGTCTCCAGGACAGAGTGTAAGGAGCCTATCCATCTCTAGAAGGGTTACAAATACATTTTAACAGAGAGTACAGTGTTATAGACAGTTATCCTTTTTTTAGTCTTGAGTGTCCATAGGCCACGGATTATCTCTGCTGGATAAACTCTCCTCTTTGTGTAAGGTATGTTCTACCAGAGGCTGTAAGATGTGTCAGTCCTGGAAGAGTCTTGTACTCACTCAACTTGTCTACCCGGGGAAATAGACTTGCAAATTCCTGACATAATTGTGACCACTACTAACATGTTTCCAGATCTCTTAAGTCTCATCGATGTACGTCTACTTGGCAAAGCTGCAGACCATCCATTCAAGACTCTAATAAACCACATGAATATTCATCCTTACTAGTGAATTGCAGGAATTTTTATGTTTCCTTGGATTTGGCGGATACATTCATCATTTAAATTCTAATAGAAAAAACAGTGTATATTCTTCACGGTTAAAGTGATATGAAAATATGTAATAGAAACTGAATAAAAGTACAAATTATTAAATATATTGGGGGTCATTTACTAAGGGCCCGATTCGCTTTTTCCTGACGTGTTACCCGGATATTTCCGATTTGCGCCGATTTTTCCTGAATTGCCCCGGGTTTTTGGCGCATGTGATCGGATTGTGGCGCATCGGCGCTGGCATGCACGCGACGGGAATCGGGGGGCGTGGCCAAACGAAAACCCAACGGATTCGGAAAAACCTCCGCATTTAAAAAAAAAAAAAAAAGTGTCGCTGGACACGCGCTTACCTGCACCAGGAATAAGATCGTGAACTCCGGCGGGCCTCGGCGGACTTCAGCGCAGCAGCGACACCTGGTGGACGTCGGAGGAACTGACTTAGTGAATCGCCAAAAGACCTGAATCCACCGTAGAGAACGCGCCGCTGGATCGCGGATAGACCGGGTAAGTAAATCTGCCCCACTGTGTGTATGATGATTGCAACAAAGTTCAAATACTATGGGGCAGATTTACTTACCCGGCCCATTCGCGATCCAGCGGCGCGTTCTCTGCGGTGGATTCGGGTCCGGACGGGATTTATGAAGGTAGTTCCTCCGCCGTCCACCAGGTGGCGCTGCTGCGCTGAAAAGCATCTGAACGCGCCGGAATACACCGAGCTGGACCAGGTGAAGGTAAGCGCTTCCCAAGCGACACATTTTCGGTTTTTAAATGCGGCGGTTTTTCCAAATACGTCGGGTTTTCGTTCGGCCACGCCCCCCAATTTCCGTCGCGCGCATGCCGGGGCCGATGCGCCACAATCCGATCGTGTGCGCCAAAATCCCGGGGCAATTCAGGTACAATCGGCGCAAATCGGAAATATTCGGGTAACACGTCAGGAAAGCGCGAATCGGGCCCTTAGTAAATGACCCCCTATAAGACTTGAATCCGCACATGTTCTGTACAGATGAGGACGGAGTAATCATTCTGGAATTCTTCTCATCAGAGGTTATTAATATACAAGACACTTTTATCCTGGTTATGGGGTCGTCAAATGTATTACCTTGTATTAATACAATTTCTAAAATTTAAACATTATATAGTAGCAGATATCGGTAAATATATGTGAGTTTACCATATCTCATTCACTTCCCTCGATGAACTTGTGAGGAATAAGAAAATGACTGAAAGTGCAGATTTTTAACTCTATGTCAAGTCAATTTATGTTTTTTGAACTCAGGATTTCTTGCTTTCTATTGCACCAAAATCTAAAATCTATTTCCCGCTGCAATTTATGTCTCATGCTGAGGTATCCTGAAGGAGCAAAACTCCCGCACTATTTAAGAACTTTGCACAGGGATACAATGATGACTTTTTCTTGTAGGCATTTCAATACAATTACCACATTGGGGCACATTTACTTACCTGTCCGAGGAGTTCACCCGAAGTGCATTCTTCCGACGATAATGCACTCTGGCGCGATTCACTAAGATCGTGTGCCCGATATCCTGCATGTGTCGCTTACCCGCTCAGGTCCACCGGAGTTCACCTTCTTGTTCCTGGTGCATGTAAGTGCTTGGGCTTGCTACACAATTTTAAAGTTAAATCCCATGCTCAGTCCGAATCCGACGGCCCATCCCCACGATTTCTGATGCATAAAAATTGGCACGATTGCGCCAAAATCCGATCGCTTGCGACACAATCCCCATTTAAATACCTGTCACAGTGGCGCAAATCACGAACATTTCTAAAATCTGACAAAAGTGCGTTCTATGGACGTTTAGTAAATAAGCCCCACTGTGTAAGGAAAATGGAAAGGAATCAGATTATGCTCCAACTGGACAGGGACACGCTGACACTTGGGGGACAGGACAGGGACACGCTGACACTTGGGGGACAGGACAGGGACACGCTGACACTTGGGGGACAGGGACACGCTGACACTTGGGGGACAGGACAGGGACACGCTGACACTTGGGGGACAGGACAGGGACACGCTGACACTTGGGGGACAGGGACACGCTGACACTTGGGGGACAGGACAGGGACACGCTGACACTTGGGGGGACAGGACAGGGACACGCTGACACTTGGGGGATAGGACAGGGACACGCTGACACTTGGGGGGGACAGGACAGGGACACGCTGACACTTGGGGGGACAGGACAGGGACACGCTGACACTTGGGGGGACAGGACAGGGACACGCTGACACTTGGGGGACAGGACAGGGACAGGCTGACACTTGGGGGACAAGACAGAGACACGCTGACACTTGGGGGACAGGACAGGGACACGCTGACACTTGGGGGACAGGACAGGGACACGCTGACACTTGGGGGACAGGACAGGGACACGCTGACACTTGGGGGACAGGACAGGGACACGCTGACACTTGGGGGAAAGGACAGGGACACGCTGACACTTGGGGGGACAGGACAGGGACACGCTGACACTTGGGGGGGGGACAGGGACACGCTGACACTTGGGGGGACAGGACAGGGACACGCTGACACTTGGGGGGGGGACAGGGACACGCTGACACTTGGGGGGACAGGACAGGGACACGCTGACACTTGCAGGGACAGGACAGGGACACGCTGACACTTGGGGGACAGGACAGGGACACGCTGACACTTGGGGGACAGGACAGGGACACGCTGACACTTGGGGGAAAGGACAGGGACACGCTGACACTTGGGGGAAAGGACAGGGACATGCTGACACTTGGGGGGACAGGACAGGGACACGCTGACACTTGGGGGGGGGCAGGGACACGCTGACACTTGGGGGGACAGGACAGGGACACGCTGACACTTGGGGGACAGGACAGGGACACGCTGACACTTGGGGGGACAGGGCAGGGACACGCTGACACTTGGGGGGACAGGACAGGGACACGCTGACACTTGGGGGACAGGACAGGAACACGCTGACACTTGGGGGACAGGACAGGGACACGCTGACACTTGGGGGACAGGACAGGGACACGCTGACACTTGGGGGGAGAGGACAGGGACACGCTGACACTTGGGGGACAGGACAGGGACAAGCTGACACTTGGGGGGGACAGGATGGGGACACGCTGACACTTGGGGGGAGAGGACAGGGACACGCTGACACTTGGGGGACAGGACAGGGACACGCTGACACTTGGGGGGGACAGGACAGGGACACGCTGACACTTGGGGGACAGGACAGGGACACGTTGACACTTGGGGGACAGGACAGGGACACGCTGACACTTGGGGGACAGGGACACGCTGACACTTGGGGGACAGGACAGGGACACGCTGACACTTGGGGGACAGGACAGGGACACGCTGACACTTGGGGGAAAGGACAGGGACACGCTGACACTTGGGGGACAGGACAGGGACACGCTGACACTTGGGGGACAGGACAGGGACACGCTGACAATTGGGGGGACAGGACAGGGACACGCTGACACTTGGGAGACAGGACAGGGACACGCTGACACTTGGGGGACAGGACAAGGACACGCTGACACTTGGGAGACAGGACAGGGACACGCTGACACTTGGGAGACAGGACAGGGACACGCTGACACTTGGGGGACAGGGACACGCTGACACTTGGGGGGACAGGACAGGGACACGCTGACACTTGGGGAGACAGGACAGGGACACGCTGACACTTGGGAGACAGGACAGGGACACGCTGACACTTGGGGGACAGGACAGGGACACGCTGACACTTGGGGGACAGGACAGGGACACGCTGACACTTGGGGGGGACAGGACAGGGACATGCTGACACTTGGGGGGACAGGACAGAGACACTCTGACACTTGGGGGACAGGACAGGGACACTCTGACACTTGGGGGACAGGACAGGGACACGCTGACACTTGGGGGACAGGGCAGGGACACGCTGACACTTGGGGGACAGGACGGGGACACGCTGACACTTGGGGGGACAGGACAGAGACACTCTGACACTTGGGGGACAGGACAGGGACACTCTGACACTTGGGGGACAGGACAATGGCACAATAACATTGGAGGTCACAGTGAATAAACTAGTATTTGGCTTTGAATTTGTACAATTGGCTGACAAAGTTTTTTTTCCCTGTTTTTCTTTCTGCGCCCTGTCCGCACTCGAGGGGTTAATGTGGTTGAATTGAGGCGTAAACAGAAAGTGTTGCCGGATTAGAGTTTTTATTTTATTTTTGTCACCAAGTCAGTTTCTTTGTGCTCTCCCCTATCCAGGAGAAGATTGATCGGAGACCTTTCAAAACACCTTTACAAATCCTTGTCTTATCAGCGGATCTGGGAAGACTTTGAAATCCTTTGCACACATGCAGGCAGAGAAAACAGCGCCCGGGGACAAGAGGGAGAGAGGAAAAGTTATGCGGCACTCACCACCCAAACACCTTTTTGAATCCATTTTCTCACCCCTTCTCCCTTTCAGTTAGCTGCAAGGGGCTGCTAGCCCCTCATTAACAGGTCAGTCCTATTTCCACACTTGGGCCGGGCGGCTTCTTACATACAATCTGTCAGTCAGGGCGAGAGAGGAGAACAAACAAGCACTGGATCAAGCGGAATCATTTGGAAATGGGGGTCTATGCTAATGTGCCCCTTATCCTTTCTGTATGGCGGCCCCTGCCGAATTCCTAAACACTGAGCTGTGAAAAAAAAAAAAAAAAAAATAATCCTTTAGCTGTTGCAAATCGAATTAGTGTCTGATTAATCTGCTCCCAGCTTTGGTAAAGCAGTGGGGTGTCCTCCCCCTCCCCTCTTATCCTAGCAGGATCCCCATTCACACAGACGGGTCACTGCAGGATGAATTTGTTAAAGCGCCGCGGTCTGTAAAACCCTTTAATGATGTGGAAACCCTCCTGCCTGTGGTCAGGTTGTGTGCATGTGTGTGTCTGGGGGTCAGTATTATATCCTAATAAAGCATTTTTATGCAGTGAGGTAACAATGTTGCACATGACTGCTACATGTTCTGGGTGATAGTGCAGGTCAGTGGTAATGGGGGAGACCTTCATGGGAAATGGTCAGACAGACAGAACCCTCCACTGGACTTGCAATATTTACCTCTATTAGGACTGCCAGGAGGCTGCCCCTATACCTTATATCAGTGATGGGCAACCTTTTGAGCTTGGTGTGTCAAAATTCGCCCAAAAAACGAGCATAACTCGGGTGGTGTGTCACCTTGACAAAAAAACATATTTTTGTGATATTTATAGTTTAAATAACAAATATGTATACTATTTAACTTCAAGGGTACGTTAACCGTGGATTGTCTGATTGATCCTACCATGTACTGCCATACAATCAGACAGGTGTGAAATTGCTTAGTAACCTGCAAACTTTCAGTCATGAAAGTTCACAGGTTCTAGCGAGGGCGCAGGAGCCACTGTCCATATTTCCTTCATGCCCTCTTGGTGTGGAGAAGGTGTGCAGAGCAAAATAATCGCAATGTCTGGCAATTTGCAAGGCGTTGCGATTATTTCAGGGCTTGTACGTCACAAAACTGACACACAAGCCCTGATGACTGTCTTCTATCATACAGTGCACTGACCTTACTCACTGTATGATGGGATTAGTTGTCCTCCCTCATCCCTGCTCTGGAGCTGGTCAGTATAGAGGTGGCAGCTGCTGGGACATCACACAAGGCAGCAGCAATGTGGCCTCTGACTGTGTTGCCATCCTACCCCCACCACAACTATCAGGAGCTGCAGAGGAGCCTCCTGGGTGTATGGCCAGGTCACCTCTCCTGCTGTGCCCTGTGCTGATACCTGTGCTGACTGGAGACACTAGGCACAGCTCACACATGGGGAGGGGCCGGCCAGGGGGAGGAGGAGGAGGGGGAAGTGCTGGAAGATCAGTGCAATCTCTCAGCCTCCCGGCTACTGCACCTGATCATGTAGGATGAAACTTAACTCTCAGGCAGCCGCGTGTCAGTGAAAATGGCTACGTGTGTCAGCACTGACACGCGTGTCATAGGTTAGCCATCACTGCCTTATATAGTCCTTTTCTACCTATATGTATGGATTACATTGCATCAGCAATATATAGACAAGCAGAGACATCTCCCAAAATATATGCAAACCCCCCAATGCTCATCAATGTATGAATATTTTTAGGTCTATTTTTATATATTTTTTCACACTGTATACAGAATGGAAGGCAGACCTGCACAAGTAAATACCCGACCAATTACATTAACATAAATGGGTCTATACTCCACAGCAGAGACCCCTGTTCTTAGTCTCTGACTTGTCTCTGTGTCTGGGTATGCCATGTCATATACTTCAGACCTGGTTTGGTTATCTTTGCGGAGATGCTGCTGATGTTGAGGATCTTCTTTGGATCTGCTATTATAATCAGAGGATCTATAGTACTTGATAGCATAAAAGATAAGGTCGGGTTTGGGGTCTACTATTGGGTGCAATGGTCTCCTCTAGTGGGTTGGATATTGACTAACATAGCAACTTCCTATAAGTGACAATTGAGAGACGATTTTTGCATAATTTTCCCAGGAAGCGTTGCCTGTAAGACTGTCTATATCTACTGGATCTCCACTAGGAGAAACAAAACCGGCCGTAAGTTTTACTAAATTGGAGAAAATAGAAAACACTCGAGTTAGAAGTTACATGAGATTCTATAGAGATTGGACCAAGAGGCTACAGCAAGTAATAAGTTTTGGGGTGCAGTCTCGGGGGCAGCGGATTACTTTATCTCGGTACACACCGGCTCATGCACATCTATGACTTATTGTACTGTGAATGAATTTGGCTTTTCCTAAGTGAACAGAAGATTGCACTTTCCAGGGGGACGTCGAGGCTTATCTTCAAATGACAACCTGGCTGATGGTCCCTATCGGGTCTCTGTGCTTCTGACACTCATGTGCAAGGATTTGTCCAGCTTGGAGCCGGATTACTCTGCCGTCCTGATCTCCGACCACATACTAGATAAGGCACCGCTTGTGTATCTGTCCAGTCAAATGCAATGGGCTCCATTATTACGCTCTACGTGATGAGAACAGGAAAACTGAAGGGTAAAAATGTCACAAATAATAAACTCTTCGGTCTGAGCCGAGTTTTGGCTTTTTGCACATTTAGATTAGATTTTATTAAGCCCTGTGTATAGGGCACAGGTGTACAGTATGTACCTGCCCTCCTGTCAGTGGGGTATAGTGAAAGGAGCACCTTGTACACATGTTCTTCGCTCACATGGGGGGTTGGGGGTTCTTGGATGTCCGCTTATTGTGACTCTTGTGAGTACCAGCGGACGCACTCTCTATAATCAGACACTGTGGGACCCCTGTAGAGAGTTTGTCTATTTGCCCTGGATGACCTGGCAATCCATGGTATCACTATTCACTGATATCCCAACTATGTAATGTGTCAGGTGCCCTGTGGTGGCGCTGCTGGATTCTTACACCGATCTGAGCGATCTGGTGGGTTTTCAGCAGTGGGACACTATTTCATAGGGGTATTGGAAGGTGACAGGCTTGAAAACATGTTTGGAGAGGTTCAATGTGTGGCATAAAGTTAAGACAGAAAGCTCTATAGCCACAGCCCTACAGAAGGAAAACAATAAGAGGAATGCCACAGCATATTGCCCCTTCTCTGCCCTTACACATCCTGTTCCAAAAATAATAAATTCCAGCACTTCCACCTTAATCTCCTCCTTTGACTTGGTCATATCTTCACATCTGTATAATGCGATACATAGTAAGAAATAACTTTAAAATAGACAAAAAGGGATAAGCAAGAGTGACATCTACAGGCAGCGAGGAGAACTGCAGGAGAGGGATGTCATGTCTAATATCAGGGACACAGACAAAAAACAGAGACTGCGCTCCCATAGGGTAGATCATGGAGCACGTTTTAGAAAGAAATTAAAGTACCTGAAACCAAAGATTGAAAGCGGTATCATTCACTATGTGTTGTCCTGTCCCCAAGTGTCAGCGTGTCCCTGTCCTGTCCCCCCAAGTGTCAGCGTGTCCCTGTCCTGTCCCCCCAAGTGTCAGCATGTCCCTGTCCTGTCCCCCAAGTGTCAGCGTGTCCCTGTCCTGTCCCCCCCAAGTGTCAGCGTGTCCCTGCCCTGTCCCCCCAAGTGTCAGCATGTCCCTGTCCTGTCCCCCCCAAGTGTCAGCGTGTCCCTGTCCCCCCCCCCAAGTGTCAGCGTGTCCCTGTCCTGTGCCCCCAAGTGTCAGCGTGTCCTGTCCCCCAAGTGTCAGCGTGTCCCTGTCCTGTCCCCCAAGTGTCAGCGTGTCCCTGTCCTGTCCCCCAAGTGTCAGCGTGTCCCTGTCCTGTCCCCCCCAAGTGTCAGCGTGTCCCTGTCCTGTCCCCCAAGTGTCAGCGTGTCCCTGTCCTGTCCCCCCCAAGTGTCAGCGTGTCCCTGCCCTGTCCCCCCAAGTGTCAGCATGTCCCTGTCCTGTCCCCCCCAAGTGTCAGCATGTCCCTGTCCTGTCCCCCAAGTGTCAGCTTGTCCCTGTCCTGTCCCCCCAACTGTCGGCGTGTCCCTGTCCTGTCCCCCAAGTGTCAGCGTGTCCCTGTCCTGTCCCCAAGTGTCAGCGTGTCCCTGTCCTGTCCCCCAAGTGTCAGCGTGTCCCTGTCCTGTCCCCCAAGTGTCAGCATGTCCCTGTCCTGTCCCCCAAGTGTCAGCGTGTCCCTGTCCTGTCCCCCCCAAGTGTCAGCGTGTCCCTGTCCTGTCCCCCCAAGTGTCAGCGTGTCCCTGTCCCCCAAGTGTCAGTGTGTCCCTGTCCTGTCCCCCAAGTGTCAGCGTGTCCCTGTCCTGTCCCCCCAAGTGTCAGCGTGTCCCTGTCCTGTCCCCCCAAGTGTCGGCGTGTCCCTGTCCCCCAAGTGTCAGTGTGTCCCTGTCCTGTCCCCCAAGTGTTAGCGTGTCCCTGTCCCCCAAGTGTCAGTGTGTCCCTGTCCTGTCCCCCAAGTGTCAGCGTGTCCCTGTCCTGTCCCCCAAGTGTCAGCGTGTCCCTGTCCTGTCCCCCCAAGTGTCAGCGTGTCCCTGTCCTGTCCCCCCAAGTGTCAGCGTGTCCCTGTCCTGTCCCCCAAGTGTCAGCGTGTCCCTGTCCTGTCCCCCAAGTGTCAGCGTGTCCCTGTCCTGTCCCCCAAGCGTCAGCGTGTCCCTGTCCTATACCCCAAGTGTCAGCGTGTCCCTGTCCTGTCCCCCAAGTGTCAGTGTGTCCCTGTCCTGTCCCCAAGTGTCAGTGTGTCCCTGTCCTGTACCCCAAGTGTCAGCGTGTCCCTGTCCTGTCCCCCAAGTGTCAGCGTGTCCCTGTCCTGTCCCCCCAAGTGTCAGCGTGTCCCTGTCCTGTCCCCCCAAGTGTCAGCGTGTCCCTGTCCTGTCCCCCCAAGTGTCAGCGTGTCCCTGTCCTGTCCCCCAAGTGTCAGCGTGTCCCTGTCCTGTCCCCCCAAGTGTCAGCGTGTCCCTGTCCTGTACCCCAAGTGTCAGCGTGTCCCTGTCCTGTACCCCAAGTGTCAGCGTGTCCCTGTCCTGTACCCCAAGTGTCAGCGTGTCCCTGTCCTGTACCCCAAGTGTCAGCGTGTCCCTGTCCTGTCCCCCCAAGTGTCAGCGGGTCCCTGTCCTGTCCCCCCAAGTGTCAGCGTGTCCCTGTCCTGTCCCCCCAAGTGTCAGCGTGGCCCTGTCCTGTACCCCAAGTGTCAGCGTGTCCCTGTCCTGTACCCCAAGTGCCAGCGTGTCCCTGTCCTGTCCCCCCAAGTGTCAGCGTGTCCCTGTCCTGTACCCCAAGTGTCAGCGTGTCCCTGTCCTGTCCCCCAAGTGTCAGCGTGTCCCTGTCCTGTCCCCCCAAGTGTCAGCGTGTCCCTGTCCTGTACCCCAAGTGTCAGCGTGTCCCTGTCCTGTACCCCAAGTGTCAGCGTGTCCCTGTCCTGTACCCCAAGTGTCAGCGTGTCCCTGTCCTGTACCCCAAGTGTCAGCGTGTCCCTGTCCTGTCCCCCCAAGTGTCAGCGGGTCCCTGTCCTGTCCCCCCAAGTGTCAGCGTGTCCCTGTCCTGTCCCCCCAAGTGTCAGCGTGGCCCTGTCCTGTACCCCAAGTGTCAGCGTGTCCCTGTCCTGTACCCCAAGTGCCAGCGTGTCCCTGTCCTGTCCCCCCAAGTGTCAGCGTGTCCCTGTCCTGTACCCCAAGTGTCAGCGTGTCCCTGTCCTGTCCCCCCAAGTGTCAGCGTGTCCCTGTCCTGTCCCCCAAGTGTCAGCGTGTCCCTGTCCTGTCACCCCAAGTGTCAGCGTGTCCCTGTCCTGTCCCCCAAGTGTCAGCGTGTCCCTGTCCTGTCTCCCCAAGTGTCAGCGTGTCCCTGTCCTGTCCCCCCAAGTGTCAGCGTGTCCCTGCCCTGTCCCCCAAGTGTCAGCGTGTCCCTGTCCTGTCCCCCCAAGTGTCAGTGTGTCCCTGTCCTGTCCCCCAAGTGTCAGCGTGTCCCTGTCCTGTCTCCCCAAGTGTCAGCGTGTCCCTGTCCTGTCCCCCCAAGTGTCAGCGTGTCCTTGTCCTGTCCCCCAAGTGTCAGCGTGTCCCTTTCCTGTCCCCCCAAGTGTCAGCGTGTCCCTGTCCTGTCCCCCAAGTGTCAGCGTGTCCCTGTCCTGTCTCCCCAAGTGTCAGCGTGTCCCTGTCCTGTCCCCCCAAGTGTCAGCGTGTCCCTGTCCTGTCCCCCAAGTGTCAGCGTGTCCCTTTCCTGTCCCCCCAAGTGTCAGCGTGTCCCTGTCCTGTACCCCAAGTGTCAGCGTGTCCCTGTCCTGTCCCCCCAAGTGTCAGCGTGTCCCTGTCCTGTCCCCCAAGTGTCAGCGTGTCCCTGCCCTGTCCCCCAAGTGTCAGCGTGTCCCTGTCCTGTCCCCCAAGTGTCAGCGTGTCCCTGTCCTGTCCCCCAAGTGTCAGCGTGTCCCTGTCCTGCCCCCCAAGTGTCAGCGTGTCCCTGTCCTGCCCCCCAAGTGTCAGCGTGTCCCTGTCCTGTCCCCCCAAGTGTCAGCGTGTCCCTGTCCTGTCCCCCAAGTGTCAGCGTGTCCCTGTCCTGTCACCCCAAGTGTCAGCGTGTCCCTGTCCTGTCCCCCAAGTGTCAGCGTGTCCCTGTCCTGTCTCCCCAAGTGTCAGCGTGTCCCTGTCCTGTCCCCCCAAGTGTCAGCGTGTCCCTGCCCTGTCCCCCAAGTGTCAGCGTGTCCCTGTCCTGTCCCCCCAAGTGTCAGTGTGTCCCTGTCCTGTCCCCCAAGTGTCAGCGTGTCCCTGTCCTGTCTCCCCAAGTGTCAGCGTGTCCCTGTCCTGTCCCCCCAAGTGTCAGCGTGTCCTTGTCCTGTCCCCCAAGTGTCAGCGTGTCCCTTTCCTGTCCCCCCAAGTGTCAGTGTGTCCCTGTCCTGTCCCCCAAGTGTCAGCGTGTCCCTGTCCTGTCCCCCAAGTGTCAGCGTGTCCCTGTCCTGTCCCCCAAGTGTCAGCGTGTCCCTGTCCTGTCTCCCCAAGTGTCAGCGTGTCCCTGTCCTGTCCCCCCAAGTGTCAGCGTGTCCCTGTCCTGTCCCCCAAGTGTCAGCGTGTCCCTTTCCTGTCCCCCCAAGTGTCAGCGTGTCCCTGTCCTGTCCCCCAAGTGTCAGCGTGTCCCTGTCCTGTCCCCCCAAGTGTCAGCGTGTCCCTGTCCTGTCCCCCAAGTGTCAGCGTGTCCCTGCCCTGTCCCCCAAGTGTCAGCGTGTCCCTGTCCTGTCCCCCAAGTGTCAGCGTGTCCCTGTCCTGCCCCCCAAGTGTCAGCGTGTCCCTGTCCTGTCCCCCAAGTGTCAGTGTGTCCCTGTCCTGTCCCCCCAAGTGTCAGCGTGTCCCTGTCCTGCCCCCCAAGTGTCAGCGTGTCCCTGTCCTGTAAACTTTTATAAATAAACTAAAAACCAAAAAACGACTTTCTACTTATTATAGAAAAAGAAAAACATACACCATAATTTGTGCTGCTGTTAATGTAAAACGGCTAAACTAAAAAAAATAAAAAATCAATGCAAATGCTATAAAGAAAGTAAAAAATTCCACCAATACTGCAAAAAACAAGCTCCAATGTGGGCTTTAAAGTAAAGAAGTTCTGTCTTTTGAAATGCAGGGGTGGGATAAAGGGATTCTTATAAAGTGACATCACTGCAGCACATAATAGGACATAAAGCTCCTGGATTTGGTCTTATTTCCCAGAATCCTCCTTACCCTGGAGGGTTTGTTTTGCAGAAGTCGTCACATGTATCCGGCACATATTCCCGCAGGCTCCAAATAAAAGAATCTAAATATATTCAAATAGCGGCTGTGGCTTCTCAGTGCAAGCGCTTAGTCATAAGAGGGCGGCGGAGAAAGGGTTACCCGGCATGGGGTCACCTCCACAGCCCGCGCTTTGTCTCTGGAGACGGCAGGCACTACAATTTTAATTAATTGCCGTGCCTCTGAATCAGCAACACGAAGAGTGGGCAGCCTCCTGTTCTGCCCATTACTACACCGCTGAGAGGTGGAGGAGGCTCATCCATTATCCGCCAGGACCTCCCCCCATTTACATCCAGGGCCTGTTACTGAAACAAATGCCTCATTGGGGGGCTTCTAATCTGTATTTTACACTTTCTTTTCCTAATTAGTCCTTCTTGTAATAAGGAGGCCAGAAAAGAAACGCGATTTGGCAGCGGCGCCTGAGAAGGAACAGAGAGCGAGCTTCATGCCTCCAGATATATCATTAAATGTTCTTCATTAATTGGGCTCGTTAATTTAGCCGTTTTATTTTAGGGAACGTATAGAAGGCTGGAAGTGGAATATGTAAAGAGATGTAAAGGGGGGGAGGGGAGGGGTCTACACAAATATTCTCTCGCTCCTTTCTGCTAATTTTATGGAGAAACGAATGAAGACCGATCTGACCAGTGCCATGGGGATGGATACCCAGATTTTCCTGACTCTGGGGTGATATGTTGTGATGAAGTACAGGACGTTTCTGCATTATTTAGGAGTCTGAATTTCACATTGTGTATTATCTGCATCTCAGGCTGTTGCTCAGTTTTCCCCCTTGCTCTACACTGCAGCTCTGATTTATTACACTGCATGCCTGCTCCATTAGAGAACGGCTGTGATCAGTGTCTATTGGATGCTGCAGTGATCAATCAGAAGAAATCAATTACAAATAGCTTTATCAAAGCATAAAAATACAATATTCTGCTACATACTGTAGGCTGGGAGACTGTGATGGATACTAAGTAGCACAGGAACATAACATAAAGGTAAAGAGCAACTAAACCACATGGGAGAGAAAGGTTGCAGGATACCATATACTTATTATTATTATTATATTACTATATTAGAGACCAAAGTAAGGTGCAATGTCCTAGAGGCAATGAGCTCTATAGTGCCACCTATTGGATGTACTAAACCGTCCCATATCTAGTGAATGTAGACAGAACTAAATGCTCCCGGCTCCACCATTGGATGTCTGATGCTATTGGCTGCAGCCATGATATAATGATGTTATAAGGATCACCAGCTTCAGAGCCGCACACAGCCAGGGCACAGGAGACAGAAGGGTAAGAGGAGCGCTGATCTAGGGGTTTTACAGCTAATAGGAAAGAAGTGTGTACACATGGGTGTGTGAGGTTAACAGAAATTGGAAAGAAATTATAAAGATGGGGCTACAGAAATGGAAACACTATGAAGATGGGGCTACAGAAAAGGGAACACTATAAAGATGGGGCTACAGAAAAGGGAACACTATAAAGATGGGGGATACAGAAAAGGGAACACTATAAAGATGGGGATACAGAAATGGGAACACTATAAAGATGGGGCTACAGAAAAGGGAGCACTATAAAGATGGGGCTACAGAAATGGGAACACTATAAAGATGGGGCTACAGAAATGGGAACCACTATAAAGATGGGGCTACATAAATGGGAACACTATAAAGATGGGGGATACAGAAATGAAAACACTATAAAGATGGGGGATACAGAAATGGAAACACTATAAAGATGGGGCTACAGAAATGGGAACACTATAAAGATGGGGGATACAGAAATGAGAACACTATAAAGATGGGGCTACAGAAAAGGAAACACTATAAAGATGGGGATACAGAAATGGGAACACTATAAAGATGGGGGATACAGAAATGGGAACACTATAAAGATGGGGCTACAGAAATGGGAACACTATAAACATGGGGCTACAGAAAAGGGAACACTATAAAGATTGGGCACAGAAATGGGAACACTATAAAGATGGGGGATACAGAAATGGGAACACTATAAAGATGAGGGGTACAGAAAAGGGAACACTATAAAGATGGGGCTACAGAAAAGGAAACACTATAAAATGGGGCTACAGAAAGGAAAACACTATAAAGATGGGGGATACAGAAATGGGAACACTATAAAGATGGCACTACAGAAATGGGAACACTATAAAGATGGGGCTACATAAATGGGAACACTATAAAGATGGGGCTACATAAATGGGAACACTATAAAGATGGGAGCTACAGAAAGGGAAACACTATAAAGATGGGGCTACAGAAAGGGAACCACTATAAAGATGGGGGATACAGAAATGGGAACACTATAAAGATGGGGCTACATAAATGGGAATACTATAAAGATGGGGCTAAATAAATGGGAACACTATAAAGATGGGGCTACATAAATGGGAACACTATAAAGATGGGGCTACATAAATGGGAACACTATAAAGATGGGACTACAGAAATGGGAACACTATAAAGATGGGGCTACATAAATGGGAACACTATAAAGATGGGGCTACAGAAATGGGAACACTATAAAGATGGGGCTACAGAAATGGGAACACTATAAAGATGGGGCTACAGAAATGGGAACACTATAAAGATGGGAGCTACAGAAAGGGAAACACTATAAAGATGGGGCTACAGAAAGGGAACCACTATAAAGATGGGGGATACAGAAATGGGAACACTATAAAGATTGGGGATACAGAAATGGGAACACTATAAAGATGGGACTACAGAAATGGGAACACTATAAAGATGGGGGATACAGAAATGGAAACACTATAAAGATGGGGCTACATAAATGGGAACACTATAAAGATGGGGCTACAGAAATGGGAACACTATAAAGATGAGGGCTACAGAAATGGGAACACTATAAAGATGGGGGATACAGAAATGGGAACACTATGAAGATGGGGCTACAGAAATGGGAACACTATAAAGATGAGGCTACAGAAATGGGAACACTATAAAGATGGGGC
The DNA here is from genome assembly GCF_040894005.1 of Engystomops pustulosus. Taxonomy (NCBI): domain Eukaryota; kingdom Metazoa; phylum Chordata; class Amphibia; order Anura; family Leptodactylidae; genus Engystomops; species Engystomops pustulosus. Next base: position 179,886,989 of record NC_092416.1, on the reverse strand, counting down.
TACATAAATGGGAACACTGTAAAGATGGGGCTACAGAAAAGGAAACACTATAAAGATTAAAGATCGGGGATACAGAAATGGGAACAGTATAAAGATGGGGCTACATAAATGGGAACTCTATAAAGATGGGGCTACAGAAATGGGAACACTATAAAGATGGGGCTACATAAATGGGAACACTATAAAGATGGGGCTACAGAAATGGGAACACTATAAAGATGGGAGCTACAGAAAGGGAAACACTATAAAGATGGGGCTACAGAAAGGGAACCACTATAAAGATGGGGGATACAGAAATGGGAACACTATAAAGATTGGGGATACAGAAATGGGAACACTATAAAGATGGGACTACAGAAATGGGAACACTATAAAGATGGGGGATACAGAAATGGAAACACTATAAAGATGGGGCTACAGAAATGGGAACACTATAAAGATGGGGCTACATAAATGGGAACACTATAAAGATGGGGCTACATAAATGGGAACACTATAAAGATGGGGCTACAGAAATGGGAACACTATAAAGATGAGGGCTACAGAAATGGGAACACTATAAAGATGGGGGATACAGAAATGGGAACACTATGAAGATGGGGCTACAGAAATGGGAACACTATAAAGATGGGGCTACATAAATGGGAACACTATAAATATGGGGCTACAGAAATGGGAACACTATAAAGATGGGAGCTACAGAAAGAGAAACACTATAAAGATGGGAGCTACAGAAAGGAAAACACTATAAAGATGGGGGATACAGAAATGGGAACACTATAAAGATTGGGGATACAGAAATGGGAACACTATAAAGATGGGACTACAGAAATGGGAACACTATAAAGATGGGGGATACAGAAATGGGAACACTATAAAGATGGGGCTACATAAATGGGAATACTATAAAGATGGGGCTACAGAAATGGGAACTCTATAAAGATGGGGCTACAGAAATGGGAACACTATAAAGATGGGGCTACATAAATGGGAACACTATAAAGATGGGGCTACAGAAATGGGAACACTATAAAGATGGGAGCTACAGAAAGGGAAACACTATAAAGATGGGGCTACAGAAAGGGAACCACTATAAAGATGGGGGATACAGAAATGGGAACACTATAAAGATTGGGGATACAGAAATGGGAACACTATAAAGATGGGACTACAGAAATGGGAACACTATAAAGATGGGGGATACAGAAATGGAAACACTATAAAGATGGGGCTACAGAAATGGGAACACTATAAAGATGGGGCTACATAAATGGGAACACTATAAAGATGGGGCTACATAAATGGGAACACTATAAAGATGGGGCTACAGAAATGGGAACACTATAAAGATGAGGGCTACAGAAATGGGAACACTATAAAGATGGGGGATACAGAAATGGGAACACTATGAAGATGGGGCTACAGAAATGGGAACACTATAAAGATGGGGGATACAGAAATGGGAACACTATAAAGATGGGGCTACATAAATGGGAATACTATAAAGATGGGGCTAAATAAATGGGAACACTATAAAGATGGGGCTACAGAAATGGGAACACTATAAAGATGGGGCTACAGAAATGGAAACACTATAAAGATGGGGCTACAGAAAAGGAAACACTATAAAATGGGGCTACAGAAAAGGAAACACTATAAAGATGGGGATACAGAAACAGTATCCCACAAGAAAGATTGCTAGGGAAATGGGGCATTATAAGTAGCAGCTAAAAGGTGGTAGGGATTATTAGTTGATGGGTCACATTAGGGGGCGTTGTAAGGGGTATCACAGGGGGTCCTGGTGGGACGTCAAATGAAGGGGGTGTTATATTACATGGTGGTCACTATGAGGGGGGTGGTATTAAACTTTGTGAGAACAATAGGGGATGGAGTCAGGGACAAGGCTTGTGAGCTGAACATTTTCCATGTTGCGAGGGATGTTTGTGTATAACGTATATATATATAACCGCACACCTCAGAGTGATTAGTGCGCCTGTGTCCCCTCACGCACACGTCGCTGCTGCTGCTGACAGGTGTATTGAGTATCACTGGAGATAACGTGATGACGGATTTACATATAAACACGGATTAGTATCACCTCACACTTTGTGGTGATATCAGACACGGGGAAATACAACTGGCACCTGCGACGTGCAGGCGTCACCTACTGGTGACTTACAGGTATTACACCAGAGATAACAGGGGAATGTGATGAATACCAGGTTTGTATCACAAATACATATATAAAGGGAATTAATGGACCATTTATGCTCTAAAGAGAACCCTGTGTACCTACAGATCAACCCTGCAATACTGAAAGAAAGTTACTCAGTACATATATTACAACTTAGAGCTGCAATCACAATTCTGCAGCCTTCAGAGCTGAAATCTCACAATGCTCCCTTTTTGGTGCTCGCCAGACACACAGGAAAATGTATCCACAAATCCACAGGGAATAGCATGTAACCCATGAAGATGCACAGTGGATTTACACGGATTACAATTTATCGATCTCTTACCAACTGATCTCTGCAGTAAATTGGGCCATAAAAAAAATTGTAAATCTATCACCAAATTTTACCCCATTAAAGTACAGGTCAGGTATGAAATACCCTTCTTAGAATTCCCCGTTTTATGTGAAATCTCCCCCATTTACCTATAAAAAATAATCTCCACCAAACACACGTGATTCATATTTTATTCAAGATGGGTAAAGCTTAGAGGTTGCAGGGGCAGGTTCATTTCGGACGCCCCCAATCCTTAGTTCTATAGCACCTAGAAAAATGCTGCTCCAATACTGGTGTCATATTAAAGATAAGAATCTCATCTTTCAGACGGCATCAGGCTTATGGTTCTGTGAGCTACAGAACTACATGCAGTTGGATTTAAAGGAATTTTACCATCTAAATCAAGAATGGATAAACCAGGGACACTTACTTCATTTAGATTCACAGGTTGTTACACTGTCTCGCCCTCCCCTCCCTAAGCACCTCCCTCTGCCTGATATAATCTCACTGCAGCAGAAGAAGTTTCAGCACACAGTGGGAGGGGACACTGGCACACAGGCACACTGTAACAGCCTGAGAATCTTGTTACACCTCCAGGAGCCCTTAAGGTTCAATTAAATAATTTTAAAAGTTAATTTTAGAAGGGAGGAGGCCATGAATAACAAATATAAGATTACCACAGTCATATAGTGCCCCTGGTTTATCATGATGGATTCTGATGGCATTTTGATGCAACTTGTGTTGTTGTATCTTTGCACTGCATAGGATGAAGCACACATAAATGCCAGGCAATCCCCGCAAAAAAATCCAATTAGGGATAATCTTGCTCACTAGAATAATGGACTTGACAAATTGTTCCAAACTGACAAACCTTTTATGGAGGTGGTCACACTGGCTGATGATCAATGAATCTAAGGCAACTGATCCGTATTAGCTGGCGGCTGATCCCCACTTATTTCCTATGGGAGCAGTAACATGTTACACACTGCTTCTGCATATGCGTCTACATTTGTGAAATAGACAACAACACAATCAGGGGCATAACTACAGCGGTGGCAGCCATAGCAGCCGCAATGGGGCCCACAGTGTCAGGGGGCCCAGAGTGTCAGGGGGCCCATCATCCGACCGGAAACTAAAGAATGGAGGATGTGCACCATTATATACATATTATGCTGCACATTGTGGTGTATATATGCCGTATATATGTGTATCTGTGATATGTATATGGTGTGTGTATATATATATATAGAACATTATGTGTGTATGTAAGCTATATGTCTGTATATGGCACTGTATCTGTGTATATATGATGTGTATATGCTCTATATGTGTGTAACAGTGTATAAATGTGTATGTATGAGGGACGAACTGTATGTACGGCAGGGGGTCCTTCTTCTTAGCCTAATATGAGGGTGCAATTTATTTAACTCATGACTGTATATATGAAGTCTATAATGCAGTTAACCCTATTGGTAAAAATGTAAGAGTTTCTAACCTTTATACAAACTTTGCAACAATGAGTCAGTAGTGCAGTGTATATACACGGGGAGTAACAATGTTTCTCACACTTATGTGACCTCTAATCTAGTCTGTGAGTTGCAGAGCACATGATATTAATCTTGTGACTCTCTGACCCCCCCTCTCCATAGACTTTGTAATCTGACAAATCACTGAGCTTCTGTCTGTCTTGTCTGCAAGACAGAATTCAGCAGACATTTCTCAGTGGATAAAAATGTATTAGGAAGTAAGTAGAGGGGGTGGTAAGATCCAGTGTAAGAAGGGAAAGAGGCGTTTTGTTGTGATAAAATATAAATGATCACACAATTTCTTGTAGTGACTTGTACGATTAATAATAATGATAATTCTTTACTTATATAGCGCCTACAGATTGCGGAACGCTCCACAAAGCTTTGCCAAATTGGGGCTCATAATCTAAACAGCCTATCAGTATGTTTTGGAGTGTGGGAGGAAACCGGAGGACCCGGAGGAAACCCACGCAAACACAGAGAGAACATACAAACTCTTTGCTGATGTTGACCCTGGGTGGGACTTAAACCAGGACTCCAGCTCTGCAAGGCAGAAGTGCTACCCACTGAGCCACCGTGCTGCCCTTACATTTGAAAACAAAGATTGTTACAAAGTTACCGACCATTTAAAAGTGAGAGTTTCATTGTATAAATCTCATGATTTCCCAAAGTTCTGATAGAAACATCGAAAAGTTAGGCAATAATATATGAGAGCAAGGGAAATTATAAAAATCTGTTCTACCCTATCCCAAAATTGACACTGCATGGGGAGGGCATTCTATAGAATTTTCCCTAAAAAATGCTAAAAGATACCCTGCCTGATGGAGAAACCTACGTAGTCTTGAAAGCTTGAAATTGTCATCACCCTTTATAGTTAGCCAATCAACAACTGAGGACCCTTTCATCCAAAAAAGAAGCCAAAATTAAGATCTAATTTTCCTTAATCAAAAAACTGTAATTCTGAAAACGTCTCTTAATCTACCTACATTGTATCTGATTGTTTAATGATTCCGAGGTAGATTTTTCCGTCTCCTCCATCTGTTAATCCATTTTCGCCCCTGTGGGGGAATTCTTTTACGTCTCTCTCTCCCCCTTTTCTTTAGTCCCTTAATATTCAGCCCGAATTAGATGGAAAACCAAGTGATTTGACCTTTGTTCTGCCCCGGTTTCCATACTGAAAAGGCCTTTAATGATTTTAATATTGAGTCGACAAAAGCTACCAGACAACTTTGTCTCGGGGGTAACAATGTTGTCTGAATGGCCGCGGTGTACAATGTGTGAATGTCACTGGCTGCTTCTTATGGGGGATGATTTGCCTGTTTTATTCCCGTTTTCTGTCGGAGAGGAGTCACTTTCACATCATGTGGACGCTCGGAGATCCCTCTGGGGATAGACCAGGGCGACCTCTCTGGCGGAGAAGAAATGGGGGACTGGGAGAAAGTCTATCTTCTCAAACAGCCTTGTAGATTGGGCTGTATTATATATTTCTTACCCTATATTTTAGTTACCAATAAGTACTGATTGTTTATGTTATTTTTGTACTTAAGCCAGATATGGTTTTACAATACAGGCGGTCCCCTACTTAAGAACACCTGACTTACATACGACCCCTAGTTACAAACGGACCTCTGGATATTGGTAATTTATTGTACTTTAGCCCCAGGCTACAATAATCAGCTGTAACAGTTATCACAGGCGTCTGTAATGAAGCTTTAGTGTTAATCCTGGTTCTTATGACAATCCAACATTTTTAATATCCAATTGTCACAGAGACCAAAAAAAATTTGGCTGGCGGTTACAATAATAATAAGTATACGGTTTCGACTTACATACAAACTCAACTTAAGAACAAAACTACAGAACATATCTTGTATGTAACCCGGGGACTGCCTGGTAGTGGTATGTTTCACTCTGTATAGTGGTGTATAGGGGTGTATAGGGGTGTATAGGGGTGTCTAGGGGTGTATAGTGGTGTATAGGGGTGTATAGTGGTGTATAGGGGTGTATAGGGGTGTATAGGGGTGTATAGTGGTGTATAGGGGTGTATAGTGGTGTATAGTGGTGTATAGGGGGTGTATAGGGGTGTATAGTGGTGTATAGGGGTGTATAGTGGTGTATAGTGGTGTATAGGGGGTGTATAGTGGTGTATAGTGGTGTATAGGGGTGTATAGGGGTGTATAGTGGTGTATAGTGGTGTATAGGGGGTGTATAGTGGTGTATAGTGGTGTATAGGGGTGTATAGTGGTGTATAGGGGTGTATAGGGGTGTATAGTGGTGTATAGGGGTGTATAGTGGTGTATAGGGGTGTATAGGGGTGTATAGGGGTGTATAGTGGTGTATAGTGGTGTATAGGGGTGTATAGGGGTGTATAGGGGTGTATAGTGGTGTATAGTGGTGTATAGTGGTGTATAGTGGTGTATAGGGGTGTATAGTGGTGTATAGTGATGTATAGTGGTGTATAGGGGTGTATAGGGGTGTATAGTGGTGTATAGTGGTGTATAGGGGTGTATAGTGGTGTATAGGGGTGTAAAGTGGTGTATAGGGGTGTATAGTGGTGTATAGGGGTGTATAGGGGTGTATAGGGGTGTATAGGGGTGTATAGGGGTGTATAGTGGTGTATAGGGGTGTATAGGGGTGTATAGGGGTGTATAGTGGTGTATAGGGGGTGTATAGGGGTGTATAGTGGTGTATAGTGGTGTATAGGGGGTGTATAGGGGTGTATAGGGGGTGTATAGTGGTGTATAGTGGTGTATAGTGGTGTATAGGGGTGTATAGGGGTGTATAGGGGTGTATAGTGGTGTATAGTGGTGTATAAGGGTGTATAGGGGTGTATAGGGGTGTATAGTGGTGTATAGTGGGTGTATAGGGGTGTATAGTGGTGTATAGTGGTGTATAAGGGTGTATAGGGGTGTATAGGGGTGTATAGTGGTGTATAGTGGTGTATAGGGGGTGTATAGGGGTGTATAGTGGTGTATAGTGGTGTATAGGGGGTGTATAGGGGTGTATAGTGGTGTATAGGGGGTGTATAGTGGTGTATAGTGGTGTATAGTGGTGTATAGTGGTGTATAGGGGTGTATAGGGGTGTATAGGGGTGTATAGGGGTGTTGCCGTTTGCTCCGGTGCGAGGTTAAGTGATGTTTTAGAGTTTTCTATAATAAAACTTTGTATTTTAATTATTACCAACCGCTGATATATACAGGCAATGCCCGGGTTACGTACAAGATACAAGGGTCCGAAGGTTTGTTCTTAAGTTGAATTTGTATGTAAGTCGAAACTGTATATTTTATAATTATAGATCCAGAAAAAAAAAATTGGAGTTTAAATTTTTTTTGCTGTAATGGGACCAAGGATTATCAATAAATCTTCAGTACAGACACCTTACAGCTGATCATTGCAGTCTGGGACTATAGTAACATCCAGAGAGGTCACAGGGGGGTCTGTAACTATGGGTTGTCTGTAAGTCGGGTGTCCTTAAGTAGGACAGTCTGTACTGTATTATATTTATACATACAGGCGGTCCCCTACTTAAGGACACCCGGCTTACAGACAACTCATAGTTACAGACAGACCCCTCTGACCTCTAGTGACCTCTCTGGATGCTTTACTATAGTCCCAGGCTGCAATGATCAGCTGTAAGGTGTCTGTAATGAAGCTTTATGGATAATCCTTGGTCCCATTACTGCAAAAAATGTTTAAACTCCAATTGTCACTGGGGCCAAATTTTTTTTGGTCTGGATCTACAATTATAAAATATACAGTTTCGACTTACATACAAATTCAACTTAAGAACAAACCTCCGGAACCCTATCTTGTACGTAACCCGGGGGACCGCCTGTATATTATATGCGTTACTGTATATTTATGTACTAGATAACAATGTATGGAATGGAAGAGAAGTCTGACAAATACTATAGGTGAATTATCTGACTACGGTCAATTAGAAACACATAAAATTGCTTCTTGTTGTCGCTTTGTTCAGCCGGGGCTAAGGGCTGGATTTGGCACAGCTTGGATTTTCATTAAGTTTGTAATTAAACCTGAGATCCATTTTTAATTAGTCGTATTTTTATAAGAGCTCAGAGGAATTACCGGAGGATTGTAAGGCTAGGTTTACTCTCGGACTGCTGGATTTATTTTTTTATTTATTTATTTTGTAATTAATACGAAAAGACAAAATTATTTTAAAAAAAAAACGATTCAATAAAAAAGCTACAAAATTAAAGAAACGCAGAGGCTTCTCATTATGTTTAGCTCGAAACTAACTAAAACAACATCGAGATCTGAATCATGTGGCAAATAGATTTCTAATGGACATGGAAATAATTCTAAAAGGTAAAATACATGATAAAAGTAAATAAAAATAATAAACTAATAATATAACTAAAATGTGATATGGATTTTTGGGATTTTTTTTTAAAGGTCAACAAATGGGAATTGCAAATAATTTGAATATCATTAGTATTATTATATAGATATGAGCTAGATAGAAGATATATATGAGTTATATAGACAGACAAGTAGAGATAGATATGAGATAGATAGATAGATAGATAGATAGATAGATAGATATGAGATAGATAGATAGATAGATAGATATGAGATAGATGGATAGGAGATAGATAGATATGAGATAGATAGATAGATAGGAGATAGATAGATAGATAGATAGATAGATAGATAGATAGGAGATAGATAGATAGATAGATAGATATGAGATAGATAGATAGATAGATAGATAGATAGATAGATAGATAGATAGATAGATAGGAGATAGATAGATATGAGATAGATAGATAGATAGGAGATAGATAGATATGAGATAGATAGATAGATAGATAGATAGATAGGAGATAGATAGATAGATAGATAGATAGATAGATAGATAGATAGATAGATTGATAGATAGATAGATAGATAGATAGATATAGATAGATAGATAGATAGATAGATAGATAGATAGATATGAGATAGATAGATAAATATATATTAGATAGATATGAGATAGATAGATATGAGATAGATAGATAGATAGGAGATAGATAGATAGATAGATAGATAGGAGATAGATAGATAGATAGATAGATAGATAGATAAGAGATAGGTAGATATGAGATAGATAGATAGATAGATATGAGATAGATAGATAGATAGATAGATAGGAGATAGATAGATAGATAGATAGATAGATAGATAGATAGATAGATAGATAGATAGATAGATAGATAGATAGATAGGAGATAGATAGATATGAGATATATAGATAGATAGGAGATAGATAGATATGAGATAGATAGATAGATAGATAGGAGATAGATAGATAGATAGATAGATAGATATAGATAGATAGATAGATAGATAGATAGATAGATAGATAGATATGAGATAGATAGATAAATATATATTAGATAGATATGAGATAGATAGATATGAGATAGATAGATAGATAGGAGATAGATAGATAGATAGATAGATAGATAGATAGATAGATAGATAGATAGATATGAGGCAGATAGATAAGAGATAGATAGATAGATAGGAGATAGATAGATAGATAGATAGATAAGAGATAGGTAGATTTGAGATAGATAGATAGATAGATATGAGATAGATAGATAGATAGATAGATAGATAGATAGATAGATAGGAGATAGATAGATAGATAGATAGATAGATAGGAGATAGATAGATATGAGATAGATAGATAGATAGATATGAGATAGATAGATAGGAGATAGATAGATATGAGATAGATAGATAGATAGATAGATAGGAGATAGATAGATAGATAGATAGATAGATAGATAGAGATAGATAGATAGATAGATAGATAGATAGATAGATAGGTGTGAGATAGATATGAGATAGAAATTAGATAATTAGACAGATAATGATGATTATTTTATGACATGGGCAGCAAAAAATGTAAAATCATCATGTAGCCATGTACAACGGGGTGTGATTGATAATAATACAAATTTGGAACTCAAAAAAATATCTTAGAAAATGAAAAATTTCTACCTTTCGGAGTAATAACTGAAAACAAGACAAAACAATAAATAAAATTGTGATATACAAAAAATATAACGATATGCTACATTGGTTGAGTATTTTCTTATGTGCTAAATATTTTTATGAGTGCTTTTTGCTTATTTAGTACATTTTGCCCCTGAACTGACATGTATTATACATAATATAGTGTACAGGCGGTCCCCTACTTAAGAACACCCGACTTACATACGACCCCTAGTTACAAACGGACCTCTGGATATTGTTAAATTGTTGTACTTTAGCCTTAGGCTACAATAATCAGCTATAACAATTATCACAGGTGTCTGCAATTAAGGTTTATTATTAATCTTGATTCTTATGACAATCCAACATTTTTAAAATCCAATTGTCACAGAGAGCAAAAAAATTCTGTCTGGGGTTACAATGATAAAATATACAGTTCCAACTTACATACAAACTCAACTTAAGAACAAACCTACAGAACCTATCTTGTATGTAACTCGGGGACTGCCTGTATAGTCAATGTGTATGTCCCCCGTCCTTCCCCAATACAGGCAGTCCCCGGGTTACATACAAGATAGGGTCTGTAGGTTTGTTCTTAAGTTGAGTTTGTATGTAAGTCGGAACTGTATACTTTATTATTGTAACCGCCAGCCAAATTTTTTTTGGTCTCTGTGACAATTGGATTTTAAAAATGTTGGGTTGTCATAAGAATCAGGATTAACACTAAAGCTTCATTACAGACGCCTGTGATAACTGTTACAGCTGATTATTGTAGCCTAGGACTAAAGTACAATAAATTACCAATATCCAGAGGTCCGTTTGTAACTAGGGGTCGTCTGTAAGTCGGGTGTTCTTAAGTAGGGAACCGCCTGTATCTGTAATATGATGAATCCCCCATGAGAGCACAGTATCCCGGGGACATAATTATTAGATTGTAATTCGGGTCAAATACATTGGGTTTTACTTGTAACTCAAGAGCAATTCTGATAGCGACCAATCTATAGGAGGGCGACATGGGCCCGTATGGAATTCAGACACTGATTGGTGAGGTTCCTGATACCATTACTACTAATACAATTACAGGCGGTCCCCTACATAAGAACACTCAACTTACATACGACTCCTAGTTACAAACGGACCTCTGGATATTGGTAATTTATTCTACTTTAGTCTTAGGCTACAATAATCAGCTGTAACAGGTATCACAGGTGCCTGTAATGAGGCTTTAGTGTTAATCCTGGTTCTTATGACAACCCAACATTTTTAAAATCCAATTGTCACAGAGACCAAAAAAGTTCTGGCCGGGATTACAATGATAAAATATACAGTTCCGACTTACATACAAATTCAACTTAAGAACAAACCTACAGACCCTATCTTGTATGTAACCCGGGGACTGCCTGTAGTAGATACAAGCGACTCCCCAGCGTCCCTTCCCCTTTGTGAAGGCGCGGGCCATGTTGCTGTGAGCACGGAGCTTACGTCTTACTCTTTGCAGGAATCCAGTTACACAGGTAATAATATATTGTCAGCTAAAAAAATAAATATTTCTGTAACTTACACGGGTTCTCTCTCCGGGGGAGGCTCCAATTGTCACTAGTCGGTAATGAAGTCATTGCGGCCCCAGACACTTGTTAGAGTGTAAGATACTAATGCCGGACCAGGTTTTTTTCCCTTTTTGGCGTAATTTAATCCCTATTCACGGCCGTGGAAGCTAAGTGCCGTCTGAAAAGGTTAATGTCAAGAGACCTTACATGTTAGAGGAGTCGCCCAACTAGATGTTCGCCCAGACCGCATATCGCCCTAAGGCACCAGAGCGCAGTACACACCTTGACAGGTACATTTCAATTATCCGCTATGGCTACTATCAGTCCCTAAGTAAGAAGAGAAGGAATATAAACAGGAGGATAATATAATCTTATCCGTAATCCCAACTAAAAAAAAAATCGACTCCAAATTCTACTTTCTGCTGCTTCTAAGCTGCTGCGGATCCCTATGTGGATAAGTCACATTACACTGAGGTCATCTGTCTGTGCTTAGACGCTGCGGTTTCTCATAGTAGATTGGAAAAAGGTCCAAACTATTAAACAAATGCAGAATCTTATCATTGCTTATATCCCTACAATGTGGATGCCAAACCCTTACGGGGGGAGGGCGAAAAACCTAATTGAAGGCAATAGGATGTACATTTTTATAAGAAAACCCTAATAAAGTTAAATAAGAAGCCTCATGAAAGTTGCAATGAATGACAATACTTGGCACCCAGCTTTCCCAAAGCTGATTGGACCGGGAAAAGGATGATGATGAGTAAAATACTGAAAGTTTCTTCCTAAGACAACAAAAAATAATTTAGTAACTAGTGGGGAAGCCATATGCACAATATAACATGGGGAAATGGGACCGAAAATAGTCAAAAGTTACACACGGGTGAAAATCAGGCGGAGGAGGGTGCAATGATTTAAACTATTTAAAAAAAAGAGTGTGCTGGTTATATCATTCCTATCTCCGGTATGAGCTAGAACGATATGAGATAGATAGGAGATAGATAGGTAGATATATATGAGATAGATAGATATGAGATAGATAGATAGATAGATTGATATGAGATAGATAGATAGGAGATAGATAGATAGATATGAGATAGATAGATAGATAGATAGATAGATAGATAGATATGAGATAGATAGATAGATATGAGATAGATAGATAGATATGAGATAGATAGATAGATAGATAGATAGATAGATAGATAGGAGATAGATATGAGATAGATAGATATGAGATAGATAGATATGAGATAGATAGATATGAGATAGATAGATATGAGATAGATAGATATGAGATAGATAGGAGATAGATATGAGATAGATAGGAGATAGATATGAGATAGATATGAGATAGATAGATAGATAGATAGATAGATAGGAGATAGATAGGAGATAGATATGAGATAGATAGATAGGAGATAGATAGATAGATATGAGATAGATAGATATGAGATAGATAGATAGATAGATAGATAGATATGAGATAGATAGATAGATAGATAGATATGAGATAGATATGAGATAGATAGATAGATAGGAGATAGATAGATATGAGATAGATAGATAGATAGATAGATAGATAGGAGATAGATAGATATGAGATAGATAGATAGATAGATAGATAGATAGATAGATAGATAGATATGAGATAGATAGATATGAGATAGATATGAGATAGATAGATAGATATGAGATAGATAGATAGATATGAGATAGATAGATATGAGATAGATAGATAGATATGAGATAGATAGATAGGAGATAGATAGATAGATATGAGATAGATAGATAGATAGATAGATAGATATGAGATAGATATGAGATAGATAGATAGATAGATAGGAGATAGATAGATATGAGATAGATAGATAGATAGATAGATATGAGATAGATAGATATGAGATAGATATGAGATAGATAGATAGGTATGAGATAGATATGAGATAGATAGATAGATATGAGATAGATAGGTATGAGATAGATAGATAGATATGAGATAGATAGATAGATAGATAGATATGAGATTGATAGATTATACTGTTTTTGTTTGAATTAAGCAAAAGTTTTTCAACGGCACACTGTTAGTCCCAGTATTTTTATATATAGATATAAAATGTAAGGACACCCGACTTACAGACGACCTGTAGTTAAAGACGGACCCCTCTGCCCCCTGTGACCTCTGGTGAAGCTCTCCAGATGTTACTATAGTCCCAGACTGCAATGATCAGCTGTAAGGTGTCTGTAATGAAGCTTGTCCTTGGACCGATTACAGCAAAAATAATATTGAAAATCCAATTGTCACTGGGGCAAAATTGTCTGGATCTACAAGGTTCGACTTACATACAAATTCAGCTTAAGAACAAACCCAAGGAACCTATCTTGTACGTACCCCGGGGACTGTACATCTGAGTGCCTTTCTATAAATATATATATATTATTCCCTTATCTTGTTCTTGCTGTCTAATATTAACTAACAATGAGTTAAATTGATATAGAAAGTAAACAAATAACAATGTAAATGACAATATATTATTACACTTTCTGTTATCCAAGTTTCTAAAATTTTATGCCAAAAAATTCGGACAATTCCGTGTTATTCCTTGGCGGCTCCTTCCAGTGACTTTATTACTATAACAAATCACAGTAAACAACCATTTGGAGGATTTTGCTCCTTAACCCGTCGTCTCCCCCGATGTTTATGGGGCGGTATAATAGCAATGATTAAGCACGAGCTGCAGTAATATATAATTTGTGTCCCCCCCCCCCCCGGATAACAGAAGAGGGGATCATGATAAAACGTTGCCCAGCGAGTAGAAATGTAGGTTTTGTCGAGATCCTGGTATGAGCCCCGCTCTGGGCCGTGTCGTTTTGGAGAGTGACAGCTCTATTCAATTGTCGGCAAATAGCATTTTGTGTGTCTCTCTGTGGCTTTTTTCTTGAAGATTAGCCGGTGGGGGGATGAATGGTGAGCATTATTCCAACCACTTGGTATTCTGAAATGCCAAAATAATTACCAGGGACTAATTCAAGGCATTTAGTTTAGTTAGAAAGTAAAAAAAAAATGGAAAATAAGGATAAAAAGTAACAATTTTTTGAATGCACTTTGCTACAATGTAACCATTTTATTAGTATGTATACGCTCCGGTCGTGTCTCTATATGTCCTGCTATGATATTGTACTTCATATAGGGATTGTACAAGGAGACAAAGCGGTCACTTACCGTCTGTGGGGTGACAATGCGGAGGCTCCTCTCCTTGTAAGATACCCAGTGATGTGGCTTGGAGAAGCTCCTTCCATGCAGCCACGTGTTGCGTGGAACGTTGTCCCTTGTGTCGTCCACCTGCTGCGGGTCTGGGTGTGACATTCCTGAGTGCTGGTAAGGGGTATCCAAGTCTTAGGAGGGGTGTGGAGAATCAGGGGGGGCCGCTGCCTGAAGTGGCACTCTGCCTCGGACGCTGAGGGGTGTTTGGGGGATTTCATGGTTCTGTGGTTCCCAAAAGAGGCTGAATCAAGGGGATAATTTCTTCACATCCAGAGAGAGAGAAAGATCAGCTGCTCCTGTGTGCACAGGGACAAAATAAAGGGAGAAAAAAAGGGCTTTTACACTCAGCAAAATCTCCATAATAAGACGTGTTTATTTTCTGTACATGTCATCGGAAATATATATATCATATAGAGATCATACGCTATACAGCAGTAATTCATTGTGGAATTACAAATGTCCTATGTCACTATGTCATTTTATGTCACTATTTTTCATATTACATTAAATATTAATCCAAAAAAAAAAACTGAATTTGCTCTTCCAGTAGGCCCTGAATTCCAGCTTTGGTGCTCCAGTGATTTGCACGGGGAAAGGGATGGAAAATGGTCAAAGTTACACACGGGTGAAAATCAGGTGGAAGGAGGGTTCAATGATTTAAACTATTTTAAAAAGAGTGCGCTGGTTATCGCTCTTATCTTTCTAGATAGGAGCTATAAAGATAGAACAATATTAGATAAATATATGAGATAAATAGATACGAGATATATAGATATGAGATAGATAGATAGATAGATATAGGAGATAGATAGATAGATAGATAGATAGATAGATAGATAGATAGATAGATATGAGATAGATAGATAGATAGATAGATAGATAGATAGATAGATAGATAGATAGATATGAGATAGATAGGAGATAGATAGATACGAGATATATAGATATGAGATAGATAGATAGATAGATATATCTATCCATCTATCTATCTCCTATCTATCTATCTATCTATCTATCTCATATCTATATATCTCGTATCTATCTATCTCATATATATCTATCCATCTATCTCATATCTATCTATCTATCTATCTATCTCTCTATCTATCTATCCCCTATCTATCTATCTATCTCATATCTATATATCTCGTATCTATCTATCTCATATATATCTATCCATCTATCTATCTCCTATATGAGATAGATAGATACGAGATATATAGATATGAGATAGATAGATAGATAGATAGGGGATAGATAGATAGATAGGATATAGATAGATAGATAGATAGATAGATAGATAGATATGAGATAGATAGATAGATATGAGATAGATAGATAGATATGAGATAGATAGATAGATAGATAGATAAATAGATAGATAGATAGATATGAGATAGATAGATAGATAGATAGGATATGGATAGATATGAGATAGATAGATAGATATGAGATAGATAGATAGATAGATAGATAGATAGATAGGATATGGATAGATATGAGATAGATAGATAGATAGATAGATAGATATATAGATAGATATGAGATAGATAGATAGATAGATAGATAGATATGAGATAGATAGATAGGAGATGGATAGATAGATATGAGATAGATAGATAGATAGATAGGGGATAGATAGATAGATAGATAGATAGATAGATAGATAGATAGGAGATAGATAGATAGATAGATATGAGATAGATAGATAGATAGATATGAGATAGATAGATAGATAGATATGAGATAGATAGATAGATAGATAGATAGATAGATAGATAGGATATGGATAGATATGAGATAGATAGATAGATAGATAGATAGATAGATAGATAGATATGAGATAGATAGATAGATAGATAGATAGATATGAGATAGATAGATAGGAGATGGATAGATAGATATGAGATAGATAGATATGAGATAGATAGATATGAGATAGATAGATAGATAGATAGCTAGATAGATAGATAGATAGATAGATAGATAGATAGGAGAAAGATATGAGATAAATAGATAGATAGGAGATAGATAGATATGAGATGGATAGATAGATAGATAGATAGATAGGAGAAAGATATGAGATAGATAGATAGATAGATAGATAGGAGAAAGATATGAGATAAATAGATAGATAGATATGAGATAGATAGATAGATAGATAGATATGAGACAGATAGATATGAGATAGATAGATAGATAGATAGATAGATATGAGATAGATAGATAGATAGATAGGAGAAAGATATGAGATAAATAGATAGATAGGAGATAGATAGATAGATAGATAGATAGATAGATAGATAGATAGATAGATATGAGATAGATAGATAGATAGGAGATAGATAGATAGATAGATAGATAGATAGATATGAGATAGATAGATATGAGATAGATAGATAGATAGATATGAGATAGATAGATAGATAGATATGAGATAGATAGATAGATAGATATGAGATAGATAGATAGATAGATAGATAGATAGATAGATAGATAGATAGATAGGAGATGGATAGATAGATAGATAGATAGATAGATAGGAGATGGATAGATGGATAGATATGAGATAGATAGATAGATAGATAGATAGATAGATAGATAGATAGATATGAGATAGATATGAGATAGATAGATAGATAGATAGATAGATATGAGATAGATAGATAGATAGATAGATAGATAGATAGATAGATAGATAGATAGGAGATGGATAGATGGATAGATATGAGATAGATAGATAGATAGATAGATAGATATGAGATAGATAGATAGATAGATATGAGATAGATAGATAGATAGATAGATAGATAGATAGATAGATAGGAGAAAGATATGAGATAAATAGATAAATAGGGGATGGATAGGGGGTCTTCATACACACGTGATCCCTAGGGCCAGCGATTTGCTAAGCCGTAATGTACACAATGAATGCCTCATCACTCCTGTTCTAAGCTTCATAGACTGGAATGTGCTGGAAGCAGAACCTGCCCTTTTATCACCTTAAAGGTGAATAGTGAGCGTTCTTCCACTCGGTATTCTGCACCCTGGTGCTTTATACATCAGTCCAGAGTAGGGGGGCTCGTGGGCTATTCTCAGCATTGCAGTCTGGTATTAGGGTGTGGGCTGCAGGTTGAGGTCTAAGGTGACAATATTTTGGCATTTTCTACCTAAATCTCTGGTGCATTATATTAATGTATCATCCATCATTCATGTACATACAACATCCATTGTTATTCTATGCTACACTGCCACCTAATGGCAAATAATGGAACTTTACAATGAGCTTTTACAATGAATGAACAATCTTTAACTGTTCAGAGAAAAGGATTCCAATTCCTTGTTTTTTTATTCAATATATTAGAGCCATCTTTAGTCCCCCCCCCCCCCCCACATGACTTCCTTAACCGGATAATGTAGGTTACATTTCCCATCATACCTGAGGTGTAAGTGTGTGGCAGAGGGTATCATACCTCTGATGTGTTGGGGGTGTCACACTGCACATACTCTGCACCCTGTTCAAAGGTTGTAGTGATAGATAAGTGGCATGAACATCAATGTATCCTACGTGATGAAGCATCAGCTTGTTATAGGGTCAGGGGAAGCTACATCTCATAGGATACACAGCAGAGTCTGGACATGGCGATCACAGATGGTAAAGACGGGCTGTGTGAGAGAGTTGAGTTTTATACTTTTGTAAAAGGATTAATTTATAACATTTTTTAATATGAAAATAACGTAAAACATGCAACCAAAGTAGTACAAAACTATAAAGACACAGCAAGTAACAATGACAAAGGCAAGCGTAAAGTCACAGAAGAGTCATAGATATGGATCAGAATAACCCAATCATATTATTCAGGAGGGTAAGTACACATTGCCATTCACAGTCCAAAACACTGCACCCCACAACCTCCCCTCTAATGAGCTGTCACCATCGCTTCAGCCCAGCAAGAAAATATATCTTCAATATAAGAATAAGATCTGAAAGAGGGGGACACATTTATTCATCATTTGTAGCCATCTAGATAAGGGGGGAACCTCCACATCCTTCCAAGTCATGATAAGAATTTTACAAGCACAAAAACGGCCAAATCTGTAGAAGATCCTATGATAGTAACCTGGTGTAATGTCACTGACAATGCCGCGCAGACATATCCTTTGCGTCAAATTCCTAGAGAAGTTGAAGTGAGCTCCCAAAAATTCAGGAATAGTGGAACGAAAGGGCACCTTAGATCAGTGGCGGCAAACCTTTTAGACGCCGAGTGCCCAAACTACAACCAAAACCGACATATTTTTCGATGCAACAATTTAAGCAGTTACTTATGACTCCCTGCTCTGTCACAGGTTTAAATTGTATAGGCACCTGAGGACACCAATACAGTAGAAAGAAGGAGAAGAAGTTTGGATCATTATTGTAGCTTCCTGCTAGGGTCCTGGGCTGCCTTTGATTGCAAGAGGCCTTGAGTCCTGTCTGGCGAACCCTGCCCTGAGGTGATGGCAAGTGTGCCCATATAGAGGGCTCTGAGTGCCACCTCTGCCTTAGATCATGCCCATACACAGAGGAGGAAGGTCCCAAAACCAACTATGCAAGGAAAGCAAGTGTCTGAGTGTGAGACCCCCCCCCCCCCCCCAATCCGGCAAAGACGGGCAGGTGTAAAATAATATCTGTGCAGACAAAGAGTTGGATCATAAAATCTCTGCCGTCAACTAGTGATTCTGGTACGTAGGGACTCTAAGCTGTCTGGTGCCAGCGCTCTAATTGCGTCCTGCTGGGTGTTGGGGACTGGTGGTTGGGTCTTCTGGTCCACTGCCTGGTGTCTTGGCATTGGGCCCTACACTCTTATTCTGTGCCCCTCCAAAGGAGGTTTTAGGGATGTTTGCCTCTACTGCAAATTAGGGGGAGCTCTGGTATGTCGGCGGATGCCAGTGCTCTGAGACACTTACTGGGGGACCACTGGCTGTACAGATGGGTTTTCTGGATCCATATGGGTCCTGGAACTTGTCTCCAAAGGCGAGCTCTTCAATGTGCCATCGGCAGTTCTTCCGCAGGGTGTGGTCCTCCCCACGTGCGGGTCAGTGGATGTGGCCAGTGGATGTCAGTGGCTGTGGATGTCTGGGAACTGGTGAGAAGGCCTGCACCAAGCTGAGTGTGGCTGCTGTTGCCAGGGATCCTGAAATGGTCCAAATGACAGATGGAAGGTACCACTGGGAGCATGGGGCACAGAACATTGATCTCCGCCATGCCACCGGGTCTGCCTGACCCTGCTGTTGGCTCTCTGTTGCATCTCCACGGTCCTGCTGCTGGATCCAGATGCTAGGGTGAGTAGGGCCTGAAAGAAATACCTGACAAAACCAGGCAAAAGGAGGGAATTCAGGGGGGAAAAGGTCGGAGTAGAGGTACAGTCATCTTATCACGGTGCCATCTTGAACCTTAAATAGGCCTGCTTCCTGCTTCCTCATGGTTTCTCTGCCCTGGGAGACTCTGCTGTACCCAACTGCTGTGTGGGACCCTCTGATGCCCAGGGTAATTGCACAGACTGAATAATATATAATTTTTTTGTTGCAGTGCTCAAACCATACCACAAGAGGGCGGCCTGCATCTACTGGAAGATGTACAGCACAGAAGTGAAGTGAGTGCAGAGAATTCGGGAAGCGAGCTACAGAGCGTTGCACTCCAGGGTGCCCAGTAAACTGCCGGTAATAGTTTGCAAAGCCCAGGAATCTCTGTATTGTACGTAGTCCTACTGGGCCATTGAAGAACCGCAGACAACTTAGCAGGATCCATCTGTAGACCCCTGTCAAAGATAATGTAGCCAAGGAAGGGAAGACTCTTCTGATGGAACTGGCGCTTTTAGACGACTGAGGACTTGACGCACGTGGGACCGATGGGATTCAAACACTGCAGAAAACATATATATCGCGGCACAGGTGTATAGCAAGGCTCCTGAAAGATGGCTGGTGCGTAACAAAGTCCTAATGGCATAACCAGGTACTCAAAGTGCCCATAACGAGTGTTAAAGGCGGTCTACCACTCGTCAGCCTTGCGGATACGGATGAGGTTGCAGGCCCCACGAAGGTCCAGTTTGGAGAAGACCTTGGCTCCACGTAGGGGGCCAAACAGATCAGTGATCAATGGCAAAGGATAGCGGTTCTTAACAGTGACCTTGTTAAGACCTTGGCAGTCGATACATGGACGGAGTGACCCATCCTTCTTGGTCACAAAGAAGAAGCCTGCACCAGCCGGAGAAGAGGATTTACATATGAACCCCCTCTGCAGGTTCTCTTTGATATAGTGCGACATTGCTGCGGTTTCAGGCACAGAGAGAGGGTACACCTGGCCCCGAGGAGGAGACGTACCTGGCAGGAGATCAACAGGGCAGTCGTGGGGACGGTGTGGTGGCAAGGTCTCTGCTTGCTTCTTTGAAAAGACGTCAGAAAAGTCCTTATAGCAAGCTGAGAGACCCTTCAGAGGCTTGGGAACCAATAGAAGAGACCATGATGGGTACTGGATGAGGAACCACCATGCAGCGAGACTGGCAATCTGGTCCCAAACAGTTTTTCCCCTGTCTTCCAATTAAGCAAGGAGCTGAAACCCCAAAAGACCCAACAGAAGGGAAGGTGTAGCCCGAGGTATTACATAGAAAGACAGTCTCTCTTTGTGTAGTGCTCCAACTTGCAGTAACAAAGGCTCAGTGCGGGACCGGACCGGAGAGGATTAGGCCACTGACAGAGCAGATGACCAGA
Organism: Engystomops pustulosus; assembly: GCF_040894005.1. Classification (NCBI taxonomy): domain Eukaryota; kingdom Metazoa; phylum Chordata; class Amphibia; order Anura; family Leptodactylidae; genus Engystomops; species Engystomops pustulosus. The sequence goes on along the minus strand of NC_092416.1, from coordinate 179,865,388 downwards.
GGCTTCTCGAGGTGGACCACAGGCCAGTGATGCCGGGAGACCAAAGAGGCATACACGAAGTTCCCTGCAGAGCCGAAATCCAGGAAGGCAGAAATCTGGAACTGATAACCAATATCCAGAGGTCCGTTTGTAACTAGGGGTCGTCTGTAAGTCGGGTGTTCTTAGGTAGAGGACCTCCTGTATACATTTTCCAATACACTTTCTGTATCAATTCTTCAAGTTTTTCAAGATCTCTGCTTGTTGTCATGCAACAGGAAGCCTCATCATATACTTCCTGTAGTTAAACACTGGTCCATGGTCATGTGATGTCACATAAGTGCACGGCTCATTATAAGACAGTGTAATCAAAGCTGTGTGATGCTAACGAGCAGCAGCATACCTGTGTGACATCACATGACCATGGAGGGGTGTTTATCTACAGGAAGTAAACATAGTAGCTATAACAGCTAGCAGAGATCTCGGAAACGGCGAGGAATTGATACAAAAAGTATATTGGAAAATGTATATAACTTTTCATTACACAAACAATATTTATTAATTTGTTGTAATGTGGAAACCCCCTTTAAGTCCCCTTTATGCCCCTGACTCCATCTTTGAAAAGTGTGTAGCATAGTTTTCCTGTTAAAGGAAATTTACCACGTTTTTATGCATTATGAACCAAACATACATTGAGACTGCTGTAGCTACCCTGATGCAGAAACATATCTTGTTTACTCCCTGTGTTTTGCTGAAAAAAACCTATTATATGACTGTGGGGTATTTGATGGGACCATGTAATCTTATCACTCATACAATATACAGTAATATTCTTGTACATTGTGAATATGCAGCATTCATATTAAACATTGGCAAGGAGTACCGTATTTTCCGGGCCATTAGGCGCACCGGAATATAAGGCGCAACGGTCCGATGCGCCTTATATATGTAATAATTCAATATATAAGGCGCATCGGACTATAAGGCGCAGGGTCGGGGGCGTGGCGGAGGTCCGGGGGCGGAGCGGAGACCCGACGGGACGCGACGCCGAGAAGAGACGCGGAACGCGGGGAAGGTGAGCGGGGAAGTTGAGGGGGAGGTGGAGAATGGCATACTTACATAGGTCCCCGCTACCGGAGACAGCAGATCTCCAGCGGGAACTGCAGACCACGCGACAGAAGTTGTTCGTGCCGCGTGGTCTGCAGTTCCCGCTGGAGATCTGCTGTCTCCGGTAGCGGGGACCTATGTAAGTAGGGTCCGCTGCCCTCATATAGGGCGCACCGGACTATAAGGCCTTATAGTCCGGAAAATACGGTAATAAGCCATAGAGAATAACAGGGCTGGGAGTCAGCTGATCCCCACCACCTCCATCCCTCTCTGGGTCATGCCTGGAGGCTGGAGAGGCTTGTTTATCGGGATCTTGGACATATTTGAACACATTTTTTTTATAAATTACTAAAATTCAACAGATTTGCCAAGATAAGTGGCCATGGTTAGTTGGTAGGGGCATCAATTTGCCGGACTGCACGGCCATTGGCTGCCTAGACCCCTCAGCCATATTGTACTTTGACCATAATCTGCAGGAGCCATGTGTCACGTGACCTGCCAGCAGCAGGACTCATGACTTCCTGTGACGCCCTGTGTCCTGCTGGTTGCTGGCGGATGGATTTGGGAAATGGAGTCATTACCCTCCATCATAACCACTACAATATCAGTTGTTAGAGGGGCTTGCCAAGACGACCGTAACCTCTCCAAACACTGACATGGGAATGGCTGCATATAGTAATGACTGCACAGCCCCCCAATCTGCCAGAAGACAGCAAGACGTCAGAGGATGTGACCCACAACGGACCCTGAGGACTACAGACAACCTTTACTGGGGATAAGTATGGGGGACCTTATTAGGGTTTTGTACTTATCCCGGTATAGCTTGTTATTAGTGGCCAACCCCTTTAAATGGTTATGCCTAACCCAACTGGATAGGGGATAGGTGTCTGATCACATGATTGACCTGTACTCTATTCACTTAACAGAGACTGACTGATGGGAAGCACCGCACTGGGCCAGAATCAAGCGCCAAAGTAAGTACTTAGGGTCTTTCTTTATTTTACGTTAACCGGTTTCAATAATGAAAATGTAACCATTTACACACATGCCCGTACATATGAAAAGTATAAAAATATAACTATGATGTACATTGGGAAGATGGGAATTCAGGGTCAGTTAGCTTAGTATAATGTATAAAGGGGGAGTAAGAAGGAGAGGTAAGTAAAGATATGTGTACAAGTGAGTACTTGCAATGTGCTGTGCCTTAGGTGGTGGCCCTGACACTACGAGGGGGTTGTTACAGTAAAATGTTGATGAAAGAAGCCGCTGGTTCCTGTTTTAACCACATACAAAAGCAGCTCGGAGAAGGGTGTGAGCTTTAAACCCCAACACATCCTTCTGTATAGATATAAACAAGTCCCTATCCCCGGATAAGTGATCACTGTCACCAGAACAATACACAAGAGATAAATGTTGTCACCAAATATCTCAGGTAATGAGGTCCTGGCTGAGGGATCACAAGTCCCATAGACTATGGAGAGCACTGGCTACTACTGTCACTTCTCTTCATATGGGTCGTGCATTCTACTATATGCAACTATAGATTCATTGATACAGTAGTTGCACCCAGCTCTTAGATTGCTAGCTTCTGAGGTTTAGCATATATTGCTAGCTTCTATGGTTCAGGATAGATTGCTAGCTTCTATGGTTCAGGATAGATTGCTAGCTTCTATGGTTCAGGATAGATTGCTAGCTTCTATGGTTCAGGATAGATTGCTAGTTTCTATGGTTCAGGATAGATTGCTAGCTTCTATGGTTCAGGATAGATTGCTAGCTTCTATGGTTCAGGATAGATTGCTAGTTTCTATGGTTCAGGATAGATTGCTAGTTTCTATGGTTCAGGATAGATTGCTAGCTTCTATGGTTCAGGATAGATTGCAAGCTTCTATGGTTCAGGATAGATTGCAAGCTTCTATGGTTCAGGATAGATTGCTAGCTTCTATGGTTCAGGATAGATTGCTAGTTTCTATGGTTCAGGATAGATTGCTAGCTTCTATGGTTCAGGTTAGATTACAAGCTTCTGTCGTTCAGGATAGATTGCTAGCTTCTATGGTTCAGGTTAGATTGCAAGCTTCTGTGGTTCAGGATAGATTGCTAGCTTCTATGGTTCAGGTTAGATTACAAGCTTCTATTGTTCAGGATAAATTTTAAGCTTCTATGGTTCAGGGTAGATTATAAGCTTCTATGGTTCAGGATAAATTTTAAGCTTCTAAGGTTTAGGTTAGATTGCTAGCTTCTATGGTTCAGGATAGATTACATACTTCTGTGGTTCAGGATAAATTGTAAGCTTCTATGGTTTAGGTTAGATTGCTAGCTTCTATGGTTCAGGATAGACAGCAAGTTGTTTGCCCATTCTTCAAGATGCTATGGGCTACTTACACATTTAGCTGGTTCTTTCCATGTCCCTATGAATAAAACTGCATAGATGACAATTCCTGCAGTTGCCCAATCTATAAGTGCATGTTTCCATCTTGCTGTGCACTAGTGACGCCTACATTTGTCCGTCCTCTTGGGGAGGGTGAGAGGTGCTCTGCTTCCTCCCCTTCTCTCTGTCACAGTCTGTCACTGATACACTGAGCAGTTTCCTTAGATGATAAGGATGTGTATGAAATGGGTCAGATGAAGACCTGGCACCTCTAGGGACCACCGATTCTGCATTCCTGCCCCCTGCAGGTGATGGGAGGAAAGCCGTGAAGAAGCCATAGGTAAGTGCAACCAGTACCAACTTTGTAAGATCTTCCAGTTCATTGATGAAAGGCAAATGTTATACATCCATATATCTTTGTTATTCATTGTTACATATTTGGTTACCACTGAAAAATATTAGGGAAATGACCTCTTACAATTATTCTACAAAGTAGCAGGAAATAACCAATACTAATCTGATCCTTAGAGCCTCAAATGTATATACAGGCGGTCCCCTACTTAAGGACAACCGATTTACAGACGACCCCTAGTTAAAGACGGACCCCTCTGCCCACTGTGACCTCTGGTCAGGGGCTCTGAATGCTTTACTATAGTCTCAGACTGCAATGATCAGCTGTAAGGTGTCTGTAATGAAGCTTTATTGATAATTATTGGTCCAATTACAGCAAAAAAAATGTGAAACTCCAATTGTCACTGGGACAAAAGAAATTTTTGTCTGGAGCTACAATTTCGACTAACATACAAATTCAACTTAAGTACAAACCCAAGGAACCTATCTTGTATATAACCCGAACACTGCCTGTAATTGTTAAGTAAGCAATCCTTAAATGAAAGTTCAAGTGTTTCCAGGACTGTATAAATAAAGTTGATTGAAGCAAACACAGGATGCAGTGCTTTATGATATGCTGCAATGTGGTGCACAGGATACTTATTGGGCTTATAGGGGTTATGATGTTGTCATTGGAAGTGTGGGCTGTATCAATCTAATGACTATGATGTAGACACTGCAATACTTTGTATACTTTGTGCCATCTTATTGCTGTATTATAGTCATCACCCAGCTTTCCCGGAAAGAGATACAACTACCCGTGGTGTAATGGAATACCTGGCATGGCTCTCCAGGATATTAGGGTTACGTAACACACGTGTGCCAACCTATAACATCATAACCTAAGTACAGGATGTCCTGGGTCCCCCGCACAGCAAGCATTGTGACTTTTTTACGCAATTTCAGTAATTTTTACGGAAAGTGATCCATGCAGATCCGTTATTACATGATCCTTGAGTCACTGGTGGTCCATGACGGACAGGAACTGGGTGACGGAAGGAGAACCAGATTGATCCTGGTGTGGTTTGGCTAGAGATGAGTCAAGCGTGGACTGGAAGTAAATTCATACAGAGGAAAGTCATTTGGGTCCGAAAATAAGGAAGAAAAAAAAAACAAGTGAAAGACTTGAAGCGGCAGATATGAGGTTGTCACTCATGTTGGTGTCATTATAATGGGTTACACCGGACTCTGCTGTCAGTGCCAGGAAACTAGAAAAGTGTAACTTCAGTATTAACAAGTTTAATCCACAGTTGCAGCAAACTTTATTTTGACTCCTTTTATTGACCTCCGTTCACATTGTAGCAAGTTATCAGATTAAAGTTCAACTTTGTTGCATCTTCACAAAGACTGAAGAATAAGATGCAGTTATATACAGTGTCCAAATATTGGACCCAACCCAGACAGGAGAAATTGTGGACTTGTGGATACTTTGTTTTCCCTTCTGGAATATGCTGCATATAAACCACCCGCAATCTCTATTGACTTGTGTCCCCAAAGGATCCATCAGGTGCTGTTTCCTGTCACCCAGATTTCACAATGAAAGGAAATCTATCAGCAGATGTAACTATACAGACTGCAGCCAGTGTTATGTATTCTCCCTGGAGAAGTGTGGAATCAGATGTTATTAGTAGCAGCAGGACTGTGATATATAGATTTCTATTCCAGGATTATAGCCTCTACGAGTGCTCTGTGGGTGTGTCCTCACACTGCTGTGCTCTGTACAGCCATTGTTAGGTATATTCCCTGGAGAGATGTGTAATCATACTTTGTGTATGTTGTTAGTAGCAGCAGGACTGTGATACATGGTTTTATATTTCAGGATTGTAGCTGCTCCAAGTGCTCTGTGGGCAAGTACTCACACTGCTGTGCTCTGTGCAGCCAGTGTTGGGTACAGTCCCTGGAGAGATGTGTAATCATACTTGTGTGTATGTTGTTAGTAGAAGCAGGACTGTGAAATATAGATATATATTCCAGGATTATACATTCTCCATGTGAAGGGAGGGGGGTCCTCACACTGCTGTGCTCTGTACAGCCATTGTTAGGTATATTCCCTGGAGAGATGTGTAATCATACTTTGTGTATGTTGTTAGTAGCAGCAGGACTGTGATACATGGTTTTATATTTCAGGATTGTAGCTGCTCCAAGTGCTCTGTGGGCGAGTCCTCACACTGTTGTGCTCTGTGCAGCCAGTGTTGGTTACAGTCCCTGGAGAGATGTGTAATCATACTTGTGTGTATGTTGTTAGTAGCAGCAGGGCTGTGAAATATAGATATATATTCCAGGATTATACATTCTCCATGTGAAGGGGGGGGGGGGTGTCCTCACACTGCTGTACTCTTAGTTGTTTGCATTGAGCTGTTCTACAGACCCTTCAATCTGCCCTGAGTAAAAGCTACATCGGTGCAGCAGCTCATTGCAGAAAGCTGCAAGCACAGCAGTGTGAGGAAACACACCAGTGCACTTGGAGAAGCTTCAATCCTGGATACATTTATTCTTCACAGTCCTGCTGCTACTAACAACATACACAAAGGTTAGACACATGTCTCCAGGGCTATACCTAACTACAGAACGAATCCCTTTAAAGCTCTACTGTTGATGCCTGTCTTACAATCCCAGCGGCACCCTCACTGATCACTAATGAGGAGGTCATGAGCCCGAATTCCTGGTCATCCAACCACAGTGAGGAGGAGTTGGTTATCTAGTATGTGTCAGACCAGAATCATAACTAAAAGGGGTGCAGAGGTAGCCTGGGGACCCGAAGGTTATCCTGCTGCATTACAAAATAGCATAAATGGAAGGTGGTGGAGACTCATTGTAATCCGCAGGGGGACCGACATATTTCAGGTTTCCAACTTGTAGCAGTAGCAACAACTAGTTGTACAAGTAGTTACAAGTAGTAACAACTAATTGCAAACAACTAACAGTGTGATGGAAACAGTCAAGTACAATGACTCCCCGTTACAGAAGAATATGCACACAGATACTTATATATCTGAATTAGTTTTGTGCCGTCCTGAGAATCTCTCCATGTGAAAAGATGACAGCAACGCCGCGCTGTATGGGACTCGGAAGTGAGGATATGGCACTCAGTAGTGAGAAAACTCGGCTTTGTTTTTGTGATCTACATCCTCTTCCAGACAATTAAGCCGGGAGCCAGATAATGATCTAGACTTATTCACGGTCAATTTAGGTCATTACCAGTGAGAGAGAGAAAACGGGGGTCAGATAGATGTTAAAACCGACCGCCCACGAGAGGAACTTGTCTAGTGATTTTGTAAAGCGCTACGGAATATGATGGCGCTATATAAATAAAGAATATTATTAATATCCTTATTCTGGGTTTAGTTGATGGAGTGAATGTATCATATGGCTGTAAACATGGATGATCCGATTTGCATGGAATGTAAACAGGGCATCATTGTCTTTCATGGAACAAACCCTTAAAAGTATTAGTACCTTTATGTGTAAACAGGTGCTATACATATCTAAGTGTCTCTATGGTGACAGACTACAAACACAAATCTGTGTAGTCTGACCCTGCAGTCATACAACTTCCTTTTCTCTGCATTTTGCCAAGATTCGTTCAGTCGCCTAACATCAGGAAATATAGAAAAAGACTGAAGTATCATAGTACATGCATAGTAGTAAATGTACTTAGTACATGGTAATGCTTGTAGTCTTCTATTTACTGAATGTCCAATGGCAAACAAAATCCAGCTTCAAACGACATCCACGTGAATGTAAAAACTGTTACAAAAAAGATAAGTATAGTTGGGATGTTGAGTATGAGATCGGACAACACAGGGTTTAGGTCCGGGCTCTGGCTGGGTTGGTCAGGAATGGTCACAGAGATGTTCTGAAGCCTCTGCTGTGTTATTTTAGCTGTGTGCTTAAGGTCAATGGGGGTCATTTACTAAGGGCCCGATTCGCGGTTTCCCGACCTGTTACCCGAATATTTCCAATTTGCGCCGATTTTCCCTGAATTGCCCCGGGTTTTTGGCGCACGCGATCGGATTGTGGCGCATCGGCGCTGGCATGCAAGCGACGGAAATCGGGGGCATGGCCAAACGAAAACCCAACAGATTCGGAAAAATCACCGCATTTAAAACAAAAAATTGGTCGCACGGGCCATACTCACATGCACCAGGAAGAGATGAGTGAACTCCGATGCAACTCGGCGGACCTCGGCGCAGCAGCGACACCTGGTGGACATCGGGCGCAGGACCTACATGAATCGCCGGAAGACCCGAACGCTCGTCCGAGAAGCTGCCGCTGGAACGTGAATGGACCGGGTAAGTAAATGAGCCCCATTGTCTTGTTGGAAGGTTCGGCCCAGAGCATCTGGAAGAGGAGGTTTTCATCCAGGATCTCTCTGTACTTGGCTGCATTCTTCTTTCCATCCATTACCCCCAGTGGTCCTGTCCTCCCCCCCCCCATAGCCTGATGCTGCCCCCCCATGTGTCACTGCTGGGATTGTATTTGGCAGGTGATGAGCGGCACCTGGTCCTCTCCACCACTTACAATTAACACCAAAAAGTCCAATCTTCATCTCATCAGAGCAGAGAATCTTATTCCTCGTAGTCTGGGATCCTCCATGTGTTTTGCACCCTGTATGCGGCTTTCACATGTCTTGTACTGAGGAGAAGCTTCCACACTCTGCCATAAAGCCCCGACTGCTGGAGACTGCAGTGATCGGAGACTCCCATCTCCCTGCTGCATCTCTGGAGCTCAGACACAGGGATCACAGGGTTCTTCTTTTCCTCTCTCACCAAGGCTCTTCTAACACAATTACTTAGTTTGGCTGGATGGCCAGGTCAAGGAAGAGTTGTGGTTGTCCCAAACTTCTTCCATTTAAGGATTATGGAGGCCATTGTGCTCTTAGGAACCTTGAGTGTTACGGAAGCTCTTTTGTAACCTTGGCCAGATCTGTAACTTGCCACAATTCTGTCTCTGAGCTCCTTGAGCCTCATGATTCTCATGTGCTGTGACTGTGCACTGTGAGGTCTTGTATAGACAGGTGTGTACCTTTCCTATTTAAGTCCAATCAGTTGAATTAGGCACAGCTGGATTCCAATGAAGGAATAGAACCATCTCAAGGAGGATCAGAAGGAAATGGACAGCATGTGAGTTACATATGAGTGTCACAGCAAGGGATCTGAATACTTATTTTCTTTTTAAAAATTTGCAAAAATATCTACATTTGTGTTTTTTTTTCGCCGTGTGCATTAATGAGCAAATAAAAGAACCTTGTTGATCTTACCAATTTGTTGCAATGAAACAAAGAGTGAAAAATTTAAAGGGGTCTGAAGACTTTCCGTACCCACTGTAGGTCTGCAAAGGACATATTTTTAATTAATACTGCTTGTAAAGCTGTAGCTCTGCAATGATGAACTCTACTGAAGCAAAAACTTGATAGATAATGGGATAGTTTGATGGTGGCTTAATGAGGAAGATTAATGAGAAGATAGGTGTCAAAATTGGCCAAAATATGGTGCAGAACATGTTTCAAAAGTATTTTAGTGATTAGTGGGGAAAGTGATTGTGCTCAAGATGAAATATTTGGGCACATTTACTAAGGGTCTCGCATTTTCGTTGGGTTTCGCAATTTTTTTCAGATTTGCCCTGAATTGCCCTGGGTTTTTGGCGCACACGACACAAATCGGGGGGTGTGGACGTCGGACAACCCGACTGGTTCGGACAAACCGCGGAACTTAAAAAGCAAATTGTGTCGCGAGATCAGCACTCACATGCACCAGGAAGAAGAAGGTGAACTCCGGCGGACCTCAGCGGGGGAAGCGACACATGCAGGAAACTGGAAGCACGGCAGCTCCGAATCCTCGTTGGACAATCTGGATCAGCGGCATCAACTGGACGGGTAAGTAAATGTGCCCCATTGTGTGCCAGAAGTGGGACAATATTCTGCAGCTGGTGATATAGACAGTCCAAGGATGTACTAGATGAATCATTCGTCATCCAAGACATTTTCCACTGTCTACATTTTAAGCTGAATGTATCTGCCCCGATGTGTTTAGTGCTTACACATGGGAAGGCGAGTGCTGCTGCGGTCAATGTGCTGACAACCATTAAACAGCTGCGGATTGAATTTGGGTATAAGTGTAATTTAATAAGAACCTCGATCGTTGGTCGTTGCTGACAGATCCGTTTACAAAATAAAAGATGTGACCACAGAGAACTTCTCTTGAATATCGGAGGACATTTCACTTTTTACTTTCTGGGAATTTCCTGAAGCGTCCCCTACCAGAGCAGATCTCCTTGGTAGATAAGTGATGGTGTCTGTATAATCATATAAGTATCATCCTGAGAATACACACGCGATAGAGACACAGGATCATGCGTCGCTGCTTACATAACAGGTGTGTATTCCTTATTTGTTATTTACATTACAATCATGGGTCAGTCTGTAATTGGATGATGATGTCACAAAGTAACTGCATGAGGTCACACAGTCTATGTATGAGTCACTTGGTAATTATAAGATGATGTCAAACAGTAATAGCTTTGAGGCCACACGGTATATATCTGTGATGATATCACAGTGTAACCGCAGTGATGTCACACAGTCTATGTATTTGTCAATGACTGGATGATGATGTCACAGTGTAATTGCAGTGATGTCACACATTCTATATATCGGGTCAGACAGCGATCGGATGAAGATTTCAACTAGCGATAGCTTTGAGGTCACGCAGTCTCTGTTTCAGGTCAGTCTGTGACTGGATGATGATGTCACAACGCATTTGCAGTGATGTCACACAGTCTTTGTATGGGTCAGTCAGTGACTGGATGGTGATGTCACAGAGTAATAGCTTTGAGGTCGATTTTGGGATAGTCTGTGATTGAATGATGATGTCACAGTGTAACTGCAGTGATGTCACACAGCCTATGTATTGGTCAGTCAGGGATTGGATGATGATATTGAAGATTTCCCTTAGTGAGGTCACACAGCCTAAGATTGGGTGATGAAACGGACTTTTGCAGGTATAACCCATGTTTGAGTGATGCTGTGTGTCATACAGTATAAGAAAATTAGACTTTCAACCTTTAAAAGAAAAGGGTGGAATATTTTAGGATTTGAGCTGAATTTTTGACCTTTACTGGAATAAGTGGGTTTTTCTCGCACACCTACCTTTCCAGAAGGTGTCATGATAGTAGAATATCCTCAGGTCAGAGAGAGATGAATGTGCTCAGTGTTTTCATGGCCCTCTCATAATACGACTGTGACGACCTTTACATCAGGACATTTTATGACTCATTAATGATGAGACTATTATAAAAACTCATCCCCCTCCACCTCCCTGGAGAATAACCTGATACAACAGTCCCGGTCCTTCCCCTTCACACTTATAAATACTCTCTAGGGGTTTTCCAAAGGCTTCATTTCTTGCATTTACCATCTTATTTCATGTCAAGTAGTTGGTTTTATGACGTTGGCTGGATGGGGTATGCTGATGTGAGATACGGGTCCATCCCTCTACCCTGTGGCCTTGTATTGGTGGTAGCAGTGGTTCTTAACCTTGTTTCATATGCACATTCACCGAACCCTTCTTTAGTGATAAATTAAATATGTGTGTGTGTTGAGCTCCGTGGCGGAGGCTGCGCTGAACCCCTGACACCGACTCACAGAACCCCTAGGGTTTGATAGAACCCTGGTTAAGAACCACATGTCTAAGGATTGTATCTCTACCATCTCCCAACAATTTATTTTTGCAACAAAGATTCAAATTTCTAGTTCATTGACATTCATGTGAATAGGCTCAGAACTATAGCAGTCCAGGGGATGGAGCCTCTGAGCGTTACATATGACGACACATTGGGGCTTATTTACTAAGGGTCGCGCTGCTCACTTTCGTAGGACTTTGCACGGCTTGCAAGGTATTTAACAAGTGTCTGCACTGGGATTGTGTCGCACGCAATCGGTTTTTGGCGCATGTGCTGCGCTGCTTCCATGCGACACAAATCGGGGGGGGAAGCCGTCGGACGATCTGACTGATTCGGACTGAGCGCAGGATTTAACTTTCAAATTGTGTCTCAAGACAATGCACTTACATGCATTGGGAAGAAGAAGGTGAACTCCGGGGACCTGAGTGGGGAAGCGACACATGCAGGATATCGGGCGCACGATCTTAGTGAATCGCGGCACAGTGCATTATTGTCGGACAATGCACTTTCGTTGAACTCCGCGGACCAGGTAAGTAAATGTGACCCATTGAGGCACATTTACTTACCTGTCCTGCGCGTTCCCAGAAAGTGCATTGTCGTGCAGCTGATGTCCTGCATGTGTTGCTTCCCCGCTCAGGTCCTTGGAGTTCACCTTCTTCTTCCTGGTGCATGTAAGTGCTTGTTCTTGTGACACAATTTCAAAGTTAAATCCTGCGCTCAGTCCCGAATCAGTCGGATCATCCCACGGCACGCCCCTGATTTCTGTCACGTGGAAGCAGCACAGCTGCGACAGAAATCGATCACGTGCGACACAATCCCAGCGCAGACACCTGTTAAATACCTGTCCAAGCTGTGCAAATCCCAAACATGGTGCAAAGTGCAACGCGACCCTTAGGCCCCTTCCACACTAGCGAGTGTGATGCGATGAACTCGCATCACACTCGCAACGCAAGCTGCCGGGAACGCACGGCCCGAACGCTGCACCGCGGGAGTGAACTGACATGCTGAGTTCACTCCCGCGGTGCAGCGTTCGGGCCGTGCGTTCCCGGCAGCTTGCGTTGCGAGTGTGATGCGAGTTCATCGCATCACACTCGCTAGTGTGGAAGGGGCCTTAGTCTATTGGGCTTATTTACTGAGTGCATTGCAGTTTGGAGGGGTCTGGGATCACTGATGTCCAAGGTCCCCTGACAGCCTGAGCACATTAGAGTTTGGAGAGATCTACCCTGATGGGTTGAATAGTATAGTAGAGTATTAAATATACTCTAGCCTGGAGGTTCTAGAGCACCTGATGGACTGAGCACTGAGTACACTGCTGCCTGAAAGGGTTTGGGGTCCCAAACAGCTTGAGCACACTGTAGTCTGGAGAGGTCTGGGGTCCCAAACAGCCTAAGCACACTGTAGTCTGGAGAGGTCTGGGGTCCCAAACAGCTTGAGCACCCTGTAGTCTGGAGAGGTCTGGGGTCCCAAACAGCCTGAGCACCCTGTAGTCTGGAGAGGTCTGGGGTCCCAAACAGCTTGAGCACCCTGTAGTCTGGAGAGGTCTGGGGTCCCAAACAGCTTGAGCACCCTGTAGTCTGGAGAGGTCTGGGGTCCTAAGAGGGGTGAGCACAGAACAATTATAAATCGATCATTTTGAATTCCTAACTATTTTTGGAGAACAATCGAATGCTCCCTCATAGTACTGCAAATATTGGAATTGTGATCGAGATAGAAGATAATATCGTGTCAGCACAGTCACGTCAAGCAGGACTGCTGGCAAATATCCAATGCACTGAAACAACATTGAGTGACATCTCTGGGCTTTATGAAATAGGCCATATATCTCAAGAGAAAAATAAAAAACAGTAGAAACCAGGTTAAGGAAGGTCAGACAGTACCACAGTGTGAATATCCATCAGTGCTGCAGAAGCCTGTGCGTTGCAGAATTACAGCCTCACATGACTAGTCAGACGTTCCGGCCATTGAGTGGCTGCTGTGGCTAAAGTTACTGGTGATAGGACTAAGAGCTGCGTGATCCGAGAGACAGATGCTGACATGTATGGAGATAGTTCTCATATGATCACGGGCAAAAGATCAAGAACAATTTGCACAATCAGTATAGTAAACACTAAATAGACGTTAGGCTCATCTGGTTATGACATCCGTGGCTTCAAATAAAGGGGCCTTAAAGGGGTTTTCCCACAAAGATAAAATTATACTCAGGATAACAAAATAACACATCACCTAATTCACTGTTATGCAGCATTTCACAGATATAATTCCATCCTGTCTCTATCAATCCTGGTGTATACAATTTTAGTTGTCTCTGGATACGACCGTAAATCTTCTGACTATGGTTGGATTCTTCTCATGAATAGCTTCTCATGTCTGCACACTGCCGTGTTCTCTGCCTCCTTCAAGACCAACTCAGACACAGGCACTTCCTGGCAGCAAGGAGCATCGTGCAGAGACTTACTCTACAAACTACAGATAGATAAGGTCTTCATAGCAGAGCTAACACTGTATTTTATTGATTAGGTGAGTTAGCAGAGCTGAGAGTGTCATTATGTGTTATACCCATCTTGTGAATCTCATCATTTCTGATCTGCCTCATCTCATCTCTTTCTATGTGCCAGATACTAGAACAATGTTCAGAAGCTAAATGAAAGTGTAGGTAAACCTTGTACCCGGATAATTTAAGCACATTGTCAGCACACGGCATCTCATAGCACAGAGGGATCATGAAGTGTCTGCTTAGTGAGTGATAGAAACTAAACCAGCAATAAAATTGTAAAGAAAGCGGTTAAAAATTATCTTTATTGTGTAAACATATCTAGGGGGTTCAAATTTGAGAACAGAGCTTTTTTCATGGGCAAACCCCTTTTACTATAGTACCATGTCCTCCATCATTTTCTCCTGTTCCTGACTCCTTGTACCTTGGCCCACCATGGTAAAGTGACTGCCTGACTGTAATATAACCGAAAGGAAGACCCCTTCAACAATGGAACTTGGTTTCCCGATGAAACAAACAGGGATGTCAATGCACTGCATGTTTCCCATGGCTGAGCTTCTCCCATTAAATATACAAAGCCAAACCATACAAAAAAAATATTCTAAAATAACCCTGAAAAGTACAATAAAAAATATCTCACATACAGGACCATTAAAAAGGGGACCATCCATGGGCTCAGCTGAACTAGAATGACCTTAACTGTGTGTGCAAAAGGCACAAATCACAAACAAGAAAATATCGGCATAAAATATAACATAACATATACGCTGCTTATGTCACAAATATACAAATGCCAAATAAATATCAAGATCCTTAGAACTCATCTGCCTTATCGGAGTCCGGGGCCTGCGCTGTATGAATGTTATAGCCCCTATAAGTCTGGAATCACTTCCTACATCTGGTACTAGAATCAGCTTCTTGAGGAATGGAGGATGTGTCCCTTCTGCTGATTTCAATCTGTGGTTTCAGGACCTTTGAAGGACTTTAAAAGGTCCTGAAAAGGCTCTTGTGTATATGTGCTTGGTTTACAATTCTTCATCCTGGTGGTAGATGTCCTTTAAAGAAGGTAGAGGCTGTGGAGCAGCACAATTAAGAGAGCACGGAACAGATGGAGCTACAATCCTAGAATATACATCCATATTACAGTCCTGCTGCTACTAACAACATACACAAAGGTGACTATTCATCTCTCCAGGGACCATATATAACACAGACTGCGATTTTTATAATCAAAACTGCTGACAGGTTCCCATTGGCTTCTTTACAATAAGATAAACATCATGATCAATAGTCACATTATGTAATTCAGGGCTGCACTCATAGGTTTGTAACAGGAGCATCCCCTGTTTGTTCATTGTCTGGATTTAGCTCACTTTGATGATCTGCTACTTCACCCCATGTACAGACAATTGCAAAATCAATCCGTATCAAATAGCCAATCCGGAAAGGCTGCCCTGTCTATGCACAGAGGGGTTAATAAATTGTGTTGCAGCACTGAAAAGCAGAATTCAACCACATACCAGGAAGTGAGAAGAAGAGGAGGAAGTCAGTGTTTTGCAAAAGTTGGTGTTTACAAAGTTTCCCTTCCACCTTGCTGTCATAGGACCAGGCGTGCCAATGTAGGATCCAGCAAGTTTCACAAAGCTGCCATCCTGTTCCTGCGGGCACAGGGAGCGGGCACGTTATATGGGGCACTGGTACCAGCATCAGCCTCCCATGATCACAATCTATAATGTGTTACTGTACAGCCACTTGCACTGTGCATATGCTACAGCCCCTCGCGACCAAGAATACTCTCTTTGAAAATATCGTATTCAAGTGGATAGTGGCCGTGCTTGATTTGTACCTATTATAAGACCATGCGCATGACAAAAGGTCAGAAATTAAAGGGATTTTCCCATGAAAGAAGGTTCTCAAATTATAATCCTAGTGATGTTAACACAATAAAGATCCTTTAGTGATGTTGAGTGTAAGATTCTAGAGTGTGAACGGGGACTCTCTAAGCAGATTCCTATGTGCTATGAGATGCTGTGTGCTGACAATGTGCTTAGATTATCAGGGTACAGGTTTATCTACACTTGTATTTAGCTTCTGAACATTCACTCATATCTGACACATAGGGGGTCATTTACTAAGGGCCCGATTCACGGTTTCCCGACGTGTTACCCGAATATTTCCGATTTGCGCCAATTTTCCCTGTATTGCCCCGGGATTTTGGCGCACGCGATCGGATTGTGACGCATCGGCGCTGGCATGCACGCAACGGGAATCGGGGTCCGTGGCCGAATGAAAACCCGATGGATTCTGAAAAACCGCCGCATTTAAAAAAAAAAAAAAAAGTGTCGCTGGACTGGCGCTTACCTTCACCAGGAATAGGCCGGTGAACTTCAGTGCATTCCGGCGGGCCTCGACGGACTTCAGCGCAGCAGCGACACCTGGTGGACGTCGGAGGAACTACCTTAGTGAATCCCGGCCGGACCTGAATCCACTGCAGAGAACGCGCCGCTGGATCGCGAACGGACCGGGTAAGTAAATCTGCCCCATATAGAAAGAGAGAAGAGACACATCATGAGATAAGAGACAATGAGATCCTTAAGATTGATATAAAACACACTGACACTCTCAGCTCTGCTACCTCACCTAATCAATAAAACTCTGCTATAAAGACCTCATCTGTCTGTAGTTTGTACAGTAAGTCCCTGCTTGCTGCTTGCTGGCAGGAAGAGCCTGTGTTTGAGCTGGTCTTGTAGTGCAATGGGGAGGGGCAGGAGGCAGAAAGCACTGCAGTGTGCAGACAAGAGAAGCTATTCATGAGAAGAATCCAACCATAGTCAGAAGATTTACAGTCGGATCCTGGGGCAACCAAAATTGTAAACACCAGGAGTGATAGATAAATGCAGTATTCTTTGTTAAGAACGGTGTACTAGAGAATGTGTTATTTTTTATACTAAGTAGATTTAAAAATCTTGTCTTTGTGGGAGGAATACCCTTTTAAAAAAGATACAAATTTTGCAACATCACTATTCAATGTTACAAATAATTATCAAACATTGTTGACTCCAAAATGCACACAAGTTACGCAGATGTATCACACATGATAGGCAGACACTACTACAAATAATAGGAATGGATACACTGGCACTGGATACATAGTATCACACTTCTTAGGCTTAGGTACCACCAGCACAGTATTGCAGAAACTGTAAAGTTTCCAAACTTTTTACTATTACACAACAATCTCAATGCGAGGAACTACTTTGCATATTGTCTAATCTTAAGGAAGGAAACAGATATTTTTAACAGTAAAAAGCTTAAAATAAAATTATTTTATCTTCACCATTTTAAGGAGGTTGGGCTTCTCATATGGTTCCAATGACTGGGGTTAGGGGGACTCTCCACTTTGGACAGTGCCTACATGTTAGAAGTGGAACCTATAGATAAAAAGCACAAAGTGTCAGTCTGATGGGGCCTATTGTGGTTGCCATTAATCTGTTAAGAGACCTCGTTGTAAGTGTTTAAATTGCATGCAGCGCCACCACTGGGGAGATGTAGGGATTACACATTGTCCATTCACCTCTATGGGACGCCTGTGTAATGCAGGTCTGGAGCAAGAGAAGCTCTTTATAACCTGAGATAAGAACCTTCTTAGTCCGAGTGAAAAATGGATCACTACCAATTACTATTATAATTAGTGTAATGGGAAAGGTTTGGGCAGTCAGTTACTATGCAAAACTTGTTCCAAAAAAATATAGCTACTAAGTAAGATTGTAAAGGTGTTCAAAACCTTAATTTTAATAAACCCTGTTTATTTCCAAGTCTACTTCCTGCTTACTCTTCCAGTGAATATCACTATTAATAGACGCATTGTGGAAAAGGAGAAGTGGTAAAAGCGTAACAAACAGTACACAGCAATTTCTGGGCTCCACAATCATATAACTGGGAAAACTAGACAATGATCAGAGTCTATTCAAATCAGCAACAATGTGACGCATCACTGTGTGCACAGACACAACATCTACTACTATACACACAAATATTGTCAGATATATAGGAGATGTACAACCAGCTGTAACTATGTACAGTAATTATATACAGGAGATCCCCAGGTTATACCGGCTGTACATATATCATTATATACAGGAGATCCCCGGGTTATACCGGCTGTACATATATCATTATATACAGGAGATCCCCAGGTTATACCGGCTGTACATATATCATTATATACAGGAGATCCCCAGGTTATACCAGCTGTACATATATCATTATATACAGGAGATCCCCAGGTTATACCAGCTGTACATATATCATTATATACAGGAGATCCCCAGGTTATACCAGCTGTACATATATCATTATATACAGGAGATCCCCAGGTTATACCGGCTGTACATATATCATTATATACAGGAGATCCCCAGGTTATACCGGCTGTACATATATCATTATATACAGGAGATCTCCAGGTTATACCGGCTATACATATATCACTATATACAGGAGATCCCCAGGTTATACCAGCTGTACATATATCATTATATACAGGAGATCTCCAGGTTATACCGGCTATACATATATCACTATATACAGGAGATCCCCAGGTTATACCGGCTGTACATATACCATTATATACAGGAAATACCCAGGTTATACCAGCTATACATATACCATTATATACAGGAGATCCCCAGGTTATACCGGCTGTACATATATCATTATATACAGGAGATCCCCAGGTTATAGCGGCTGTACATATATCATTATATACAGGAGATCCCCAGGTTATAGCGGCTGTACATATATCACTATATACAGGAGATCCCCAGGTTATACCGGCTGTACATATATCATTATATACAGGAGATCCCCAGGTTATACCATCTGTACATATATTACTATATACAGGAGATACCCAGGTTATACCGGCTGTACATATATCATTATATACAGGAGATCCCCAGGTTATACCAGCTGTACATATATCATTATATACAGGAGATCCCCAGGTTATACCGGCTGTACATATATCATTATATACAGGAGATCCCCAGGTTATACCGGCTGTACATATATCATTATATACAGGAGATCCCCAGGTTATAGCGGCTGTACATATATCATTATATACAGGAGATCCCCAGGTTATAGCGGCTGTACATATATCATTATATACAGGAGATCCCCAGGTTATACCGGCTGTACATATATCATTATATACAGGAGATCCCCAGGTTATACCGGCTGTACATATATTATTATATACAGGAGATACCCAGGTTATACCAGCTGTACATATACCATTATATACAGGAGATCCCCAGGTTATACCGGCTGTACATATATCATTATATACAGGAGATCCCCAGGTTATACCGGCTGTACATATATCATTATATACAGGAGATCCCCAGGTTATACCGGCTATACATATATCATTATATACAGGAGATCCCCAGGTTATACCGGCTGTACATATATCATTATATACAGGAGATCCCCAGGTTATACCGGGTGTACATATATCATTATATACAGGAGATCCCCAGGTTATACCGGCTGTACATATATCACTATATACAGGAGATCCCCAGGTTATACCAGCTGTACATATATCATTATATACAGGAGATCCCCAGGTTATACCAGCTGTACATATATCACTATATACAGGAGATCCCCAGGTTATACCGGCTGTACATATATCATTATATACAGGAGATCCCCAGGTTATACCAGCTGTACATATATCATTATATACAGGAGATCCCCAGGTTATACCGGCTGTACATATATCACTATATACAGGAGATCCTCAGGTTATACCGGCTGTACATATATCATTATATACAGGAGATCCCCAGGTTATACCATCTGTACATATATTACTATATACAGGAGATACCCAGGTTATACCGGCTGTACATATATCATTATATACAGGAGATCCCCAGGTTATAGCAGCTGTACATATATCATTATATACAGGAGATCCCCAGGTTATAGCGGCTGTACATATATCATTATATACAGGAGATCCCCAGGTTATACCGGCTGTACATATATCATTATATACAGGAGATCCCCAGGTTATACCAGCTGTACATATATCATTATATACAGGAGATCCCCAGGTTATACCGGCTGTACATATATCATTATATACAGGAGATCCCCAGGTTATACCAGCTGTACATATATCATTATATACAGGAGATCCCCAGGTTATATCAGCTGTATATATATCATTATATACAGGAGATCCCCAGGTTATACCGGCTATACATATATCATTATATACAGGAGATCCCCAGGTTATACCGGCTGTACATATATCATTATATACAGGAGATCCCCAGGTTATACCGGCTGTACATATATCATTATATACAGGAGATCCCCAGGTTATACCGGCTGTACATATATCATTATATACAGGAGATCCCCAGGTTATACCGGCTGTACATATATCATTATATACAGGAGATCCCCAGGTTATAGCGGCTGTACATATATCATTATATACAGGAGATCCCCAGGTTATAGCGGCTGTACATATATCATTATATACAGGAGATCCCCAGGTTATAGCGGCTGTACATATATCATTATATACAGGAGATCCCCAGGTTATAGCGGCTGTACATATATCATTATATACAGGAGATCTCCAGGTTATACCGGCTGTACATATATCATTATATACAGGAGATCCCCAGGTTATAGCGGCTGTACATATATCATTATATACAGGAGATCCCCAGGTTATACCGGCTGTACATATATCATTATATACAGGAGATCCCCAGGTTATACCGGCTGTACATATATCATTATATACAGGAGATCCCCAGGTTATACCGGCTGTACATATATCATTATATACAGGAGATCCCCAGGTTATACCGGCTGTACATATATCATTATATACAGGAGATCCCCAGGTTATACCAGCTGTACATATATCATTATATACAGGAGATCCCCAGGTTATACCAGCTGTACATATATCATTATATACAGGAGATCCCCAGGTTATACCGGCTGTACATATATCATTATATACAGGAGATCCCCAGGTTATAGCGGCTGTACATATATCATTATATACAGGAGATCCCCAGGTTATAGCGGCTGTACATATATCATTATATACAGGAGATCTCCAGGTTATACCGGCTGTACATATATCATTATATACAGGAGATCCCCAGGTTATAGCGGCTGTACATATATCATTATATACAGGAGATCCCCAGGTTATACCGGCTGTACATATATCATTATATACAGGAGATCCCCAGGTTATACCGGCTGTACATATATCATTATATACAGGAGATCCCCAGGTTATACCGGCTGTACATATATCATTATATACAGGAGATCCCCAGGTTATACCGGCTGTACATATATCATTATATACAGGAGATCCCCAGGTTATACCAGCTGTACATATATCATTATATACAGGAGATCCCCAGGTTATACCAGCTGTACATATATCATTATATACAGGAGATCCCCAGGTTATACCGGCTGTACATATATCATTATATACAGGAGATCCCCAGGTTATACCAGCTGTACATATATCATTATATACAGGAGATCCCCAGGTTATACCAGCTGTACATATATCATTATATACAGGAGATCCCCAGGTTATACCGGCTGTACATATATCATTATATACAGGAGATCCCCAGGTTATACCAGCTGTACATATATCATTATATACAGGAGATCCCCAGGTTATACCAGCTGTACATATATCATTATATACAGAAGATATCAAATTATCTGCATTACAGTGATATTAATTGACAGATCCTTTTTGGACATGTAACAGGGTCTGGGCTCTGGTGAAAGTGGCTTCTTTTTTTTTTCCCCATTATCTTTCCTTGAAGTAAAAGTTATCACAACCCTGGTACATACTAAATGCAATGTCTGTGACCATCGCAAAGTTGGGTTATAACGTGGACTAGACTGTGGTCACTGGTGGCTCTACAATAAGCCTTGCAGCAAAGATGTGGGACAGGTGAGAACTTCCTGGGATCTTCTGGTAACCACAATTTTTGCATGGTCAGCCTGACAAGGAGATGACCGAGGGGATGAATTGGTGGATATTACTGATCTGGAATCTGGAGAATGGCACCTTGTGTATAGTCCACACATTAGGTTGTGCTCATTTTTTTTTTTTTGGCAAATGCACCTGTGGCTCAGAAGACATGGCAGACGCTGCCTCATGCCATCTGTGGTTCTTCAATCCAAGCCACAGCAATGTCACAAGACGATGAATCAAGATTGCAAAATTCAGGATACGGATGTCTAATTGTGGATCTCTTACCAGAAGGCGTATTAGCTAACCGTCCTAGATCAGCAAATCACTGACTGCTGCCTACACAGATGTTGGATACAACGTATTAAATGATACTCTTTGGAAGAAGGATGGCAAAGGATACTTTATGAAAAGAACGTTTGTAGCGAAAATTGTGCTGTCAAAAGTTGAGTTGGAAGTGTTAGTCAATGGGTTCCATCACATGAAGCATCGGGCAAGATGGACCCATATCTGTATAAAGAACAGTATACACAGTGATCAAATTAGTTGGGGTGGTGATAAACTATTGACTGCCTTCTCTTCGGGGGTCTGGTTGTCCCCACTACTGTAGCAGCAGATTTTGCAAGAAAGTAACTAAATGTCTCCTCAGAGTTCTACGTTCTACGTCGACCCATAGATGGCTACAGGAGGAGTCCAGAGTTCAGAGTTCAGCGCTGAGGATGAGGGAATCACAAGAGATATCATTACATCTCCTAGTACAGTGGTGGCGAACCTATGGCACGGGTGCCAGAGGTGGCACTAGGAGCCCTCTCTGTGGGCACCCAGGCAATCACCAAAGAGGACACAAGGTATCTTCATGGATTCCCAGACAGCCCAGGGATTTCTGCGCTGAGTGTTATCTTAAAGAGACAGTGGTGCCTGAGACTACAGGAGGAATGGGAAGGTGTGGGCAGATCTGGATTATCATTGTAGCCTCAGCTCCAGGTCTGAAAATTCTTCCTTTTCAGGAGAACCTGAATTTTTCACCCTTTCTTTCTACTGTATTGGTGTTCTTAGGATTCCGATACTTTTGTAAGCTATGACAGAGAAGGGAGCAAGAAGTTACTGCTTAAATTGCACCTAAATGTTGGCACTTTGTGATAAATAAGTGGGTTTTAGTTTGGGCACTCAGTTTCTAAAAGGTTCGCCATCACTGTCCTGGTATATAGCGCCATCAAATTCAGTAGCGCTTTATAACTCAAAAATTATACCTGCCACCCCCCTAAACCCTCTTAAAGTTTGCGACGTGATCAGAGACACAAATTCCACCTTGTGGTTACATCTCTCATTCGCTCTCCACGTTCTGTTTTCTCCGAATCGGAGATGAGTTGACTCAGAACAGGAAACCTCGCTTCTTCAAAGTGCATTTTTCTCCACAGCGACAGAGAATGATGGACGAAGGGGGGGGGAGAGAAATCTATAGAAAGAGGTCAAGTAAGGAAAGTAATAAAATGCTGGGAGGGTCCACGTGGTCAACCACACCATAACATTCAGTATGAGTATTGGTGGGTGGGTCGGGAATCCTTTCCTCCTGGACACTGTACACTTACAAGCTCCTACATACCAGGGTGATTGTGGGTTTGGGTGACTCTGGATGTGTCACCGGTATAACGGAGGAAATGGAGGAATAATGGAATCTCTTTCATTAACTGACTCCACTAAAGAAAAATGTAAAAATAACACGAAAAATTATTTTTGATCTTCTTACTGCCAGCCTGTTTTGAGCATTGAAGTGTTCCGCCAGGATTTTGATATTATTGACCTAACCATAGGGTAAGTTATAGATGTGATATCAGTGGGCATAAGTACAGCGCCGTTCACTGTGTAGTGGCCGGTGCTAGAAACTGCAGCTCAGCTCCAACACACTTGAATATTATATTAGCAGAGGTCAGATACTGCACAGAGAGCAGAGCGGTGGTTAATCTACCACCAAAATCCATCATGATAAACCAGGGACACTTACTCATTCAGTGGAAACGGAAAGTATTCAAACCCCCCAGTTTTTCACTCTTTGTTTCATTGCAGCCTATTGATGAGATCAAAAAAGTTATTTTTTGCTCATTAATGTGCACTTGAGAGAAAAAAACAGAAATGTAGATTTTTTGCTAATTTGTTAAAAAAAAAGAAAAACTGAAATCTCCCCTGGTGATAAGTATTCAGCCCCTGGTGATAAGTATTCAGCCCCCGGTGATAAGTATTCAGCTCCTGGTGATAAGTATTCAGCTCCTGGTGATAAGTATTCGGCCCCCGGTGATAAGTATTCGCACCCCGGTGATGAGTATTTGGCCCCCAGTGATAAGTAATCGGCCCCTGGTGATAAGTATTCAGCTCCTGGTGATAAGTATTCAGCTCCTGGTGATAAGTATTCGGCCCCCGGTGATAAGTATTCGCACCCCGGTGATGAGTATTTGGCCCCCAGTGATAAGTAATCAGCCCCTGGTGATAAGTATTCAGCTCCTGGTGATAAGTATTCAGCCCCCGGTGATAAGTATTCAGCCCCTGGTGATGAGTATTCAGCTCCTGGTGATGAGTATTCAGCTCCTGGTGATGAGTATTCAGCCCCCGGTGATAAGTATTCAGCTCCCGGTGATGAGTATTCAGCCCCCGGTGATAAGTATTCAGCCCCCGGTGATAAGTATTCAGCCCCCGGTGATAAGTATTCAGCCCCCGGTGATAAGTATTCAGCTCCCGGTGATAAGTATTCAGCCCCTGGTGATAAGTATTCAGCCCCTGGTGATGAGTATTCAGCCCCCGGTGATAAGTATTCAGCCCCTGGTGATAAGTATTCAGCTCCTGGTGATAAGTATTCAGCCCCCGGTGATAAGTATTCAGCTCCTGGTGATAAGTATTCAGCTCCTGGTGATAAGTATTCAGCCCCCGGTGATAAGTATTCAGCTCCTGGTGATAAGTATTCAGCCCCTGGTGATAAGTATTCAGCCCACGGTGATAAGTATTCAGCTCCTGGTGATAAGTAATCAGCCCCCGGTGATAAGTATTCAGCCCCCGGTGATAAGTATTCAGCCCCTGGTGATAAGTATTCAGCCCCTGGTGATGAGTATTCAGCCCCTGGTGATAAGTATTCAGCCCCCGGTGATAAGTATTCGGCCCCCGGTGATAAGTATTCAGCTCCTGGTGATAAGTATTCAGCCCCCGGTGATAAGTATTCAGCCCCCGGTGATAAGTATTCAGCCCCCGGTGATAAGTATTCAGCCCCTGGTGATAAGTATTCAGCCCACGGTGATAAGTATTCAGCTCCTGGTGATAAGTATTCAGCCCCTGGTGATAAGTATTCAGCCCACGGTGATAAGTATTCAGCTCCTGGTGATAAGTAATCAGCCCCCGGTGATAAGTATTCAGCCCCCGGTGATAAGTATTCAGCCCCTGGTGATAAGTATTCAGCCCCTGGTGATGAGTATTCAGCCCCTGGTGATAAGTATTCAGCCCCCGGTGATAAGTTTTCGGCCCCCGGTGATAAGTATTCAGCTCCTGGTGATAAGTATTCAGCCCCCGGTGATAAGTATTCAGCCCCCGGTGATAAGTATTCAGCCCCCGGTGATAAGTATTCAGCCCCTGGTGATAAGTATTCAGCCCACGGTGATAAGTATTCAGCTCCTGGTGATAAGTATTCAGCCCCCGGTGATAAGTATTCAGCCCCCGGTGATAAGTATTCAGCCCCCGGTGATAAGTATTCAGCCCCTGGTGATAAGTATTCAGCCCACGGTGATAAGTATTCAGCTCCTGGTGATAAGTAATCAGCCCCCGGTGATAAGTATTCAGCCCCCGGTGATAAGTATTCAGCCCCTGGTGATAAGTATTCAGCCCCTGGTGATGAGTATTCAGCCCCCGGTGATAAGTATTCAGCCCCTGGTGATAAGTATTCAGCTCCTGGTGATAAGTATTCAGCCCCTGGTGATAAGTATTCAGCTCCTGGTGATAAGTATTCAGCCCCTGGTGATAAGTATTCAGCCCACGGTGATAAGTATTCAGCTCCTGGTGATAAGTATTCAGCCCCCGGTGATAAGTATTCAGCCCCCGGTGATAAGTATTCAGCCCCCGGTGATAAGTATTCAGCCCCTGGTGATAAGTATTCAGCCCACGGTGATAAGTATTCAGCTCCTGGTGATAAGTAATCAGCCCCCGGTGATAAGTATTCAGCCCCCGGTGATAAGTATTCAGCCCCTGGTGATAAGTATTCAGCCCCTGGTGATGAGTATTCAGCCCCTGGTGATGAGTATTCAGCCCCTGGTGATAAGTATTCAGCCCCCGGTGATAAGTATTCGGCCCCCGGTGATAAGTATTCGGCCCCCGGTGATAAGTATTCAGCTCCTGGTGATAAGTATTCAGCTCCTGGTGATAAGTATTCAGCCCCAGGTGATAAGTATTCAGCCCCTGTTGATAAGTATTCAGCCCCTGTTGATAAGTATTCAGCACCTGGTGATAAGTATTCAGCCCCCGGTGATGAGTATTCATCCCCCGGTGATAAGTATTCGGCCCCCGGTGATAAGTATTCAGCCCCCGGTGATAAGTATTCAGCCCCCGATGATAAGTATTCAGCCCCCGGTGATAAGTATTCAGCCCCCGGTGATAAGTATTCCGCTCCCGGTGATAAGTATTCAGCCCCCGGTGATGAGTATTCATCCCCTGGTGATAAGTATTCAGCCCCTGGTGATAAGTATTCAGCCCCCGGTGATAAGTATTCAGCCCCCGGTGATAAGTATTCGGCCCCCGGTGATAAGTATTCGGCCCCCGTTGATAGGTATTCAGCCCCCGTTGATAGGTATTCAGCCCCTGGTGATAAGTATTCGGCCCCCGGTGATAAGTATTCAGTCCCCGGTGATAAGTATTCAGCCCCCGGTGATAAGTATTCAGTCACTGGTGATAAGTATTCAGTCCCCGGTGATAAGTATTCAGCCCCTGGTGATAAGTATGCAGCCCCTGTTGATGAGTATACGGCCCCAGGTAATAAATACTTGCCCCCCAGTGATAAGTATTCAGCCCCTTCTTTACCTTTCTCACCAAGGCTCTTCTTCCTTCTTGCTTAATTTGGCTGGACTGGTTGAGGAAGAGTTGTGGACATCCCAGACTTTTTTCTATTTACAGATTATGGAGGCCACTGTGCTCATAGGAACCTTGCATGCTGCAGAAATTCTTTTGCAGCCTTGGCCAGATATGTGCCTTGCAACAATTCTGTCTCTGCGTTCCTTAGACCTCATGATTTTCATGTGCTCTGACATGAAGAGGGGATACACATAGTATCCTGCCAGCATGCCTCTCTGTGGAGCCCCCTCTGTCACAGTAAAGGCACATAGACAGTTAGATCTTGTGGGGCACACACTGCTATTGGAGGGGGGCAGAGTTCCTCACCAATCAAGCCCATGGCTGCTGTAAAATGTCATGTGGCCTGAGGTCACATGACCTTCTATTGGAGCCTTAAGCTGGCCCAGCGGGGTAGGAGAGGGCGGCTCTGCAGCACATGTCTTGCTGAGTGTGCCAATGCGTGCTGTGATCCTTCAAAAGGAGCACCGGCACCCCTCAGGGTTGTCTGCCAGTGTCTAAATCACCAAGCATTTTTTTTTTTTTGGTAGAGAGGGGGGAATAATAAATCACCCTCTTAGAAACCTGTAGAGGCGTTTTAGCGACCTCTGGTAGTAATCTTCTTATATTTGTTATCCATGACCTCCTTCCTTCTTAAATCAACTTTTACAGCCAGATGTGCTCCTGAGGGTTGTTACCAGAGCCCCCCTATACTAAAAATGTATAGGCTGTTACACTGTGCACAGAAGAACCCCCACAATGTGCTGAAACGTCCACTTCTGCATGGGCGTGGAGGGTCACATAATGCTTGTATTGTACAATTTTGCTTGTAAACAATTTTTATAACATACAAGCTTGTCCTGCAAAGCCCTTACAGCTCAAGTTACTTGTAATCCAAGGCTTCACTGTACGGGAACGTTTTTATCATCATAAATTTTATCAACATAAACTGTACTTAGTATCAGGTCTTGCAACAGATTATGGAGTTAGTAGTATTGTGGGACCATCCACTTTAAAGGGGCATTCCCACAAAGACAAGATTCTTAACCCCTTAACGCTCTGCGCCGTAGCTCTACGGTGCAGTGGTGCAGGGGATGTATGAAGAGGGCTCACGGGCTGAGTCCTCTTCATACAAGGGTGGAGGTTGTTGCATATTGCAGCAAACCCCCACTGCTAATAACCGCGGTCGGTGCTTGCACCGATCGCGGCTTTAACCCTTTCATTGCCGGCGGCAAAGTCGCCGGCAGCATTTAAAAGACGCGGCACGTGATCGGTTGCCAGTGGCTCATTGTAATGAATGAGCTGCAAAAATGCCATATTTTGCAATACAGAAGTATTGCAATATATGGTAGGAACGATCTGACCATCTACGGTTAATGCACCCTAGATCAGTGATGGCTAACCTATGGCACGGGTGCCAGAGGTGGCACTCAGAGCCCTTTCTGTGGGCACTCAGGCCATCACCAGAGATGACTCCAGGTATCTTCCTGCAGTCCCAGGCAGCCCAGGACTTGCTGTGCACAGAGCTATTTTAAAGTGACAGCTCTACCTGGGACTATTTTCTGCTTTATTGGTGTCCTCAGGGTGCTGGTATCAATGAAAGCTGTGACATAGAAGGGAGTATAAATCACAAATTACATTTCTGTGTTCGCATTTTGCGATAAATAAGCGGGTCTTTGTTGTAGTTTGGGCACTTGGTCTCTAAAAGGTTTGCCATCACTGCCCTAGATGGTCTAAGAATTAGTGAAAAAAAAAAGAAAAAAAGTTTAAGAAATAAAAAAAAATTAATAAAATATTAAAAATTCAAATCACCCCCCTTTCCCTAGAACTGATATAAAACATAATAAACAGTAAAAATCACAGACACATCAGGTATCGCCACGTCCCAAAATGCCCGATCTATCAAAATATAAAAACGGTTACGGCCGGCGGTGACCTCCGAGACGGGAAATGGCGCTCAAATGTCCGAAATGCGACTTTTACACCTTTTTACATCACATAAAAAATGGAATAAAAAATGATCAAAATGTCGCACAGACCTCAAAATGACCCCTCACACAGCTCCGTGAGCTAAAGTATGAAAAAGTTATTAGCTTCAGAAGATGGCAAAAAAATTTTTTTCTTTTTTGTACACATTCGTTTAATTTTTGAAAATGTTTTAAAACACAATAAAACCTATATAAATTTGGTATCACCGCGATCGCACCGAACCAAAGAATAAAGCTGAGGTGTTATTTGGAGTGCACAGTCAAAGTCGTAAAAACTGAGCCCACAAGAACGTGGCGGTTTTTTTTTCAATTTTTCCACATTTGGAATTTTTTTTCAGCTCCGCAGTACACGGCATGTTAAAATAAATAACATTACGGGAAAGTAAAATTTGTTACGCACAAAATAAGCCCTCACACAGGTCTCTACACGTAAAAATGAAAAAGTTATGGATTTTTGAAGGTGGAGAACGAGAAATGAGCGAAAAAACCCTGCGTCCTTAAGGGGTTAAATATACTCAGGATAACAAAATAACACACCCTCTAATTCACTGTTATTAACAAAAATACAGCATTACACAGATATAATTCCAACCTGTCTCTATCAGTCCTGGTGTATACAATTTCGGTTGCTCCGGGATCTGACTGTAAATCTTCTGATTATGGCCGGGCAGGGTAGATTCTTCTCATGTATAGCTTCTCTTGTCTGCACACTGCAATGCTCTCTGCCTCCTGCCCCTCCATTACAAGACCAGCTCTGACACAGGCACTTCCTTCCAGCAAGGAGTGGGCAGAGTTTACTATACAATACTACAGATAAGGCTTGGTATTTATCCAGATGAGGCCGGCACTGTGTGTGTGTTATAGCTGAGATGTAGGAGACCTGACAGTGTCTATAATAGTGGAGATGTATGACAAAAGATAGAAAACAGAGATTGTACAGAGGTGACTATACATATAGTTATAGCAGCTGTACAGGTAATTGCACCAGAGGGTCGGTGCCCCATAAGCTAATGAAATTTATAGAACCTATGTTACCCCTACAAAATAGGGGAGGAGCTATGAGGCAATAACAGATTCCAAAATTAGTAAAAGTAACAAAGTTTTATTATGTATCAGATAAAAACACATAAACATAAATAACCAATTAAAAGGAATAGTATGACAGGGTTACAGGGTGAATATACAACAGAAAAAGAAAGCAGTCATACCCGGGCATGGCAATTTGCACAAAGGTAAAGCCAATTTAGATGGACTGGTATATGAGGATTTGTAAACCTATTCAGGGCATAGAACCATACACTCAAGTAATGGCATAGCAGGAGCTCATGCCTGTTGGGAGCCACTTTAAGGCATACAATTGCCAGTCCTTACCGTGTTGGTGAGTGAGTGTGCCAGAGGTCCGGGGATGACTGCTGCCCCAACGTACGTTTCGGCTCCTATTGAGCCTTCGTCTGGGGGTGGCGTCTTCCCGGTCACACGTCACATTTAAAGAGGAGTTTGACCAATGGGATCGTCTTACTCGAGATATCGCGAGAATCTGAGTCACATGATCGCGATGTCTTCGCGAATGCGCAGTTGGATAGTGTTTTGCCGAGGTAGCGTATCTTTGCGCATGCGCAGTTTGCCGTACCCGTCGATCGCACATCCCAGGAACAGCTTGAACGTTCAAAACTATATTAGGTAAGTTACTGGGATTTTTAACTTGCCTGAATGTTGTATTTTAAAGTGACAAGTGCTTTTAATGACATAATCTATTGGTACACATTTTGATATACCTAAAACAAAGTGTCAGTGTTACAAAATTGCATATTATTTACAATGTGTTACCTTAATCAACTGAGACATCATTATCATATTAACAAACATAAATGTGAATTATTCTTTCAGTCATATTTCATTGCTAAGATAAGAATTTTTTTCCTCTATTTACACTATATTTACAGTAAAATTAATATTAATAAAACATATTCGTTAGGCAAAATAGTTTGTTGTGATACCCTATGGATGTGAGTGCTCGGTGACAAATAAAAGGGGAAGTGATGGAAGGTGAGGGGAGTGAAGTGCAGTGAGAATTGTGAAAGGGAGTGCAAGGAACATTATATAAAAATTGGTGCTAACAGATAGTATACATTTTTATTATTATACAACATACCAAGACTAGCGATGGATAATTTTTATAATACTTTTAGTAACTACAGTTCTCTCATCATGTTCAATATTAGTGGTTACCATTACGATTTGTCCATCAAGATATAATCTCATATCATGCCGAGGTTGGCAACAAAATTCTTTGGTCATACGAGTATAAACTCATCTACTCCTCAGAACCAGATGTGCCGGGAAAATATAACAAATGTCTGTCTCTTGACATATAGAGATCTAAAAGATTTTTTTAGAAAGAAAAAGAAGAGAAATTCATCACACAAATAAAATGTCAAAGATTAAAATTGAGTCCAACATTAAACTGACGTATAGCGCTGATAAGATCAGTATCCCTTTCTTAGATGTGATCATAAGAAGGGACCCCGATGGCTATCTACAAACAGAAGTCTATAGGAAACAGACCTCAGTAAACGCACTTCTCCACGCTACCTCTTCGCACCCAAAGCAAACCATTTCAGCCATCCCGACTGGCCAGTTCCTGCGCATTAGAAGAAATTGTTTGACAAACGAAGATTTTGAGAAACATGCGAAGGACTTATGGTCACGATTTCAGCAACGTGGGTATAGCAAAAAAGTGATCAAAAAAGTGATCAAAAAAGCATATTGGAGAGCAAAAAGAACAGAACGCCAAGACCTTTTAGTACCGAAAAGGAAAGAAACAACTTCTGAACAGGTAAGATATATCACCACGTATCATTCACAGTGGCCACAAATGCGAGAAATATTGCAGAAATACTGGCCAATTTTGAAATGTGACCCTACTTTATCAAAATATATCACACCTTACCCTGCCGTGACAGCTCGGAGATCCAAAAACTTACGAGACCATCTAGTAAGGAGTCACTATGACTCGGGAAAAACGCAGACGATTTTCGGGGCGAAACCTCCACCATGGGGATGTAAGCCCTGTGGCAAATGCGTAGCATGCCCCAATGTGGAACGCGCCACTTCCTTCACCAACTCAGCAGGTGATAAGGAATTTAAAATTACCCACACAATTACGTGTAATACAAAAGGAGTGGTATACTACGCGTCGTGTCCATGTAATCTTATCTACATAGGACTGACGACGAGGGCACTAAAAATCCGGATAAGAGAGCACATGAGGGACATTAAAGCCACGGACGATCCACATTTCGATCCTGAAGGCAAACCAGTAGCCGCCCACTTTAAATTGAGACATGACTCCAACCCAGGACTATTAAAAGTCCGAGGGATAGATAAAATTATATCTGGGATTAGAGGTGGCTCAATTAAAAAGAAACTGGCCCAATGTGAAACGAGGTGGATCTGGACTCTGGAGACAATTTATCCCAAAGGTCTGAACGAAACAATTAGCTTTGCCCCTTTCCTCCAATGATTCACCAATACCAACCTTTCTTTGCTCCATAAGTTTCTGCATCGCGCTCTCATAGCATGTTTGGCGTCCACCAATGTAGGACTCATTTTTAATCTTTGACATTTTATTTGTGTGATGAATTTCTCCTCTTTTTCTTTCTAAAAAAATCTTTTAGATCTCTATATGTCAAGAGACAGACATTTGTTATATTTTCCCGGCACATCTGGTTCTGAGGAGTAGATGAGTTTATACTCGTATGACCAAAGAATTTTGTTGCCAACCTCGGCATGATATGAGATTATATCTTGATGGACAAATCGTAATGGTAACCACTAATATTGAACATGATGAGAGAACTGTAGTTACTAAAAGTATTATAAAAATTATCCATCGCTAGTCTTGGTATGTTGTATAATAATAAAAATGTATACTATCTGTTAGCACCAATTTTTATATAATGTTCCTTGCACTCCCTTTCACAATTCTCACTGCACTTCACTCCCCTCACCTTCCATCACTTCCCCTTTTATTTGTCACCGAGCACTCACATCCATAGGGTATCACAACAAACTATTTTGCCTAACGAATATGTTTTATTAATATTAATTTTACTGTAAATATAGTGTAAATAGAGGAAAAAAATTCTTATCTTAGCAATGAAATATGACTGAAAGAATAATTCACATTTATGTTTGTTAATATGATAATGATGTCTCAGTTGATTAAGGTAACACATTGTAAATAATATGCAATTTTGTAACACTGACACTTTGTTTTAGGTATATCAAAATGTGTACCAATAGATTATGTCATTAAAAGCACTTGTCACTTTAAAATACAACATTCAGGCAAGTTAAAAATCCCAGTAACTTACCTAATATAGTTTTGAACGTTCAAGCTGTTCCTGGGATGTGCGATCGACGGGTACGGCAAACTGCGCATGCGCAAAGATACGCTACCTCGGCAAAACACTATCCAACTGCGCATTCGCGAAGACATCGCGATCATGTGACTCAGATTCTCGCGATATCTCGAGTAAGACGATCCCATTGGTCAAACTCCTCTTTAAATGTGACGTGTGACCGGTAAGACGCCACCCCCAGACGAAGGCTCAATAGGAGCCGAAACGTACGTTGGGGCAGCAGTCATCCCCGGACCTCTGGCACACTCACTCACCAACACGGTAAGGACTGGCAATTGTATGCCTTAAAGTGGCTCCCAACAGGCATGAGCTCCTGCTATGCCATTACTTGAGTGTATGGTTCTATGCCCTGAATAGGTTTACAAATCCTCATATACCAGTCCATCTAAATTGGCTTTACCTTTGTGCAAATTGCCATGCCCGGGTATGACTGCTTTCTTTTTCTGTTGTATATTCACCCTGTAACCCTGTCATACTATTCCTTTTAATTGGTTATTTATGTTTATGTGTTTTTATCTGATACATAATAAAACTTTGTTACTTTTACTAATTTTGGAATCTGTTATTGCCTCATAGCTCCTCCCCTATTTTGTAGGGGTAACAATAGTGGAGATGTAGCAGAGCTGGAGTGTGCCATTCTGTGTTATATCCATCTCATGGATCTCATCAACTCTCATCTCTGATCTGTCTCATCTCTCCTTCTATGTGTCAGATACTAGTAGAATGTTCAGAAGCTAAATGAAAGTGTATATAAACCTGTACCCTGATAATCTAAGCACATTGTCAGCACACTATCTCACAGCACTAAATGGATCATGAAGTGTCTCCTTAGAGAGTCCCCACTCACACTCCGGAATCTTAATAATGTCACTAAGTGATAGGAGCAAAAACAACTATAAAACTAAATAAAATTGTAAATTAAGGGGGTTAAAATTAGCTTTATTGTGTAAACATTACTAGGGGATTTAAATTTGAGAACTATCTTTTATGGAAAACCCCTTTAAAACTCAAATTGTTTTGATCCCTTTGCTCCTCCAGAGAACATCCCACATGGTGGGTTTTGTTACATAGTATTGCTTTGCCCTCCAGAATTGTGATATTACACAGCCTCAGTGCCAAAGTCAACTCTCCCTTCCCGCCTTCTGTGAAAAGTAATGATCAGTATATTTAGGATATGTTTACATAAGATCTCCCAATCTGCCCAAAACAGGCAACTGCATAAAATCAAGTCTTGTGTCTTCGTGTGTTGTGTAGAGGGTCTGTAATTTCCGCATATGAGCCGCAGATTTCACCTAATGTGCTGCAAATAATGAAATCCAAATGAAAATCTGCAGCATAAATCAGCATTTTATACACTGCTTTCCCTGCATGGGGATACAAATTGATCAAATCTCATCAGCATTGCTCATACGCTACATGTTGTAAATTTTCTACCACCTGTTCAAAAGCATTTACGCCTAAATGTGATATAAAATGCTGAAAACATAAGGCGGCTAGAAGTTTCCGGGAAGAATTTTTAATACCACTCCCTGGATTGGATACAAGTAGCAAAATTCCCTCTCCCCTCTACATGGGAATATGTATCCATGCTGGGATCACTGGTAAGGTAGGCCACTGGTTCATATATAAGTAGCTCATGGATGGGTAAAGAGTAGACATGGAAGAACCAGCTGTGTGTCATGGAATTGTCACTTCAGATGATCCAAGAAGATTGTGTGTAGTCCACAAATATAATGTCACCTAATAAAAACCAACAGGACGTCCACAACAACCTGACAACTTACTATTTAGGCATCTGAGACTATGGGGGTCATTTACTAAGGGGCCGATTCGCGTTTTCCCGACGTGTTACCCGAATATTTCCGATTTGCGCCGATCATCGCTGTATTGCCCCGGGATTTTTGCGCACGCGATCGGATTGTGGCGCATCGGCGCAGGCATGCATGCGACGGAAATCGGGGGGGGGGGGGGTTCGTGGCGGAACGAAAACCCGACGGATTCGGAAAAACTGCTGCATTTAAAAAAAAAAAGTGTTGCGGGGCTTGCACTTACATTCACTCAGCCCGGCTCGGTGTATTCCAGTGCGTTGCGGGGGAACTTCAGCGCAGCAGCGCCACCTGGTGGACGTCAGAGGAACTGCCTTAATAAATCCCGGCCGGACCCGAATCCAGCGCAGAGAACGCGCCGCTGGATCGCGAATGGACCGGGTAAGTAAATCTGCCCCAATGTCTTCTTTTTGATTGGGGCAACGTCTCATTCACCGTTATTGAGGATCCTGTGGTTTGTTAAGCGCAAACTTTTTAGATGTTATTCAAGTTAAAGGGATTTTCCCAGTAGGATATTAATCCTCCACCCACAGTTTTCGACTTCCAGGACCACAACCCCTCCTTATCCCTATGATAGCGACATTTGGACTAGGGCTAGCTGCATACAACTAAATCCAGTCTCATATAGATATAGATGGAATGTAAGCGGTAACATTCCCCAATATGTGTATCACCCTATTTCTCCTGGTTCCCTCCTTAAAAATGGCCTCTCATAATAACTGTATTTGTAGTGTACAATATCTGCCAAATTGCCTCAGAGCTGGGCCAAAGATACTCACAATTTACTTCAATTTCTTCAAAATTTGAATTTGATAGTTTTGTGGTTGGTGATGTGATTTTTCACTACAGGGCGGGGACCCTGAAAGCCTCCACACCCCTCCAGAGCCGCAGAACTAAACAGGATGAACAAGGCTGAAGGTGGTTTGGTGTCTGACAATATTTTGCACACAGATGGTTATCTCCTCATTTACCTCTCTCGAGGACTGAAGAAAAAAACAAAACAAAATGTAGCTTAAAAAACACACAAGACAACAGAGATACCTTAAAGGGCACCTGTCATCAGGTCTGTGTCACTAGTCCTGTCACCACTACCTGTTGGAGCAGCTCACAAGGATCCCATCCCAGCCTTTATCTAGTTATTTCATACATTAATCATTATAAAATCATCTATTCTTTATCATGTAAATGAGGCTGGTCACATGGTCAGAGGCAGTGATGTCACCCCTGTTACCCCTCCCCTCTCCTCCCCATGCTCATGTCTGTGTGTAATGTATAGTAAAGCATTGCTAGTGTGTGTGCTGCATCTGCTGACATTCTGCATCCTCCTAATATACAGAGACACAGACATCAGCTACACAAGTACCTGACATGTTCTGCTATAACATGGCTGCCTGGAGCTGCTGTATATCTCACATACATACACACAGGCTGCAGGGGGCGTGGCCACCAGCACCAGGAAGCACATCATTATACAGGCTGTCAGTCAAGCACTGGGGGTGTGGCTGTGCCTCCCACTCATGAATAGAGTGGACAGCTTGAATATGCTAATGCTTCATTGGACATTTCATAGGTCATTTGCATACAGCTTTAGGACCTCATCGCTTAGGTTTACAGGCATGTAGAGGGACAATGAAGGGATAGAGGCAATGCTCTCTAATGGCAGTTTATGAAAATATATTTAGTTTAGGGGGTTATTTTGCCTGACGGGTTCTCTTTAAAGGAGTTTTCAGGGACTATAATTTTGATTGTTATTGTCTAGGTCATCAATGTCAACACCCCGACCCGGCTGATGAGGGAGATTACAGTGTTCAGATGAGCACTTGCCCATCATATATTATACTGTATAGTGGCTGTGATTGGTATTGCAGCTCAACTTCATTAACTTAAAAGACATCTATCACCAGATCAAGGATTGTAAACCAAGCGCACTGACATACTGGTGTGCGCCCCCTATGGCAGGATCTGCTGATCTTTAAGCTTCTTATACCCTTGTTTTTAAGAAAAAAGGGTTTTAAAAATTATGCAAATTAACCAGAGGGGCTCCAGGCTCCATTAACTCCTATGGCGTCTGGAGCCCCTCAGGCTCTTTTGCATAATTTTAAAAGCCTTTTTTTGTAAAAACCAGGGCATAAGAAGCTAAAAAAAAGCGCAGATCCCACCAGAGGGGGTGCACACCAGTATGTCAGTGTGCTTGGTTTACAATCCTTGATCTGTTAATAGGACTGGGCCATGTTTCCAATATGTTTCCAACACTTCAAACAGCCGATCGATTATCTCATGTGAGACTCCAAAGGATCTGACGTTCAGTAGCAGGTCACTACTATTCTGGTATTAGCATCTAATGGTCTTGGTGAATCTAATTCTAGACTTTAGACACAATTTTCCATCCACTTTTAGAATCTTGAAAACGTTAGAGGGACATTCCAGTCTATTTCTTATCACCTTTTTCTTTTTATAGAATTCTGTAGAATTAGAGGGGTTCTTGCTTCTTAAAACACTCTAAAATGTGATCATTATCTCTCCACCCTGCAAAAAATTCTATAAACATATTCTGCACATTGAAAAGTATATATCTCAGCACTATCCCAATACTGTTACTGGACTGATATGGGTAATAGATGTGCTACCGGCAGATTACAGGTGTCTATCTGTAATAATGCAGAACTATCAAGAAGAAAAATGAAGCCGAGCACCTATCTATACTCCATTAACGATATAAGTATGTATAGTATTAAACATATTTAATATTAAAACATCGTGTTTCAAAATGTAACATTGCCCAAAATATTATTCTCATATGACATAAAAATACAATATACCGTATATACTATATGTTTTAGATCTCAGGCTGGGCAAAAAAATGGGTTAGAGAAGCACTGAAGGGCCCAGGTGCACACTTCTCCCCACGAGTGATTTGAAACGTATAAAAACTGTGTATAAAAATATTTGACAATTGGAGGTATGTCCGTGGAGAACGCTAAAGAATCCTGAATGTGCAATTGATGGGTAGCTGTCGGTGTGGTTGTTGGGGTCCAAATACAAGCGACTGTGAATATGATCCGGAATAATGACAGTCTATATGTGTCGTAAGCTTATATAAAAATGGCGACTGGTGGTTGAAGACTTGTGCAAGCCTAAATTACGTGTGAAGACAATGCAAGATACTGGTATTGCACTTGGATTTTACATTTGAAATTCAAGACAGGGAAGCAGCACTCTGTGAAATATTAAAGGGCACCTACCACCACAAATCTACCTATAAAGGTAGATTGGGTGGTAGGTGGATCAATGGGACGTGAGGATAGCCCTTTTAAGGGCTAATCCTCACGTCCCTGCACTTTTTTGATAACTTTTATTACACATATATTCAAATTTACTTATGCGGCTACTGGGGCGTGGAGTAGCCGCATCTGAGGTTACACGAGGCGGCTACTCCACGCCCCGGTAGCCACTTTACCCCTCCTACTCACCCATCTTCGGCGCGCAGCTCTGCGTAGCTGCGCGCCCTCGTCCGGCAATCCTGCCGTCTGCGCATGCGCAGAAGAGCAGGCCCGCGCCTGTTTCGGAGCAGTGACCGCGCAGGCGTGGAGTAGCCGCCTCGTGTAACCTCAGATGCGGCTACTCCACGCCCCAGTAGCCGCATAAGTAAATTTGAATATATGTGTAATAAAAGTTATCAAAAAAGTGTGGGGACGTGAGGATTAGCCCTTAAAAGGGCTATCCTCACGTCCCATTGATCCACCTACCACCCAATCTACCTTTATAGGTAGATTTGTGGTGGTAGGTTTCCTTTAAATGTTTTATTTCGCCAGTGGGCAGATGCAACGTTTCAGCTGTCTCTATGCAGCCATTTTCAAGCATGCTTGAAAATGGTTGCATAGAGACAGCTGAAACGTTGCATCTGCCCACTGGCGAAATAAAACATTGAATATTTCACAGAGTGCTGCTTCCCTGTCTTGAATTTCGGTTATTCCTGGGATTTGGAGTTAGATCCTTGTGAAGCCTGCACCCACCACGAATTTCAATTCGTTTTTCATTGTGCTGCTCCCCTTACTCCTTCTCTTTAGGTTGGATTTTATATTTGATTTTTATACAGGCTTGTACTTTCTATCGAGAGGTAAACATCAAGTATTGCACTCACAGTTTCGCCACAGTAATATTGAAGGGTTCCTGAAACCAGCCGCCACAGACGTTGCATGTGGGAGCGATCGTCTTGGCTCGGCGTTCTGTGGGCCGTTGTGCGCATGCGGGAGACCGCTGTGCCTGGTGGGATTGCATCTCCCAGTGGTCCAAGCCAACAGCAACCTCCGTTTGCCGTTGGTGTGGACCACTGGGAGACACATCGGTTGGGACACGGAAGATACAATCCCACCAGGCACAGCGGTCTCCCGCATGCGCACAACGGCCCACAGAACGCCGAGCCAAGACGATCGCTCCCACATGCAATGTCTGTGGCGGCTTCAGGAACCCTTCAATATTAGTGTGGCGAAACTGTGAGTGCAATACTTGATGTTTACTTCTCGATAGAAAGTACAAGCCTGTATAAGAATCAAATCCAAGTGCAATACCAGTATCTTGTATTGTCTTCACACGTAATTTAGGCTTGCACAAGTCTTCAACCACCAGTCGCCATTTTTATATAAGCTTACGACACATATAGACTGTCACTATTCCGGATCATATTCACAGTCGCTTGTATTTGGACACCAACAACCACACCGACAGCTACCCATCAATTGTCCATTCAGGATTCTTTAGCGTTCTCCACGGACATACCTCCAATTGTCAAATATTTTTATACACAGTTTTTATACGTTTCAAATCACTTGTGGGGAGAAGTGTGCACTTGGGCCCTTCAGTACTTCTCTAACCCCTTTTTTTGCCCAGCCTGAGATCTAAAACATATAGTATATATATTGTATATTTATGTCATATGAGAATAATATTTTGTGCAATGTTACATTTTGAAACACAATGTTTCAATATTGAATATGTTTAATACTATACATACTTAGTATAGATAGGTGCTGGGCTTTATTTTTCTTCTTGATATTCTGCACATTGTACACAACTACAAATCCTGTGTTTTCCCCTAAGATTTACAGCGGGCAGGCGGTGCCCAGATCCGGCAGACCTGGCGATGTGCCCGCTCCCGGGGATCCTGTCATTCAAGGGGTCAGTATGAATGGGTCTGTTCAGACAAGGAATATAAAGCCACTTGACCCACCGTCAGGCTGAACTTGGTTATTGTATAAAGCACGGGAAAGGGAAGCCTCATACAGGGAGAAGGAAGGCTTCATTTCCTATTGCTATTAGCTTCATGCAGGAAGGAAAAGTAATAGAGCGCAGACTTCATATAATTACATGTAAACTGTGCCGCGCCTATATCTACGTATATGCTGTGCGTACCCAAGAAATGTGTAGGGAACACATCGAAAAATGGATGCTACAGTATATTATATCAGATTATACAGACATTGCTAAACACAATTTGAAATTACCCTAATTTCCCCACACATGACAGACTTATCTTGACAGATAAGGACGGTGGTGGATGCTGCAAGGGTTTACCAGGTAAAGTATGGTTTAATAAAAAGCTGTTGAAGGAGCCTAACCCTTAAAAGAGTGGTACTCCTCCATCTCTGCTCCATCACCACTTTACATCAAGCTTGAGAGAATGAGCCAGAGTTATCTGCAAGGAACAGAGGTGCCCTGATAGCGGTACATGTGGTAGTAGCCGTGCCGAGTGTGCATGTCTTTAAGTGAGTAGGAAGGAATTGCTGCGTGCTGACGTGCATCATGAGCTTGAGGCTGCATTCACACGTGGCGTTAACACATGTGTTTTGAAACGCATCAGAACAGCTGAAGAGAGGAGATTTGCCTAATTACATTACTGTCAACAATGCGTTAATGCATGTGTTTATTAACACAATTTGTTTTGTAAACGCAATGTTGACAGCAATGTAATTAGGCAAATATCCTCTGCTCTGCTGTTCTGATGCGTTTCATGCCACGGGTGAAGGCGGCCTCATACGACACACAACCCACACACAACTTTGTCCATGTCGCTAGCATGTTTGTTCCCCTTTCCATCTGTTCGGCCTTTACAGACGACAACTTGTTTGTTTTGCACAATTAGATAAGAAAAAGGGAAGTTGTCGGGAAGTTGTATCTTACGTTACACTGGGAATTTACAGTGCAGGATAATTCCCCATTCATAGATTCGAGTCACTGGTTGATTTCCTGGTATTAGGAGACTATCGATGTTTATGTATGTAGTTGAACCATATTTATAAACTTTGTTCAGGCTTTTTAGCTGATCACTCCTTGTATTTTACCTATTTTATAAACATTTAGTCATTGGGACATAATGGGGGGGGGGGCTGGGTGCTGAGACACCCACTTACTTGTTACTTGCCATGCACTGCAGAGGGGCAGCATTGTTTCTGTCCATTGATGTAGGGAGGGAAGGACTGAATCGCCCTCAAAGGATCCTCTAATAGGCCCAGGATCTGATTTATTATAATGGTCCTTCAAGGTCCAGCAGAGGACTGGAATCACTCGACACTGGGGCAGGAAATCTTCCATCAAAATCCATCATGATAAACCAGGAGCACTGGTACATCAGCTCCATGTGGGAGCACGGTGGCTGAGTGGTTAGCACTACAGCCTTGCAGCGCTGGGGACCTGGGTTCATGTCCCAGGGTCAACATCTGCAAAGAGTAGGTATGCTCTGTCAATGTTTGTGTGGGTTTCCTCCCACACTTCAAAATATACAAGTAGGTTGATCAGAGCCCCATTGGGGACAGGGACTGATATGAAAAGTTCTGTGAAGCACTGCGTAATCTGTTTGTAATATATAAATAAAGGAATTATAATTATTATCATAGAGATGAAATGGGTAGCCCGGCCATGCAAGACCGGCTGCTCCGTCTATCTCGGTGACAGTCGAGGGGTCTGACAGGGATACATCGGACCCCATGTTCTTGTGATTTGTGGGGGTCTCACCACCGATGTGTCGTGGGAAAACCCTTTTAAGGTACATTTCACAATTACAGATAATGGGGCACATTTACTTACCCGGTCCAGTAGCGATCCAGCAGCACGTTCTCTGACGAGGATGTCCAGCAGGTGTCGCTGCTGCGCTGAAGTCCCCCGGAGTTCACCTGCTTCATCCCGCTGTATGTGAGTGATGATTTTGCAACACAAATTCTTTCTTAAATTCCGTGGTTCTTCTGAATCCGTCGGGTTGACCTACGGCCACGCCCCCCCCCCCCCATTTCTGTCGCGTGAAAGGTGGCGCCCATACACCAAAATCCGATCACGTGCGCCAAAATCCCGGGGCAATTCAGGGCAAATCGGAAATCGTCGGGAAATTGCGCGATTCGGACCCTTAGTAAATGAGCCCCAATGAGATCTTATTAATGGCCGCAGGTCCTGTAAAGATGAAGGATGGGCCCACAACATCATCTTTATTTGAGTATTCGGACCCTCCCCATCAAACATATTCCATATGACATATTAGACAATATGACATGAAATACGTTTGCAAAATTTTACATAGTCTCAACAGAATTTCAAAGAATAGCTGAAAAAGCGCTCCCCTGTGACGATTGTTTCATGAATTTGCTCCAGAAAGTCGAGGCTCAAATATAAAGCTTCCTGTAATAACCTTGATAACTTGTTGTTGGTAAACTTTACACTACTTTACTAATTCGTCAAACATTTTCCCTGGTGATCTGCTGAGGATTTTGATGGCTGCAGATCTAATGCTATAATAGTGTCAGGCTCTTGTTGTGAGGCCGGCGTTACAATGTCACATTGTATCTCCTCTCTCTCAGGACATGCCTTAAAATGCAGAACACATCCTGCACCGAGGACAGGATTCAGCATGCTCTGGAGCGCTGTCTGCACGGGCTCAGCAAAACACCGGGATCTTCCTCCTCATGGACAGGTGAGACCCCAGGAAAGTATCTGCTACAGGAATATCATTGTATAGAGATAAGTGTATGATATGAGGAGATCTACAGCCACACATGAAGTTTTGCTACGGTTCATCTCTGTAGTTGGTCTGTGCTGCCATCTCTGTT
Organism: Engystomops pustulosus; assembly: GCF_040894005.1. Taxonomy (NCBI): domain Eukaryota; kingdom Metazoa; phylum Chordata; class Amphibia; order Anura; family Leptodactylidae; genus Engystomops; species Engystomops pustulosus. The sequence continues at coordinate 179,821,919 of NC_092416.1, read as the reverse complement.
GTAAACTGGTATTGCATATAGAAGGGGTTGTCAAATATTAGAAACAAAATTTGTCTTTTTTTTCCCCACCTTACAGCACCCCCGTTATCCATAGCCGGTGATTTGTTATTCGTATGGGCAGTGAATTGTTATTTATCTAACCCCCTTATTAACCCATTCATTTTATTTTTCCTTTATTTATGCTGTTTAATGTGCAGTATAAATGACACGTTATCTTTATTCTGCAGATCGGTTAAATTGTAGTGATAAAAAATGTATTGAGTTTTTGTCTATCAAAAATAAATACCTAAAAAATGTTTAACTTTTAAACTTTTTTTATTACTTATGCCTAGAGAGATGTGTTTGTTCTTGTTTCTTGCAGAATGAGCTGTAGATTTTATCTGTACTATCTTGGAGTACACATTCCCTTTTTATTAGTTTTAATCCATTTTTTGGGGAAACAGGATGCAACAGAAGATTTTTTCTATTTTTATATATTATTTATATTTTTTAATATTTTTATAAATTGGACATTGCCACCCAAAAGTTTTAAAATCCAAATGTCTCAGACGCCCAAAGAAATGTTGTCTGGGGTTATAATTGTAAAATATACATTTCCGACTTACATACAAATTCAACTTATGAACAAGCCTACAGAACCTCTCTTGTACGTAACCCAGGGACTGCGTGTATATGTAAAATTCGAGATGTGGATTTAATTGTTTCCAATTTGGACTTTATGGGGGTCATTTACTAAGGGCCCGATTCGGGTTTTCCCGACGTGTTACCCGAATATTTCCGATTTGTGCCGATTTTCCCTGAATTGCCCCGGGATTTGGTGCACGCGATCGGATTGTGGCGCATCGGCGCTGGCATGCACGCGACAGAAATCGGGGGGCGTGGCCGAACGAAAACCCGACGGATTCGGAAAAACCGCCGCATTTAAAACAAAAAATGTGTCGCGAAAATTGCACTTACCTTCACTAGGTATTGGCCGGTGAATTTCAGGGCATTCCAGCGCGCCTCCAGGGAACTTCAGCGCAGCAGCGACACCTGGTGGACGTCGGAGGAACTACCTTAGTGAATCCCGGCCGGACCCGAATCCACCGCAGAGAATGCGCCGCTGGATCGCGAACGGACCGGGTAAGTAAATCTGCCCCTATGTTTTCTATTTCCATATGTAAAATAGGAAAAGGAGGGAATTAATATTGTAACATTATTTGTTTTTTTAAATAATTCAATTAAAGGGGTTGTCACTTTCAACAAATAATTGATACGGTTTGTGTAAGGAATAATTAAACAATTTTCCAATATACTCTCAATTCCTCACTGCATTCAAGATCTCTGCTTGCTGCCCTTCCATCACTGTTTAGATTTTAGGACTGCTTTCCATAAGCATTTGCATGTAATTGTGTGTTGTAACTTACCTTGCACACCATGGGACTTGTCTGTTCTGCAGACTCTTCAGCTTTCAGTCCCCACCTTTATGCTTATGTACAGCTGCTCCTTCACAGAGCTCACAGCCTGGTCAGCTGACATCAGTGGGGGAGGGAGGAGCTGTACAGGAGAACAAAGGTGGAGGCTGAGAGCTGAGGAGTCTGCAGAACAGACAAGACATGTTGTTTTTTGAAATGCATCCAAACAAAAGCCCAACCCCTGGGACTACACAGAGGATTATGTCAGGGTGCAAGCTAAGTTATAACACACAATGATATCGTAATGCAAATGCTTATAGAAGGCAAAAAGGCATCTGTTCACTGCAGCTGTAATCGGCTTCTGCAACCTGTCTTTAGTGAAAATGAGGTCCCTGGTGACAGGTTCCCTTTAAATGACTAGAAATCAAATATTTCATTTGTAACTCAATCAAAACCGAATAGTTTTTAGAAATCTTCTTTTCAGGCAGTATTGTTATATCAATCAGTGAGAACGTAAACCAATCTACAATAAGCTACAGTGTTTTCCTTAGTCATGAACATTGTTATTTTGCAGCTGGGCTTTGTCTGAATTATTGGAGTTTGGAGGAGCTGGTGAATCGCGAGCCGGCTAATCACATTATACTGGCTGAGAAAATCCTGGACAGGACGAGACAGGTGAGACACAACTTTATGTTATAGGATGGGACTCTGTGCACTGACCTTATGCCATATATGAGCTGTACTGCAGACCATCAGCTGTAGAGAGGAACGGGGTATAAGAGGTATAACAATCTATAGGTATAAGGGGAGCTGTCCTATTGCATCTATAAATACATGTAATTATACGTATGTTAATCCACCTGCTATAAGTCAGGTGCAGATTTTCCTCTGAGGCTGCTGGGAACCTACAGTCAATGAAGAAAACTTATGTGTCTAACATCTGCACAGGGAATGGAAATTGCAGGGGAAGAGACATTGCTTCCTGAGTTTACTCTCTTGTCCACATCTTGGCGGGTAACAATGAGCCCAACAGGACAAACAAGAAGGAGCGAGCAGGAAGAAGGTCCTTGTTCCCAAACTTTACCCTCACAACAAAACGATGTGGAGGTCATTAATCAGGACAGGTGACAAGAACGATCCCCCAGAGCCACCACATGACCTGCCCCTACACAATGGGCCATGGCAGTCGCCGTATTTCTTTCCCCTATTATCCCTGGATGTTTACTTGGATTGTCATTTTTAGCTGCCTCGTTTCAATTCCTGACGTCAAAATGAAATGTACGCGTTTTTTACGGAAACGGGACAGACGAGTCGCAGCTTCATTATGTAGGAAGCATCAATATCCATGGTTATTAGATCTTAGAAACACAAAATGTGGGATTGAAGTGGCTCGGGGATTCTCATACTTCTTATATGTAATAATGTTTATTGATTTATTCTATTTTATAGTTTTTTAAACTTGTAAAACAAAAAGATGTGCTTTCAATGTATTATAGGGTTAAGTGCAGGTAGAAAGGCAATCGGTGTCTCCCCAGTACTGTGTAACATCACTAAAATGTAATACTTATAGTACTTTAGTCTCATTGCTGGTACTATCACTGATCAGATACTATTAAGGGGGTTTCTGAGGACATGGCTCCCCCACTCCATATGCCTGGCACCCCCGCCCACTGACAACCACCCCCCGCCTATTTGCAAATGGGTGCCGGGTGCTGCGGTTTTCATTTGATTTAATCAGTAGCTGCTCATAGGGAAACATTTTCTAAAATATATATATATTTAAATATTTTGCAGGCCCAGGATAACTGCGAGTATGAGCTCCTCACTCCTCTGGCGTTGATGTTCCACTTTGCTGTTCTCCTGGTAAGTGATGCGGTTATATGAGGAGCTGCAGAACTTCACTCCTGAATTGGAATCCCAAGGGCAACAATTGCATAGGAGTTTGCACATTCTCCCCCCCCCCCCCTCCCCCCCCATCCCCATAGCACTGATACTTATAGGGGGAGTAAGATATAACAACATTGTTAAAGTGCTGCAGTGTATGTAGGTGTTAGGTAGGTAGAATAGCACTGAAACTGATAGGGGCAGTAACTAATAACATCAGTAAAGTGCTGCAATATAGGTAAGTGTTAGGTAGGTAGAATAGCACTGATACTGATAGGGGGAGTAAGATATAATAACATCAGTAAAGTGCTGCAATATAGGTAAGTGTTAGGTAGGTAGAATTGCACTGATACTGATAGGGGCAGTAACTTATAACATCAGTAAAGTGCTGCAGTGTATGTAGGTGTTAGGTAGGTAGAATAGCACTGATACTGATAGGGGGAGTAAGATATAATAACATCAGTAAAGTGCTGCAATATAGGTAAGTGTTAGGTAGGTAGAATTGCACTGATACTGATAGGGGCAGTAACTTATAACATCAGTAAAGTGCTGCAGTATAGGTAAGTGTTAGGTAGGTAGAATAGCACTGATACTGATAGGGGGAGTAACTTATAACATCAGTAAAGTGCTGCAGTATAGGTAAGTGTTAGGTAGGTAGAATAGCACTGAAACTGATAGGGGGAGTAAGATATAATAACATCAGTAAAGTGCTGCAATATAGGTAAGTGTTAGGTAGGTAGAATAGCACTGATACTGATAGGGGGAGTAAGATATAATAACATCAGTAAAGTGCTGCAATATAGGTAAGTGTTAGGTAGGTAGAATAGCACTGATACTGATAGGGGGAGTAACTTATAACATCAGTAAAGTGCTGCAGTATAGGTAAGTGTTAGGTAGGTAGAATAGCACTGAAACTGATAGGGGGAGTAAGATATAATAACATCAGTAAAGTGCTGCAATATAGGTAAGTGTTAGGTAGGTAGAATAGCACTGATACTGATAGGGGGAGTAAGATATAATAACATCAGTAAAGTGCTGCAGTATAGGTAAGTGTTAGGTAGGTAGAATAGCACTGATACTGATAGGGGCAGTAACTAATAACATCAGTAAAGTGCTGCAGTGTATGTAGGTGTTAGGTAGGTAGAATAGCACTGATACTGATAGGAGCAGTAAGATATAATAACATCAGTAAAGTGCTGCAGTATAGGTAAGTGTTAGGTAGGTAGAATAGCACTGATACTGATAGGGGGAGTAAGATATAATAACATCAGTAAAGTGCTGCAGTATAGGTAAGTGTTAGGTAGGTAGAATAGCACTGATACTGATAGGGGGAGTAACTAATAACATCAGTAAAGTGCTGCAGTGTATGTAGGTGTTAGGTAGGTAGAATAGCACTGATACTGATAGGGGGAGTAAGATATAATAACATCAGTAAAGTGCTGCAATATAGGTAAGTGTTAGGTAGGTAGAATAGCACTGATACTGATAGGGGGAGTAAGATATAATAACATCAGTAAAGTGCTGCAGTATAGGTAAGTGTTAGGTAGGTAGAATAGCACTGATACTGATAGGGGCAGTAACTAATAACATCAGTAAAGTGCTGCAGTGTATGTAGGTGTTAGGTAGGTAGAATAGCACTGATACTGATAGGAGCAGTAAGATATAATAACATCAGTAAAGTGCTGCAGTATAGGTAAGTGTTAGGTAGGTAGAATAGCACTGATACTGATAGGGGGAGTAAGATATAATAACATCAGTAAAGTGCTGCAGTATAGGTAAGTGTTAGGTAGGTAGAATAGCACTGATACTGATAGGGGGAGTAACTAATAACATCAGTAAAGTGCTGCAGTATATGTAAGTGTTACAGTAGGTAAAAGAAATAATACCAATTACAGGCTAAGTAAGGGTAAATCACATGTACAGATGGTGCCACCTACTGGTCATGAAATTAGAACAAACTATAATGACAAACGAAAAATGCCAAAAACAAATAGAAACATAATAAAACATTGACTGTTCCTCCTGCCCTTCTGATTGTATGAAATATTTAGCAATAATGTGATAATATTTTGGCACTACTACTTATTGTAGGCCCCCTGGATCCCTAAACATTGCGACCTTCTATCTAAAGCCTTTGAGACGTTCCATGTCTTCCTCACGTGGCCGGCTCCGTATTGTGACATCTACCAGGAGCTGCTAAGCTTTATCAGTGATGAGCAGAAAGTTCCAGGTACGGATATAATATTCCTATATCCATGGGGCCTTATTCACTGTCACACTATGGACACGTCACCAATGTTGTTTGCTTTGCTAGGAATCACCTACCAGCGCCTGGTGCGGGCAGAACAAGGTCTCCTGACTAAATCGTCTGTGCCCAGCATTGTGTGAGTATGAGAAGGATCGTCATGTATGATGGAGGCCTTGGACTGTCTACATGACTGTATTCATGATACCAGGAACTTTTGTGCATAACTTATACACATTTACTATGTGACTTTTGGTACCAAATCCTCTATGGGTAGATTCACTTGTAGTGTTTTTGGGCCGGAATTTTCTGATAGAAAACTCTTGCAATAAGTCACTTGTTGTTTTGTTGTCAAAGGGAACCTACCAACACGATTCTACCTATAAAGGTAGAACAGGTGGTAGGTTCATGTAAGGAACATGAGGATAGCCCTTTTTAGAGCTAATCCTCACGTCCCCGCTTTTTTAAAAAAAATCTTTAATACCCCAATATGTAAATTCCCGGAGCAGCAGCTTTGGAGTAGCTCCGGAGCAGTGGCCACACAGCCGCGGGCCGGCCATTCTGCCCATGCGCAGAACACAGGCTTCTCGGACAAGGTCACGCAGCTAAGAGGAGCTGTGTGCCGAAGATCTCAGGGTAGGAGGACAAAAGAGGCTAGTGGGGCATGGAGTAGTCGTGTCGCGTAGCCTCATGTCTGGCTACTCCACGCCCCAGCGGTGCGTTCTCCGACGCCGATCCGGGTTCTGCCGCGATTCACTAAGGTCTTGCGCCCGATGTCCACTAGGTGTCGCTGCTGCACTGAAGTCCGTCGTAATTCACCTCCTCCGTCTCGGTGTATGTGAGTGCTATTTTTGTGACACAATTTTTTTTTTAATTCTGCGGTTTTTCCGAATCCGTCGGGTTTTCCGACGGCCATGCCAACGATTTCTGTCGCGTGACGCGCGATGGCCAATTCGGTGCAAATCAGAAAAATTTGGGAAACCCGCCAGAAAAATGTGATTCGGACCCTTAGTAAATGTGCCCCATAGTGTTCAAGTGATTGAGTCAACAGCCTAGGATCCAGAAGTATAAGAAGATGAATAAGTGTTAGTGTAAGGTCTAAAAGTTTTTGGTTTTCATCTAGGACGGTGCTCCTGATCAACCCCGCTGAGCTCCCGAAAGAGTTTCTGTCAGTCGCTGAACGTTTAAGAAACACAGAGCAAACCTCTCAGGACACTTACATTACCCTCATCCAGCATCTGTACCAAGCCAACCTGGGACCTTCCGCCCAAATAACAGACATAAAAGATAAACTCAAGGTAAATTGGCCCTTATTGGGTTGAATATTATATCATGACTTAAAGGGGTATTCTCATCTGGGCATTCACATTCAGTTTCATTAATCTGACATACGTAAACATTTCTTCAATTAGATGTTATTAAAAAAAATGTTCCTGTGTGAAGATAATTTCTCATAAATGTAGTTATGTTGTCCCTTAGTAACCAGATGGCTTCCTCAGATACGACCACCTCTGTTGGAGTGATTGCACAAAGAAACAAATTGTTTTTGTATATGAAATGTCCGGGAGTTACTACATGTCGCGCAGCCGTCCTATGGTAATAATTGCTGAATCCAGGTGGTCAGACAGGACTCTATAGCGCAACCGCTGCCAGAGTGTGACGTGGTCGTATCCGAGGAACCTATGTGGTTTCTAAGGGACAACATGGCTACATTTATAAGAAATTATCTTCACATAGGAACATTTTTTTAATTAACATCCAATTGAAGAAATGTTTACATAAGGCAAATGAATTTATTTAAATGTAAATGCCCAGATGGGAAAACCCCATTAAATTAAACGCAAAAAGAACCAAAAGGACCAACGCACAGCCCCAAATCCCATGATGAAATATTTAATTTGACAGTTATCCCAATTGCTGACTTTTTATTTATTTTTTTCATCTTTTCAGTCCAAGACAGCGGAGGAACTTGAATCGATCTTTGAAGATTTGACAGAGAATGTAGAACAAGCCATCAATGACAGAGACCCAACGAAAACTAGGGAGTGGTTAATAGACAAGTTGCAAGAGATTGGGAAAGAAGCTGATTTTCTGCAGGATAAAAAAGGTAAGAAGTTTCATTGCGTCTGAGCAACGATACATTTACACATTTAGATTTCTACATCCAACACAAAAAAGGAGTGGATAGAAATAGAGGGGTTGTGCCATAACATGCATTTATCCTTAGTGTAGTGTATCTGATCATTGGGGATACAACTTCTAGGATCTCCAGTAATCAGGAGATGTGACTTCTAGGATCTCCAGTAATGAGGAGATATGACTTCTAGGATCTCCAGTAATCAGGAGATATGACTTCTAGGATCTCCAGGAATCGGGAGATATGACTTCTAGGATCTCCAGTAATCAGGAGATATGACTTCTAGGATCTCCAGTAATCAGGAGATATGACTTCTAGGATCTCCAGTAATCAGGAGATATGACTTCTAGGATCTCCAGTAATCAGGAGATATGACTTCTAGGATCTCCAGGAATCGGGAGATATGACTTCTAGGATCTCCAGTAATCAGGAGATATGACTTCTAGGATCTCCAGTAATCAGGAGATATGACTTCTAGGATCTCCAGTAATCAGGAGATGTGACTTCTAGGATCTCCAGTAATCAGGAGATGTGACTTCTAGGATCTCCAGTAATTAGGAGATATGACTTCTAGGATCTCCAGTAATGAGGAGATGTGACTTCTAGGATCTCCAGTAATCAGGAGATATGACTTCTAGGATCTCCAGTAATCGGGAGATATGACTTCTAGGATCTCCAGTAATCGGGAGATATGACTTCTAGGATCTCCAGTAATCGGGAGATATGACTTCTAGGATCTCCACTAATCAGGAGATATGACTTCTAGGATCTCCAGTAATCGGGAGATATGACTTCTAGGATCTCCAGTAATCGGGAGATATGACTTCTAGGATCTCCAGTAATCAGGAGATATGACTTCTAGGATCTCCAGTAATCAGGAGATATGACTTCTAGGATCTCCAGTAATCAGGAGATATGACTTCTAGGATCTCCAGTAATCAGGAGATATGACTTCTGGGATCTCCAGTAATCAGGAGATATGACTTCTAGGATCTCCAGTAATCGGGAGATATGACTTCTAGGATCTCCAGTAATCAGGAGATATGACTTCTAGGATCTCCAGTAATCAGGAGATATGACTTCTAGGATCTCCAGTAATCAGGAGATATGACTTCTAGGATCTCCAGTAATCAGGAGATATGACTTCTATGATCTCCAGTAATCGGGAGATATGACTTCTAGGATCTCCAGTAATCAGGAGATATGACTTCTATGATCTCCAGTAATCAGGAGTTATGACTTCTAGGATCTCCAGTAATCAGGAGATATGACTTCTAGGATCTCCACTAATCAGGAGATATGACTTCTAGGATCTCCAGTAATCAGGAGATATGACTTCTAGGATCTCCAGTAATCAGGAGATATGACTTCTGGGATCTCCAGTAATCAGGAGATATGACTTCTAGGATCTCCAGTAATCGGGAGATATGACTTCTAGGATCTCCAGTAATCAGGAGATATGACTTCTAGGATCTCCAGTAATCAGGAGATATGACTTCTAGGATCTCCAGTAATCAGGAGATATGACTTCTAGGATCTCCAGTAATCAGGAGATATGACTTCTATGATCTCCAGTAATCGGGAGATATGACTTCTAGGATCTCCAGTAATCAGGAGATATGACTTCTATGATCTCCAGTAATCAGGAGTTATGACTTCTAGGATCTCCAGTAATCAGGAGATATGACTTCTAGGATCTCCACTAATCAGGAGATATGACTTCTAGGATCTCCAGTAATCAGGAGATATGACTTCTAGGATCTCCACTAATCAGGAGATATGACTTCTAGGATCTCCAGTAATCGGGAGATATGACTTCTAGGATCTCCAGTAATCGGGAGATATGACTTCTAGGATCTCCAGTAATCGGGAGATATGACTTCTAGGATCTCCAGTAATCAGGAGATATGACTTCTAGGATCTCCAGTAATCGGGAGATATGACTTCTAGGATCTCCAGTAATCAGGAGATATGACTTCTAGGATCTCCAGTAATCAGGAGATATGACTTCTAGGATCTCCAGTAATCAGGAGATATGACTTCTAGGATCTCCAGTAATCAGGAGATATGACTTCTAGGATCTCCAGTAATCAGGAGATATGACTTCTAGGATCTCCAGTAATCAGGAGATATGACTTCTAGGATCTCCAGTAATCAGGAGATATGACTTCTAGGATCTCCAGTAATCAGGAGATATGACTTCTAGGATCTCCAGTAATCAGGAGATATGACTTCTAGGATCTCCAGTAATCAGGAGATATGACTTCTAGGATCTCCAGTAATCGGGAGATATGACTTCTAGGATCTCCAGTAATCGGGAGATATGACTTCTAGGATCTCCAGTAATCAGGAGATATGACTTCTAGGATCTCCAGTAATCAGGAGATATGACTTCTAGGATCTCCAGTAATCAGGAGATATGACTTCTAGGATCTCCAGTAATCGGGAGATATGACTTCTAGGATCTCCAGTAATCAGGAGATATGACTTCTAGGATCTCCAGTAATCAGGAGATATGACTTCTAGGATCTCCAGTAATCAGGAGATATGACTTCTAGGATCTCCAGTAATCGGGAGATATGACTTCTAGGATCTCCACTAATCAGGAGATATGACTTCCAGGATCTCCAGTAATCGGGAGATATGACTTCTAGGATCTCCAGTAATCAGGAGATATGACTTCTAGGATCTCCAGTAATCAGGAGATATGACTTCTAGGATCTCCAGTAATCAGGAGATATGACTTCTAGGATCTCCAGTAATCAGGAGATATGACTTCTAGGATCTCCAGTAATCGGGAGATATGACTTCTAGGATCTCCAGTAATCAGGAGATATGACTTCTAGGATCTCCAGTAATCGGGAGATATGACTTCTAGGATCTCCAGTAATCGGGAGATATGACTTCTAGGATCTCCAGTAATCAGGAGATGTGACTTCTAGGATCTCCAGTAATCAGGAGATATGACTTCTAGGATCTCCAGTAATCAGGAGATATGACTTCTAGGATCTCCAGTAATCAGGAGATATGACTTCTAGGATCTCCAGTAATTGGGAGAACCAAAGGGAATGAGATGGTCCAAAAACTCTTATAAAAGTGCCCTGGTCAAATGGCGGCATTAACAATTCAAAAACTAAAGAAACAATCTCTCCTGTTCCTTAAAATATTTCCCAGTTTATGCCCCTCATGGTTATTTTATATAAGCCCCCCCTGACACCCTACGGATTCTTTACAGCCCCTTCACCCCAATGGACTCCTTATGTACAGCCTTATGCAGCCCCGCACTTCCCCATGTACGCCCAGTGATGTCGCTGGCCCGGGCAACTAAGCTCCATGGTCAGAAGAGGCGCTGTTTTTGGAAGAAAGCAGCCATGACTTTCAACCTCTGGACAACCCCTTTCAGAGTTAGAAAATGTACAACTATTTTTATCTTTAATCAGGTGTCTCCACATCCCAGTTCCAACCCATCTATCTCCCAGTTCCCAAGTGTTACACATATACCTGGGATCAAGACAACTTTGGTGAGTAGATACGTATTCTCCTTCTAGTCTATATTCATTGACTAGTCTGTAATTAACCAGTTAAGTCATTACAACTTCTTCAAGTGGATTTATAGTTGAGCATTACCTTGTCCTGAGGATAAGTTATAACTTTCAACCTCTTAAATCTTATCCTTTACCATCCTGGTGTCTCCTTTTTTTGCCAGATGTTCTAAATAATATACTTCTACATGAAGAAGACGCTAGAACTACCAGCCTTTCTCCGGAATATGAAGTCAACGAGGAAGATGATGATGAAGGTGAAGAGGAGGAAGAGGAAGAAGAACTAGAAGAAGTAGAAGAGGAAATTCAACCTGAAAATAACCAGAGAGATTCTGTATTCTCCGGTAACTCTAGACGTTACGTGTACTGGAGCACGCCAAGCGACATACAAGAGGAGGTCAACCTGACCAACATCTCCAACCACTCCGTGCAGTTTGTCTCCAACCTGTCCAGCTGTGTAGATAGTGGATATATTGAAGACAGTGATGATAGTTGTCAGGAGACACCAGACAGGATGGATTACCGAGAAGAAAAGGTCAACAGAAGATTTACACAGAAGATACGTAAACTCTTTAGACCCAAGAACCATCTAAGCAAGGGAAAGTCAAAGACTGATCTGAGCAACTCCCCCACCCATTCCATAACAGGCTCCATGTCCAACTTGCAAAATATACCACTAAGACGAGCTGGTAGCTTATGTACACCCCAGGTGAGACGAGTGCCAGTAAGATCCAAAAGATCTCAGTCGCTTCCCCAACACGCTCTTGGTGCCCACATCTGGGAGATACAGCAGAACCAAAAAATGGCTTTAAAAAGAAGACCTTTCCTGAGCAGTAATGAGGACTCCAAAGCATCGACATTGAGGGTTGTGGTGTTTGGTTCTGATAGAATTTCTGGAAAGATAGCCCGAGCTTACAGCAATCTAAGGTGAATACCGACACACGCGCATCACGTAATGTCAGAATAGAATGACATCTCTACAAATGTTTCCTCTACTCACTGTCTCCATCTTTGACTTTTAGGTTAAAGGAAAGTAAATGCCCGTTGCTAACGAGATTCTTCAAACTGCAGCTGTATTACGTACCGGTGAGAAGAAACAGTCTGGCCCCTCCTGTAACACTGACATACCCCAACTCCCCCCTAAAATCTCCAAGCCCATCAGGAAAGACTATGCCAGAGGTAATGCTTACCTAGCGTCATTCTCTGCTCTATAGTCATATGTGGTACATTGGGGCAACTCAATATCAATCAGCTGAACCATGAATGATGCTGCTCATATGAACATTACAATCTGAAGACAAGTATGGAGAACATAGATCTTTTCCATAACAATTTACAGCCTGTATTAAGAATTTAGGACATTTTTTTTTTAATTTCGAGGGCAAAAAGTGCAAGATGATTAATAGGGATTAAGATTTGGCATGAACTAAATATCACATTTATTCCCCCCAGGACACAGCAGAAACAGAGGAAAGCACTAATGACATCTCTCACTACATCGGGATGTTGGATCCATGGTACAATCGGAACATCCTGGGACTGATGGATCTTCCCACGTCCGTTCTTTCTCAGGTAGATAAGATCAGAGGGCTGTTGGGGTTTGCTATGGGCCACCAAGTTTAGATAAAACATGGCAGGTCCTCATAGGTAAAAGGGAAACACCAAGGAAAACCATAGAAAATACTTCTCAATACTAAGAGTCAGTGTATGTAGGGAGTCTTGCGGACAATAGATCTCCTCCAAAAGGAAGAAAGCTTTGTCATTAGGGCCACCAATAGGTACCCACCCTGTAAGTCAATGTCTGACTCAAGGTATCAAGCAAACAAGACAAACTAGAACACTACTCTGCACAGATGAGATTGTAAAAAGTACAGATGAGTCTCTCATAACTGACCCCTCTGTCAGGGGTCGGACATTGCCTTACACGGTAGCCACCGATGTGTGTGACTAGAGAGACCATTTAATTCCCTCTAGAGGAGTGTTTAATTGCAGACCAATGAAGAGTAACACTAAATGAATTGCTTTAGTCTGTGATTTACGTGTGTAATAAATTACTTTTTGAATTATCATTTGAATGATAAAGCGACAGTACCATGGTCACTAGAATAATACATTCCAGATGGTGTAAACTACTAACAGCTACAAAAATAGAACATATCTGTGTTATGATCATACTTGGTACCTAGGTACCCAGGCCATTAAATGCACTACAATAACAGATGGTTCTCTCTGTACTCTCCGGCAGTCCTCTACACCTGAGAATGGATCTTCAGAGACACAGAAGATGCCCATCCTTGCCGACATGGTGCTGTACTATTGCCGCTTCGCCAACCGGTCCTTACTTCTCCAGTTGTACCAAGCTGAGGTAACCACACTGGGAATTACGTGACTAGTAATATTTTATCATCTCTGCCGTTTACATGTATAGTCTTGCAGTCCTCGCTATTACCGGGAGGAGACCAAGCTGCTGTGACTCCATGTAATCTGACATGGTAGTGGTCTCAAGTCCAACTTTCTACAAACGAGATTACTGAAAATAAGAGTGTAAAACAAATAAGAGGGAAAGTAGTAGAATAATAAGAGGAGTATTTTAAACTGTTCATATACAGACAGTCCCCTACTTAAGGACACCCGACTTACAGACGACTAGTTAAAGACGGACCCCTCTGCCCACTGCGACATCTGGTGAAGCTCTCTGGATGTTACTATAGTCCCAGGCTGCAATGATCAGCTGTAAGGTGTCTGTAATGAAGCTTTATTGATAATCCTTGGTCCAATTACAGCAAAAAACTTTGAAACTCCAATTGTCACTGGGGCACAAAAAAAAATATTTGCCTGGATCTACAATTATAAAATATAAATTTCGACTTACATACAAATTCAACTTAAGAACAAATCTATGGAACCTACCTTGTACGTAACCTGGGGACTGCCTGTATATGACATGTTCACTTATACTAAGGCATCGTGCACACAAATGTAATGGAGACTGGATCACGTACCCATTCACGACGCAGTGAGCACATGCTGTCTCACCGCACCATGACATATCCTTCATTTTGCCGTATTAAGGCACCGGCCTCTAGTCTTTCTATGGAGAGGGCTCAGCCCTCCTGTCTCCAGCACCCAGCAAGAAGCTACGGTCATTAAGGCTTCAAATTTAGACTACTATCACTTGTAGTGCCCGACCTTGCTATAAGAGGTGCTGTAATGAAATAATATCCATGAGAATTTATGTGCCTTTATTGACACTAAAAATCCAGATAGTACTTGAAACTAGCAACACAGAAATGAAACTGTAAAGTGTTACGTTAAGAGATATTAATTAGCTAAAAAGATTTTACTTTATGTAGTGTTTTCTTTGGTCTTTAGATCACATTTGATGGTGGCAGAAAACAGACTGAGGTGTTTATCCAATCCTTGGAGATGGGGCATTCTGCAGCATTAAGAGCCATTAAAGCTTCAGGTAAGGGGCGATTTATGGAACCTAATCATCAGTGGGTGGGATCTGTTGAGTCCGATGTGCTGTGTGACATCACACATTCCCACATCTCATGTTAAAGGAAAATCTACCATAAAAATCAGGTATCATATACAGATCCAGTAATCTTCTTATATTTCTTATACATATTTGGCCTCCTTCCTTATCAAATCAACTTTTAAAATTAAGCTAATCAGCCTGAGGGGCTGTGGGGTTGTAACCAGAGCCCCTCCATGTTGAAGATTCACAGGCTGTCACACTATGCAGGAGCACTCCCTCCTCCCACTTTGTGGTGAAACTTCCTGTGCTACAGTGAGATTTACATCAGTGCACATCATGGGGCACAATGACTTACATTGCCGTTGGAGTTCTCCGAAAGTGCATTGTCCGTGTATAACGTCCTGTGCCGCGATTCACTAAGATTGTGCGCCCGATATCCTGCATGTGTCGCTTCCCCGCTCAGGTCCACCGGAGTTCACCTTTTTCTTCCTGTTGCATGGAAGTGCATTGTCTTGCGACACAATTTGAAAGTTAAACTCTGCACTCAGTCCGAATCAGTCAGATCGCCCGATGGCACGCCCCCAAATTTGAGCCGCATGTAAACTGCGCAGCTGCGCCAAAAGACGATTGTGTGCAACACAATCCCAGCGCAAACACCTGTTAAATACCTGTGCAAGCCGTGCAATCCTCGGAAAAGGTGCACAGTCTGAAGAAAGTGCAGCGTGACCCTTAGTAAATAAGCCCCCATGTGATTGCTCTGCAATGTCTTATTTTGTTTCATTGGGGGTCATTTACTAAGGGCCCGAATCGCGTTTCTACGTCGGGTTACCAGAATTTTACTGTTTTGCATCGATTTTTCCCTGAATTGCCGATCGGATTGTGCCGCATCAGTGCTGGCATGCACGCGATGGAAATCGGGGGCCGTGGCTGTAAGAAAACCCGGCGGTTTTGGAAAAACCGCCATATTTTTAGAAAAAAAAGTGTCGCTTACCTGCACCCACGATAGCTTGGTGAACTCCAGTGAACTCCGACGGACTTCAGCGCAGCAGCGACACCTAGTGGACATCGAGCGCACTACCTTAGTGAATCGCCGGAAGACCCGAATCCTCCACAGAGAACGCGCCACTGGATCGCAAACGGACCGGGTAAGTAAATCTGCCCCAATGTGTTCCTAATGGCCTGATAAGTGCTGTGGAATATGGTGGTGCCATAGAAAGGCTAATTGTACAGATTTATTATTTATTATATTTATGCACATGGTAAAGCGCATACATGATTGAATTGTAGGGATTTCTTTGCCTTAGGTCCCGGCTGCAAGAGACTTGGGATCGATGGTGATCGAGAAGCTATCCCATTTACACTACAAATAGTTTACAGCAAGGTACGTTACAATCTAAAATAACGAAAACATAGCTACACATCAATAGCGATAATAATAAATAACTGATGATGATACAATCATAATTGGAAGTGTCTGCTTTGCGCTTTAGTCGAGTATCAGTGGCCGCAGCCGATGGAGCGATGGAGAGAAGGTGTGCACATCCGTCAGCCTCAGGAAAGCGTGTCACACACTAGAAGAACTTGGTGAGAGATTTTCCTTACTATTTATAAAAATAAAACTTATATCTTCAATGTATTTGATGTGTGTGTAGATAAAAGTTGACCCTGACAAACCAGTTCTCTACAGTAACTCGTTCAAGGTCCAATATTCATTAAAGTTAGTTGCCAGAAACAATATGAAGAGAGGAGAGAACTGCAAGTGAAAAGGAAATGACAGAAAGATGATGCAAATTATAAAGGAAGTTGGTGGCCGCTAAATTTTCTTTACCTGCTTTTATTTTCCAGATTCCAAAATGGAATGCCTAAATCTTACTGTACGGGAAGTGGTGAAAAGACAGAACTCCAAAACAAAGAAGAATTTTAATCAGGTAAAAATCACAATGGAGCAGACAAAACTGACATATAAAATATTCATCAAGCGCAAATTTTAGGTTTTCTACTTCTAGGAATAATTGTTTGTAGTGCTTAGTATAACCACAATACACTAGAAAATAAACAAATGATGAAAGTAGCAAAATAGACAACATTGCCCCATACTTGAAAACAGCTACATAGAGATAGCTGTAACGTTGTATCTTTTCTACTGGTGAAATAAATATCACTATTCACTACGGAGTGTTGCTTCACTATTTTGGATGCCCCATATTAACTGAAATGTAACTTCTTTAATACTTCCCTCTATGTACCAGACTATAACTACTATTATACTGCCCCCTATGTACAAGAATATAACTACTATAATACTGCCCCCTATGTACAAGAATATAACTGCTATAATACTGCCCCCTATGTACAGGAATATAACTACTATAATACTGCCCCCTATGTACAAGAATATAACTACTATAATACTGCCCTCTATGTACAAGAATATAACTACTATAATACTGTCCCCTGTGTACAGGAATATAACTACTATACTACTGCCCCCTATGTACAAGAATATAACTACTATAATACTGCCTCCTATGTACAAGAATATAACTACTATAATACTGCCCCCTATGTACAAGAATATAACTACTATAATACTGCCCCCTATGTACAAGAATATAACTACTATAATACTGCCCCCTATGTACCAGAATATAACTACTATAATACTGTCCACTATGTACAGGAATATAACTACTATATTACTGCCCCCTATGTACAAGAATATAACTACTATAATACTGACCCCTATGTACAAGAATATAACTACTATAATACTGCCCTCTATGTACAAGAATATAACTACTATAATACTGCCCCCTATGTACAAGAATATAACTACTATAATACTGCCCCCTATGTACAGGAATATAACTACTATAATACTGCCTCCTATGTACAAGAATATAACTACTATAATACTGCCCCCTATGTACAGGAATATAACTACTATAATACTACCCCTATGTACAAGAATATAACTACTATAATACTGCTCCCTATGTACAAGAATATAACTACTATAATACTGCCCCCTATGTACAAGAATATAACTACTATAATACTGCCCCCTATGTACTAGAATATAACTACTATAATACTGCCCCCTATGTACAAGAATATAACTACTATAATACTGCCCCCTATGTACAAGAATATAACTACTATAATACTGCCCCCTATGTACTAGAATATAACTACTATAATACTGCCCCCTATGTACTAGAATATAACTACTATAATACTGCCCCCTATGTACAAGAATATAACTACTATAATACTGCCCCCTATGTACAGGAATATAACTACTATAATACTGCCCCCTATGTACAAGAATATAACTACTATAATACTGCCCCCTATGTACAGGAATATAACTACTATAATACTGCCCCCTATGTACAAGAATATAACTACTATAATACTGCCCCCTATGCACGAGAATATAACTACTATAATACTGTCCCCTGTGTACGAGAATATAACTACTATAATACTGCCCACTATGTACAAGAATATAAATACTATAATACCGCCCCCTATGTACAGGAATATAACTACTATAATACTGCTTCCTATGTACTAGAATATAACTACTATAATACTGCCCCCTATGTACTAGAATATAACTACTATAATACTGCCCCCTATGTACTAGAATATAACTACTATAATACTGCCCCCTATGTACAAGAATATAACTACTATAATACTGCCACCTATGTACAGGAATATAACTACTATAATACTGCCCCCTATGTACAAGAATATAACTACTATAATACTGCCTCCTATGTACAAGAATATAACTACTATAATACTGCCCCCTATGTACAGGAATATAACTACTATAATACTGCCCCCTATGTACAGGAATATAACTACTATAATACTGCCCCCTATGTACAGGAATATAACTACTATAATACTGCCCCCTATGTACAAGAATATAACTACTATAATACTGCCCCCTATGTTCAAGAATATAACTACTATAATACTGCCCCTATGTACAAGAATATAACTACTGTAATACTATCCCCTATGTACAGGAATATAACTACTATAATACTGCCCCCTATGTACAAGAATATAACTACTATAATACTGCCCCCTATGTACAAGAATATAACTACTATAATACTGTCCCCTATGTACAGGAATATAACTACTATAATACTGCCCCCTATGTACAAGAATATAACTACTATAATACTGCCCCCTATGTACAAGAATATAACTACTATAATACTGTCCCCTATGTACAAGAATATAACTACTATAATACTACCCCTATGTACAAGAATATAACTACTATAATACTGCCCCCTATGTACAAGGATATAACTACTATAATACTGCCCCCTATGTACAAGAATATAACTACTATAATACTGCCTCCTATGTACAAGAATATAACTACTATAATACTGCCCCCTATGTACAAGAATATAACTACTATAATACTGCCCCCTATGTACAGGAATATAACTACTATAATACTGCCCCCTATGTACAAGAATATAACTACTATAATACTGCCCCCTATGTACAATAATATAACTTCTATAATAAATAATAATGCACTTGTTTTATCCTACCCCACTCCCATGTCTTTAAGCAGATCAGCATTTCTCAAATAAAAGTGGACAAAGCTCAGATTATAGCACAGAACGGTGGGACATTTCCCTTGTGTCTGGACCAAGATGAACGGAAAATCCTTCAGCGGGTTATAAAGTGAGTCACTGGGTCTACGATATCTAGTTCGTTATCTGCCATGTGTTTAGTATTAGATAAGGCTGAAGATTTATCGTAAGTGTGTGGGGCTGGGGGAGGGAGACGTGTCATGTACAGAAGCCTCTTTAAATGTGGTATTCTGTGAAGAGTCTGAATCTGCAATTATAACCCATTATATATCATAGTATCATAGTTTATACGGTTGAAGAAAGACACATGTCCATCAAGTTCAACCAAGGAAGGGATTTAGGGGAAAAAATTCTACATAACATAACCATAAATATTATTTAAGTGTAAAAAGGCATCTAGACCCTTCTTGAAGCTTTCTCCTCTCCCTGCTGTGACCAGCGCCTGAGCTCGGCTATTCCACAGATTGACCGTTCTCATAGTAAAAAATCCCTGTCGACTCTAGTGATGAAACCTTGTTTTGTCCAGATGGAGACAGTGCCCCCTCGTTTTTTGATTTGATTTAATCTGAGACAACTTACCACCATATTTTTTGTATGGTCCATTCATATAATGACATATATATCTGTTCTTCACCAGGTGTGAGGTTTCTCCATGCTACAAGCCCGAGATACGAGACTTCCGCCATATATACAGGCCTCACTGGACTCAGACCCCTCAGGACCAATTCTGTTCCCTGTTGTGTTTGCCGATAGCAACATTTAGTGGAGCTCAGCTGTAGAGGAGACGCATGAGGATGTGCTTTCTCTGTCCCACAATCAGCACTTCTGAACTATGACCTCGTTTTTTATATTGATCTACAAAACTGGGAACCCATCTTCTATACGGTACAAGAAAATAACCCCAGCGATCTGTAAGGTCTATAGACTGTTACAAAGAGTCACACGGAAACAGCAAACGATTCTGTGCTGTGGTGCGGAACTGGAGACAAATATGCAACTACATGGAATTTACAAAAATTAGCAGTTGTGCCAAAAGTTTTGGAAAGTTTTTTTTGGGAGTGCTCCAGATGGTGGGTGATTGGTTCAGGATGCCGCCAGGTGTTGGACAACTCAGTGAACGGCGTGAATAAGAAACAGGTTTACAAAAAGTAACACCATGTGTTCCTAACTTTTTTCTTTGACTACATCACAGCCTTCAGTTGGCATTTACAAAAGGGGGTGTTACATGTGGGAACCAATCAAAATAAACCTTTCAACAGCTTAAATTATAAAAATAACACCCGTAACTTGTCGCCGAGAGAAACATCCCCGTCTTTTCTGTGAACCCTTTCCCCCTCTTTGTAAATATAATTTGATTCAAAGACTTCTTTAGCACTTGATATTTTGGGAAATGGAAATTGTAACCCCGGGTGATCTTTATTTGGTGTATTTTTGAAGTTGAGGGAGAGTTCTGTTCTAAATAATACACTTTTTTTTCATTAAAAATTTTTTCCGATTTTTTAAAATTCTTGTTACACTGGATAAATAATAATCACATTTACCTCGGAAGTTTTTTCATTATTGAAAACAATTATTTAGCCTTGAGATTTGGATTGTAATGATTTTTTAAAACTATTCTTGTTTTATATTTTTTTTATTTTTAATTAAATGGAAAAAGGATTCTTGGTATCTTAAATATTCTTTATTCAACATGAGACTACATGGGTCTTAACTGCTTATTTAAAGAAAGTTCAAAATCTGGTTAAAAGAGAAAAAAAATTGCCACTATTTTTATTAACTATATACAAGAAAATAACTACTATAATACTGCCCCCTATGTACAAGAATATAACTACTATAATACTGCCCCCTATGTACAAGAATATAACTACTATAATACTGCCTCCTATGTACAGGAATATAACTACTATAATACTGCCCCCTATGTACAAGAATATAACTACTATAATACTGCCCCCTATGTACAGGAATATAACTACTATAATACTGCCCCCTATGTACAAGAATATAACTACTATAATACTGCCCCCTATGTACAAGAATATAACTACTATAATACTGCCCCCTATGTACAAGAATATAACTACTAGAATACTGCCTCCTATGTACCTATGTACAAGAATATAACTACTATAATACTGCCCCCTATGTACAAGAATATAACTACTATAATACTGTCCCCTATGTACAAGAATATAACTACTATAATACTGCCCCTATGTACAGGATATAACTACTATAATACTGCCCCCTATGTACAGGAATATAACTACTATAATACTGCCCCCTATGTACAGGAATATAACTACTATAATACTGTCCCCTATGTACAGGAATATAACTACTACAATACTGCTCCCTATGTACAGGAATATAACTACTATAATACTGCCCCCTATGTACAGGAATATAACTACTATAATACTGCCCCCTATGTACAAGAATATAACTACTATAATACTGCCCCCTATGTACAAGAATATACTATAATACTGCCCCCTATGTACAAGAATATAACTACTATAATACTGCCCCCTATGTACAGGAATATAACTACTATAATACTGCCCCCTATGTACAAGAATATAACTACTATAATACTGCCCCCTATGTACAAGAATATAACTACTATAATACTGCCCCCTATGTACAGGAATATAACTACTATAATACTGCCCCCTATGTACAAGAATATAACTACTATAATACTGCCCCCTATGTACAGGAATATAACTACAATAATACTGCCCCCTATGTACAAGAATATAACTACTATAATACTGCCCCCTATGTACAAGAATATAACTACTATAGTACTGCCCCTATGTACAAGAATATAACTACTATAATACTGCCCCCTATGTACAGGAATATAACTACTATAATACTGCCCCCTATGTACAGGAATATAACTACTATAATACTGCCCCCTATGTACAGGAATATAACTACTATAATACTGCCCCCTATGTACAGGAATATAACTACTATAATACTGCCTCCTATGTACAAGAATATAACTACTATAATACTGCCCCCTATGTACAAGAATATAACTACTATAATACTGCCCCCTATGTACAGGAATATAACTACTATAATACTTCCCTCATCACCCAGGATACAATTGTTATAATACTGCAACACAATGTAATATTAATATTACTGTACATGTAGTGGTACTTTTCCCAGTACAGAATTCTTGCACTTTTAACCTCTTATTGTGACCGATGAGTTGAATGGTTTATGTATAAATATTGTATAATCTGAAGTGATGACTTTGGTGGGTTGTACATTTCTCTGTAATTACCACATTAATTTAAAAGAATTATGAAATGATAAAAATAAATTGGTTGATGTTCTACATGTTATGACTTCATGTTATATTGTATCCATATAGATAACTATACTACGACTATAACTAAGGGCCAATGCATTATTTGTACTCCACATTTACCCTTCATTTTAGTTCAAACACTATATAAAAGTATCAGCTGAAGAAAAGAAAACTAATCTAAATTAGCAGGGGAGTAGGGACTTCTTACCTCAAATATTACTTTAATCCATGAAACAGGGAACCTCATGGTCCTGGATTCACAGACCAACCATGGTTGTCTTATTTTGCGTTAATACAAAATTATTTATAGATATAATTTTTTAAAAAAAGGGAAAAAAAATTCCAAATCAAATCCAAATAAGTGTTCTGTAATAACACTTATAAACACCAGATGGCAGTATAAATGTGTATTCTATAAATTGTAGCTGATAGATAATATTGTGTAACATTGTGTCTCATGGTAGGGGAGGGGGCTTATCGGTGCCGCTCCTCAGCCAGATCTGTCACTCTCTTAGAGAACAAGACAAAGACCACGTGCTTCTCCTTGCACATAGGCATAGTACATACACATGTAACTAAACATGGCAGACCAAATCTCTGCGCATTAAAGGAAATCTACCATCAAAATCCATCATGATAAACCAGGAACATTACTCATATATCCCAGCACTGTAACTGTAATAATCTACTTACATTTTTTATCCATTACCTACTTCCTTCTAAAATCACATTTTAAAATTATGATAATGCACCGGAAGGGGGTGTCACAAGAGCCCGTGCGAGCTACAGCTTCACTGACTGTATTACTACTGTACCCCCTGCTCCCTCAGCACATCCCCCTCCCTCTGCCTGCTGTAATCTCACACAGTGGGAGGGGGAAGTGTTCGTGCGCAGTATAACAGCCTGTACATCAGTAGCATCACCCTCAGGAGCCCTTCTGACTTATTAGCATAATTTTAAAAGCAGATTTTTATTTTTATTTTTAGAAGGAAGGAGGCCATAGATAAGAAATATAAGAAGATTACCACAGTCATGATGCCTGGATCTATCCCTGGTTTATCATGATGTATTTTGAAAAAATGAAAAGTTCTCTTTAAGTTTTAGTAACAAGCGTTTATTTATGTCTCCAGCGTTCACTATGGCTGAATCACCCGATGGTTACACCGGATTTAGTTTTGTATCTGTAACTAGTTGGATGTCATTCCTAGTAATAGTGAATAAATCCCCGTGTAGTTAATAAGTGTTTCTTTCCCAGCTCTTTTGTCTCTTGTTCTTTTGTATTTTGGTTTGATGCATTATGAAGTAAACATACCTTGTGACTGCTGTAGCTACACTGATGCATAAACATATCTTGTTTAATACCTGTGCTGAGTGGTTTTGCTGAAAAGCAATTATAAAATCATGATAATGAAGGTCTCTTGCTTCTGTGCCTGGGCTCATCGCTTTTCCTTTTACATTAGTTATGCACTGCTCAGAGGATGACGTAATCACTGTTCTCCCTGCCAGGCAGAATAATCAATTGCTGCACCACCCCCAGCTGCTGTGTATGTGTGATTGGCTCAGGTTGATTAGTCCTGTCTTGGTTGTTCAGAAAGCTAGAGTGTAATGTGGATCCAGCTTTCCCAAGGTCCTGAATTTTATAATTGTTTTTTCAGCAAAACCACTCAGCACAGAGATTAAACAAGATATGATTCTGCATCAGTGTAGCTACTGCATTCTCAAGGTTTGCTTGGTTCATAATGCATGAAATCAAATGGTAGATTTTCTTTAAGGACAGCTCTACTTGTTTATCCACGCCTTCCAATCCCGTAATTATACATGTGTAATCCCATTCATATATAGCTGTATAATGGTTTAAAATTCTTCAAGAAAAGGGAAAGTAAAGTATCAGGAGTGCCAAGGCCTCAGGAAGACCTGGTGCTCTATGAAGGTCCAATAGGACATGTCCTAACTTTGTGTTAGGAGTGTATATGGGATGGATCTCCATCAGTAATTCCCTGCCCCCATATCTTATTGCTATTAGGGCATTCACTCTGATAATAGATTCCCTTTCAATCCTATCCAGGGCCCCTGCAAGTTTTGAGTCATGACACATAAAACTGCGTATATGTAGAGGCTTGTTTGTCTTTCCATAACTTGTGCTATACTTCGAGGTTCTCATGTCTGGAAAATTTCCAGGAAAACATTCCCTTTGCTGAAGCCGATGATAAGAATACTGTGAATGTAAAGTTCCGCCGTGGAGCAGAGGTTTGGGGCGTACCTTCATATACATTAAGAGTAGTGTAAGTGAATCTGATTCTCAGGTTCCTGTGTAAGGTGACAGCGTCTGGGGAAGGAGGTGACAACACACAGGAAACAGCTTTGCTCTGTCACTAGGCTACACATACAGATCCAGCTTACACCTGAGACACTGGGAAGTTCAAGGTAAACTTTGTGTACATTCTTCTTGTCCATCTGTAGTTTCCTTTGCATTACTTGTATGAGCTAATGAATACAGTATCTATACATAGTATATACAGTATGAATATAATACAATTGCTACATTGTTATTGTAAAATATGTTGTATCCAGATTTACAGCTGTCTTCTGACTAGTCCTCTTAGGCTTAGATACATTGTATCTGCAGACAGTATCTGCCTGACAATGTGTATCTATGTATGTCAAGTGTTACACTGTCTGATGACCTGGTGCACCCAAGTCTATCATGAATGATACAAACTGTTGGGCTGTTGTATCCAAACCTTGTGTATTTGATACTGTCTGCTGAGTGTCTGTAGCTCTAAGGCTAGGTTCACATCACAGTTTTTGGCTCGGTTGATGGTACCTAAGGCTCTTGAACCAGGCAATAACACCTACTGCAACCCCTGAAGTTATTCCACATATGTAGTTGATGGTGAATGCTGAGTTGCTGCATCATGTGTGATACTATTTGTTGAATGTAATCTTACTATACTGCACGTAACTAGCCCAGTGTGGGCATGAAAGGGTGGCTGGCGTGGGTTTTCGTGATCTTTGCAATAGTCACATTTGGACATTTCGTAAGTAAAATGATTTGTGAAGAATTTGCTGTGGTAAGGAGTCGGCTCTAGACAGCGGTAACGTCTGTTTGTGAAGAAGTGGGAACGGCAACACGTGCAGGATCATTAATAACATCATATCCATACACGCTCCTCTGCTATACGCTACACCCAACATCACCCAGACTGTTGCACAATAACACCATATATTAACCCCTACCTAACACATGGCTTCATAGTGCCAGGCGGTGAGTAAGGAAGACACTTAGACGCTGAGCATGGACGTACTGACAACAGACACAGATTTGTCTGTCCATATACACTGGAGATCAAAAGCAGAGAACAAAGTCTGATCACTTTATTTTTTGTAAAAAAAATATATATATATATATAATCTCCATTGATGAACATTTGATGGATTTGTCTAAGGGGTCACCAGGTCTCTAAAACAGTGTTTTTACTAAATTACCAAAGAATCAACATAAAACCTTTATTTTGCAAAAAAAGTGATGATAATTATAGAACAGCAATGACGGAGAAATATTATAATGACATTTTCTGAAGGCTCCTCCAGTCACCAATCAGTAGGAAGTGCACAGGACCTCGACCACAGGACCTCACTGGTCTCTCACGTGGCTCTGTTGGGATCTGCTCCGCTCTTCTTCCAGTTTCTTCCACAGTTCTGTGACTGTTTCCTGGCCATAACTTTGTCACCAATTATTTTCCATTGGTTTCTCTTTAGTTCAGGGCTGTGGCCATTTCACTTTTTCAATGTTTTCAGTTTCAAGGACCTGCTTTACCTGTTTCGCTGTGTGACAGGGGGCATTGTCCTGCATGAAAATTGATGCTGATTGAGTGAACAACACGAGGAAGGAACCACGTGTTGTTGAAGAAGGTTCTGATACTTGCATTCCCTCTGCCATGTAGCTGTATGAGAGGTCCTACCCCTGCTGCAGAAAACATTTCCCCAAACCATGACACTTCCTCCATCACCTTTCACTGACTTCTTTACACACTTTGGGTTTTGTCTTTCCATAGTTTGTTGACAAACATAATATTTCCCATCAGATCCAAATAAATTGAACTTGCTTTCATCACTGAAATGAACTGTGGACCACTTCTCCTCTGTCCACATCACATACTCCTAAAGGTGAGTCTAGTCTTTTGATTTTTTTTTCTGCTAATGTGAGATTTGATCACTGCAGATTGAGATTACAATCCAAATTCTCGGAAACGTTGAGACACTGTATGATGAGACAGATCCTTACCCTGAATAATGCTGAACTGGCAAGCAATTCCAGCTACAGTGATGAAACGATTATTCATGGAGATTCTCCGCATTATCCTGTCCTCTCCTGCATTTGTCTTCCGAGGGCACCCAACCTTCTTGGGGGACTTAAACGAGTTTGTGACGTTGTACAGAAATTGCTCTTGCTATGGCGAATAATGTCACTCCTTTGGCCTTCATTTAGACAACCTGCTGCTGGAGATTCACTTTGGAACTGCACAATATTTTTGCATTTTGCAGTTAGGTGCCAGTTACGTGGGGTTTGTCAGATAATTAAGGAAATTAGCACCAGGTGCCAGATTAACACCCGGAACTTGCAGGTATCTGAAAATGCCTCAAATTTTGATTGGTGTCTTTTATAATTATCTCACTTACGTTTATATTCTGAGCTTTAGAATATTTTCCATATATGAAATAAGCTTAAAATACAGGTATTTTACTCATGTTAGGATATATTCACATCGGACTACGCAATGACCTTGGCATTTAAGACATTGAGTGCTGTTTTTGCTCATTTTGCTCTCCAGTGTATGTATACATTAGGTGTGAATCAGTGCAGTGATTGCAGCTATTCTTGCTGCTACCACCTTACTTCCGATCAATCCCATGTCAAAACAGCTGTGATCAGAGACAGGGTGTAACAGTACTGCGATATACAGTATATAAAACATGCTGCAATGCAGTAATGCAAATGCTCTAAGGCAGTGGTTCTCAACCTGTGCCAACCTAAAGCCATCGGAGCCACAATTTTATTGCGTTTTTACTGCAAATTGCATGGTTTGGGGTCATCGCAACATGAGGAACTGAATTGCGGGGTCACAGCATTGGAAAGGTTGAGAACCACTGCTCTAAGGGGACAAAAATAAACCATTATTGTTCTTTTAAATTAAAAAAAAATATGTAATAATACAAAGAAACTTTGCTTCGATAAACAAAATAAATGTAAGAAAAAATTCATAAATTTAAAAATATATTAGGCATCGCCCCATCAGACGATTTCCCAAAACAATTATAATGTAAACCAATCATTATTTATTTCAACTGCCTAGATAAATGTTTTTGTTTTCCTTGCCCACAAAAGTTCCCCAAAATACTATTGATAAAAGCTGCAACTTTCCATACAATAAATAGACCTGTTATAATTCCGCTAGAGAAATATGTAAAAATTAGGTGTCTGAATAAAGTGATGCCAAAACTGTTCTTGAGAATTTTAATTCAACATTTTTTAGGTATTAAAATCAACAAAACACTATATACATTTAGTATCACCAGAAAAGAGAAACTGCTGTATTTTACCAATTTAAGAATTTTTTTCCAGCTTCCCTATACATTGAACCTGCTGTCAGTCTGTGCAGTTGGATCCTCCCAACTATCCCCTTATATCCTGTGGGTTTTTTGTTTTTTCCATAAATCCCCGGTGTCCAAGATTTGCATACCTTCCCGATGCTCCCTGTCCTATTGGAGCAAAATGTGTAAGCCCCATTAATTCTGCATGTTATCACTTAGCCAATCCCTGTCCTTTAATGCAGATTCAGGGCCAACTCTCTATAGACAAATAATAATAGAATAATCTTTATTTATATAGCGCTATTCTGCCACAGATATACGCTGGAGAAGACCCTGATAGGTTGTGAGTGCAGTCTCCGTATAAACTGGATGGTAGATAGTAGAACTCACTGACATTCTTTCCACAGCGTTGCCATTTGCATGAAGGGAGGATGCAATGGATGTGCTTTAGGTTCAGTTTAATGCCTTTACCTTAGAAATGACATGCCATGCGGTCAAAACACATTGCTACTGCACAGTGAAGATGAACATGTCTGCTACAGTCACAAATGGAGGACAGCATGAAGAAGGAGGAAGTGATGTCACAGAAAGAGGAGGAGAAACTGGGTAACAGTGCATGATGGGATAGCTAGCTTAAAGATACAGCAAGCAAATTATCCAACAATAAAAACTTTGACCACTGGGTGGCAGCATGCATAACATGAGAATGAACATATCATTGCAGACTGAATGTACAATACAAGACCAATAACAGCATGGGCAATATGACAGGCTGTAACAGCATACTCCCCGTCTGAAATCCCTGGATTTCACTACATATATAGATCAAACATTATGTAAATGTCCTTTGGTTTAGAATGATGATTCTGAACCCTGCAAACAAAATGCAAATAATCAAACAACAATAACTGGAAAACTGCTGATCAGGAACAGTTCAATGGTAGATAATCCAGCTCGCAGCAAGCCGCTGTCCCTGGCATAGTTCTGCGTTGAGCGACTGAGTCAATGTACTTGCATTGTCCCTTCTGCTTGACTTATTCCTGGTATCAAGAGGACAGTCTCAGATATAGGCCTAATGAATGTCTTGGGGACTCCTTGACGTATGGTGGTAACTTCCACCTTACGAACCTTACCATCCTCACTAGGAAAGATTTTAGAGACGAGCCCCATGGGCCAAGAATTCCTTTCCACTTTCTGGTCCTTCATCAGGACAAGATCTCCCACTTGCAAGTTTGGTTTGACCTGCTGCCACTTTCTTCGTCCTTGAAGAAGAGCCAAATACTCCTTTTTCCATCTGTTCCAGAAGCAATTGGCCAAATGCTGAACATGTTTCCACCGTTTCTGATAGATGTTACCAGATGAAAGCTCTTCAGGTGGACTAGGAACAGATCCGAGTTTCTGAGTGAGGAGAGTTGCTGGAGTGAGAAGAACAGGAGATTCAGGGTCTGTAGATAAAGGGACAAGAGGCCTGGAGTTGACAATAGCTGACACCTCAGCCAGGAAGGTGGTTAAGGTTTCATGGGTGAGTCTTGAGGAGTTTAAGTCTCTGAACATGGAGTCCAATATATTACGGGTGATGCCTATCATTCTTTCCCATGAACCACCCATATGAGAGGCGTGTGGAGGGTTAAAGACCCACGTACAACCGTTGTTGGCCAAGTAATTTTGAACTGGCTTAGAATCTATCTGCAATTCTCGGCAGGCACCGGTAAAGTTGGTCCCACAGTCAGATCTCAGTTGTTTTACTGGTCCTCTGATGGCAAGAAAACGTCTTAAAGCATTGATAAAACTGGAAGTGTCCATGGACTCTATAACTTCAATGTGTATAGCACGTACACTCATGCATGTAAACAACACTGCCCATCGTTTGCTCTCAGCATGACCACCTCTGGTTCGGCGTGCAGACACTGCCCATGGCCCAAAAACATCCAGACCAACATAGGTAAACGGTGGCTCAGTGCTCGTCCTGTCAACTGGCAAGTCCGACATTTGCTGTTGTTGCAATTTCCCTCTTGACTTGCGACATGGAACACAGTTGTGAATTATGTGAGCAATCCGCCTTTTCGCTCCTAATATCCACAGGCCTGCGGCTCTTAAAGCACCCTCGGTAAAATGTCTGCCCTGGTGCTTGACCCTTTCGTGATGATGCCGTATGAGCAATGTAGTAACATGGTGATGGCCAGGAAGAATAAGAGGATTCTTTTCACACACTCCTAACTTGGCCTTGTTCAGGCGGCCACCAACCCTCAGCATACCATGATCATCAACCACTGGTTTCATGTTGATGAGTGGGCTGCTTTTTGGAATGTCCTGTCTGTCACGAAGACATTTCAGTTCATTATGAAAAGCACTCTCCTGTACATTACGTATCACTAACATCTCACTTAGTGTAATGTCTTCTGCAGAGAGAGGCTTGCGACACATGTGCCAACCACGACATTCAGTGCTATCGTTACTGGTATGAAAACACTGTGCAATGTGAACTAACCTTGCAATGGTGCGTACAAGTTTTAGCCATCTGGAAAAGTGGTGACAGTTCAAGCCGGACCTCCTTTCAGACTTTGTGATGAGGGTACTCACTTCAGGACGTATCTCAGGATCGTTGTCAGGATCTTGGAGACTGAAGACGTCTTCGTCAGATGCTTTTTTATTCTCCTTCAGCAAGAACTCTGGACCTGTCAACCAAGAAGACTTGGCAAAGGTGCTAAGAGACGATGGTATGGTGGCACAATCTGCAGGGTTGAGGTTAGATGACACATAGTGCCATTGTTCAGTGTTGGAGGATTTTCTAATCCTTTCTATAAAGGCCACAAAGTGATTTTTCAACTCAGGCTTGTTTCTTAATGTACATTGCAAGGAGATGAATCTGGATAATGCTTGTTTCCGATTGTTAGGAAGCCTGGCTCTTTCAGCCCTAAAGGGTAAGGGTGCAACCCAATGGTTAGATTGATCCTTGAAGCATTCACTGTCCATTATTTTGATAAACTCTTTATCTTTTATGGACGAAGCTACTCTGTTGTCATCTTGTGTTGTGCGAAACACTGATCCTCCTAAGTCATCATAAGGTGCAAGAATGATGTCTGGTGCCTTATGGAAGTTAGAAAGATGCTGCTTTACCTCATAATGATGAGGACATGGCCTAAAGTGAGTTGTGCGACCATTATTGAGCACAAAGGTTTTGAAGGAGTTCACTTGAGATGGTTTAAGATTCTTATCTGAACACACATTGCCAATGATTACCCAGCCTAAATCAAGTCTTTGTGCATATGGGGCATCATCTGGGCCATTGCATTGTTGACGTACCTTATGAACTCTCAGAATGTCTCTCCCGAGCAAGAGAAGGATGTCAGCATTCAAGTCCATCGGATGGATCTCTTTAGCCAGGTGTCTCAAGTGGGAATGATGATAAGCAGCTTCGGGAGTAGGAATTTCCTCTTTATCATCAGGTATCTGGTCACATTCAATTAACGTTGGTAGGGATATGTGGATATTCCTGTTAATTGGAGAAATAATGTATCCAGTGGCTCTTCTGCCGAGGGTCTGTACTCGTCCAGAACAAGTGTTAAGGGTGTATGGAATTGCTTCTCCCTTTATACCGAAGGTTTCAAAGAACTTGGGTTTTGCTAGAGACCTGTTGCTTTGTTCGTCTATTATGGCATACATCCTGATGGCCCTTTCAGGTTGCCCTTCTGGGTAGACACTCACCAGACACACTTTGGCACAGCACTTGGAACCATTTTCCTTGCCACATACTTCCATGCAGGAGGAGGAGACAGTGGTCGTAGCTGAAACTTGAGCTGGTGGCTCCCCGCCATGCACTGTGACGGCCTTAGATGCTGCTTGAATTTGTGGGATGTCAGGAGAAGGGGTAGGATGCATGGCTACAACATGTTTGTCACTACCGCATTCAGTACACTTGATGACAGCCTTACAGTCTTTAGCGAAATGGTTTGAAGAAGCACAACACTTGTAACATACTCCTAGTTCCTTGAGCATGTCTCTGCGTTCTTGCAAAGTCTTTGCCCTAAGCCCACGACATTCTTTCAGTGGATGAGGTCTTTTGTGTATGGGGCACATACGGTTAGGGTCTTTGTCTTTATGGACAGGAGCGTCATGTCTAGTGTTGTAGAATGCAGTCAGTGGTACGTCTGTCTTCCTAACAGACACTGTTCCTCTTAAGTCTCTACGTTTGCTTGTTTGGTTTTCATACCTTGAGCATGATGATGAAGCTGGTAGAGTAGATTCTGTGAAGTCAAAGCTGGGATCATTCTTCTTCCGAGCTTGGTCGCTGATGAATCTGGAAAAGTAGGAGAAGGGTGGAAAAGACACATTGTGTTCTCTTTTGTACCTGGAGCCCAGATCTGCCCATTTTTCTTGCATGCCATATGGTAGCTTGGACACTATTGGGTTAACACCGTGAGCCGTATCAAGGTAACTCAGTCCTGACAGACGTGGATCTGTTTTGGCTAACTCCAATTCCTTTAATAGGTCGCTTAGGTCTTGAAGCTTGCGGTTGTCCTTGTTGGTAATCTTTGGGAAGATATGAAGTCTCTTAAATAAGGCACTTTCTATGGCTTCAGAACTGCCATAAGTTTGCTCAAGTCTTTCCCATGCTGCAGCAAGACCTTCCTGCGAGTGGCCCACATGAACTGCTCTCAATGTCTTTACACGTTCTGCAGAATCTGGGCCTAGCCACTTAACTAGCAAGTCGAGCTCTTCCTTGGCAGTGAGGTTAAGATCATTGATAACTGCTTCAAAGGTGGATTTCCAGGCTCTATAGTTTTCCGCATGGTCGTCAAATTTTGAGAGACTAATGTTTATCAGTTCTCTGCGCATCATATATCTGGCAAAGTCCGACATATCTGATCTCCCACCTTGTGTCACCAGATTACCTTGCCATATCCCTGGGGCATGTAGATTCTCTGCCATATGGGGCTGAGATGAATCAGGATGAAATGAGGTAGCATAAGGGTTAAGCGGCACTTTAGTCTCAGGATGATCCACTCGAGTGATGCTAGAAATTACCTTGTTCTGGGTAGCTGGCGTCATCTCATACTTTACAGGCATGGCCGTGTGGTAGGTTTGAAATTGTACTGGAGATGATTGTTTTAGCACATAGTTGGCAGTGCGGTCATCTGGGTCTTCCACTTCTGCAGGGATGGAGCAGTCATGGTCAGTA
Source organism: Engystomops pustulosus (assembly GCF_040894005.1). Taxonomy (NCBI): domain Eukaryota; kingdom Metazoa; phylum Chordata; class Amphibia; order Anura; family Leptodactylidae; genus Engystomops; species Engystomops pustulosus. Next base: position 179,788,488 of record NC_092416.1, on the reverse strand, counting down.
ACTTGGACTAATGCTTGCTCAAGAACTTTTAGCTTGGCTAAGGCGGCTGCTTCCTCCTTTTCCATTTGGAGAATTTTCAGTTGGGCTTCTGCCTCCGCTTGTCTTTTCACCATTTCTGCTTCTTTCTTGGCAAATGAACTTCTGACACTAGCTTCCTCTGCATCAGCACGGATTTCTATAATCTTGTCGTGTAATGCAGACCTACTGGAGCGGGAGGTTCTGGAAGATGATAGTGTATGTTTGGTTGAAGTGGACCGTTGAGATCTTACTTCTTGCAAGTGTGCAATGCGAACTTCTGCCTTATTTTTGGCATCTATTACTATGGTATCCTGTGTAGGAAGTAAAGTCTCTCTCTTGGCTAGCTCTGCTGTGGCATCATCAAATTCGGTGTTACTCAGGAATGTGATGTACTTTGCAGACAGCCGCTGGTAGCGATCATAGGTGGTAGATAAGCGATTTAATGTTGTGCCTAATTTGGCTGCGTCACTGTCATAGCGTGAGATGGCTGCTACACAGTGTTCAATTCTTTGCCATAAATCATCAAGATTATCACAGAACTCTTCCTTAATTACTTCAAAGTTCTCTCTGATCTTTTGTGTGGGTTTGGTAACACGCTTAGATCGTACAATTTGTTCTTCCTGGAACACAAACTCTGTATCTTGCACATCTGTGGGTCTGGTAACAGGGTGCACTTTGCTAGGTGCAGTGACAGAGGATTTTATAGAGCCTTTTGTAGACATGTTAATCCTTGTCAATGTGGTACTGTCTCTTTAAGATGGGGTTGCAGCTTGTTCACAATGGTGAGGAAGCCACGTGCTGCTAAGATGGTGGCAGCTCTATTTGCTTGCTTGCAGACTATGTGTGGATCTTGCAGGAACTGCAGATTCAGCTGTGTTTTGACTATTCTGCCACAGATATACGCTGGAGAAGACCCTGATAGGTTGTGAGTGCAGTCTCCGTATAAACTGGATGGTAGATAGTAGAACTCACTGACATTCTTTCCACAGCGTTGCCATTTGCATGAAGGGAGGATGCAATGGATGTGCTTTAGGTTCAGTTTAATGCCTTTACCTTAGAAATGACATGCCATGCGGTCAAAACACATTGCTACTGCACAGTGAAGATGAACATGTCTGCTACAGTCACAAATGGAGGACAGCATGAAGAAGGAGGAAGTGATGTCACAGAAAGAGGAGGAGAAACTGGGTAACAGTGCATGATGGGATAGCTAGCTTAAAGATACAGCAAGCAAATTATCCAACAATAAAAACTTTGACCACTGGGTGGCAGCATGCATAACATGAGAATGAACATATCATTGCAGACTGAATGTACAATACAAGACCAATAACAGCATGGGCAATATGACAGGCTGTAACAGCATAAGCGCCATCATATACAGTAGTGCTGTAGACCCCACATGGCAGTGATCGTAATGAATGACCTAAAATCATTCATTACACGTGAGAAATAACTCCAGATGAGGATTTCCAAAGTGGACAACCCCTTTAATAAAGTTCTCATGACTACATGATATAGTATAGAGTGACCAATGGGCTGGATACAACATCTATGGGCACAGTAATAGCTGTCAATCTGCAAAAACAGCTGAATATTATATTAAAATGTAACGTGTGAAGAAAGCAGAGCACAAGGAGGAAGGTTACCGCACCTGCCTCACATGTGAATCGAAAAAGTAACAGGAACAGATACTGAAGATTTCCCTCACCATATATATAAAACAAGAAGTGATACTGTACATTTGGCATTGCAAGCCATATACATCCATCCAAACTGAAGTCACAGACATCTGCAGTCTCACAGGAAACTTTAAGAAACAACAAGATCATCTTTATAAAACTTGTATGACAGGGAAGTGGTGACAATGATCCCCAACACGTGAGGACAGTTACCATGAAGAGTATTTGGTGCATCTAAGGCTACAATGTGTAACACTGAATGTCTGGGTGATCCGGGAATTCCAACCTGCCAATAGGAAACTAATCTCGTCATTTGTAGCTTTGTCACATGAGGGTGTGTTAAACTGAAGTTTTTTAGGACACTAAACTATAGGAATGTGTAAGGGTCCCTGGATTCTCGTAAAGAGAAATGAGTTGTAGACGAAGACTTGAGGTTCATCATTAAACCTCACCTGTTTCTACGGCGCCTCACCTAGTCCAACCAGTTTGCTATTGTGCTAATGAGATGCAAAAACATGGATATTGCACTGTCCAAAGTTAGAAGTCTTTTCACTCTGGCACAGACATACTGGGGGTCATTTACTAAGGGCCGTTTTTTTGTGTTTTCCCGACGTGTTACCCGAATATTTCCGATTTGCGCCGATTTACCCTGAATTGCCCCGGGATTTTGGCGCACGCGATCGGATTGTGGCGCATCGACGCTGGCATGCACGCGACGGAAAACGGGGGGGGCGTGGCCGAACGAAAACCCGACGAATTCGGAAAAACCGCCGCAAAAAAGTGTTGCGGAGCTTGCACTTACCTTCACTCAGCCCGGCTCGGTGTATTCCAGTGCGTTCCAGGGAACTTCAGCGCAGCAGCGCCACCTGGTGGACAACGGAGGAACTGCCTTAATTAATCTCGGCCGGACCCGAATCCAGCGCAGAGAACACACCACTGGATCGCGAATGGACCGGGTAAGTAAATCTGCCCCACTGGTTTGCCTATTATCCTACATAATTTTACTAGGCTTCTTGTGGGTCATGCATAGCTATCCCATCCCTTCCCTTCCTCGGTTAAACTTGATTGACATGTGTGTTTTTTCAACCGTACACACTATGTAACTATAGATGTAGAGGGAGCTGCCTTTTAAGGTAGCACTGAGGCTAAGTTTTCCATTTGCCACTCAGGAAAACATATTTACATATTTCCTTTTCACAATCCTGAGCGCAGCATGCATGGGCTGCAAAGGCGAAATCTCCATATGGGATTTAGTTTCTTCCATAAAGTTACACGAATTACCAGGGATTAGCCTGGTGCAAATTATATTTAATTAAAATGATTTTAAAAGCAGGGGAACTTTGTAAAACTGATGACCTATTCCCAGACTTGTGTCTCAGTATGAGGTTGGTGAGGGTCAGGCAGCCTTACTTCATACTCATGAACTGTACTAGGAGTCTTCTACTGACGACTATATAATCAGGTGTTGGAGTCTGCTTGAAACAGTGGATTGGGACAGGCTCCCATAGCAGAAAACCCATCTGCTGACAGGTTCCCTTTAAAAGCTATAGATACGTTTGTTGTAATTATTTTTTATTGTTAATTACCATAATTTACTTTTTAAGTAATTTTCTATATTTTTATGCTGGATAGTTGGTATCATTCCTGTTCATAGCCAACATAGCTTCCAATATAAGAAAATAAATCATGTCTTCAGTACAATATCACAGTGTGGACAGGTAGGAGGGTGTGAATCCCACAGATTGTGCATCTTTGTGCTGTGAGGATAACGCTGGACCGTCCTCCGACAGCTAAACCTATGCAATTTTATCTGCCACCACTTGTCAACATCAGGCTAATGAGACACCTTGCATTAGACAATGCCCAAATACATTATAACACCAGGTTAAACAATTATTATTATATTATAGAGCAGTGATGGGGAACCTTTTAGCGGCCGAGTGCCCAAACTGCAACCCAAAAACCCCCCTTATTTATCACGAGGTGCCAACCAAAAATGAAAGCAGTGACTTATTCAACTTATGTAACTGTTCAACAACTTCATATTTGCCTCCTGAGGACAGGAACACAGTAAAAAGATGGAGAATTTGCATGATTTCAGCTTCTTTCCAGTTTTCCTCTGTACTCAGAGAATTGTGGGGCCAGCAGGAGGTCCTGCAAAGATAATTCGCCCCATCTACTCATCTCTCCCTCTTCCTACAGTCCCAAGTAGCAAAGTAAGGATCAAAATATGTCTGAAAGCCGCATCTTTTAAGTTGCTTAGAACTGCAGGAAGATTCTTAGAGTCCTGTCTGGTGCGCTGAGGCGATGGCCCGGGTGCCCACAGAAAGGGCTCTGAGTGCCGCCTCTGGCACCCGTGCCATAGGTTCGCCACCACTGTTATAGAGCAAAATTAATTCCACCCTAAAGTGAAGTTTCAATATAAAAGAAACAGAAAATGTGGTAATCTAAGTAAAGGTAGAAAAAAAATAAACAGAAGTGTATTTTCTATAATAATAATAGTAATAATTATTTATTTATATAATGCACACAGGTTACGCAGCGCTGCACAAAGCATGACAAATTGGTCTCTGTCCCCATGGGGCTCACAATCTAAACAACCTACCAGTATGTTTTTGGAGTGTGGGAGGAAACCGGAGGAAACCCACGCAAACACGGAGAGAATATACAAACTCTTTGCAGATGTTGACCTGGGTGGGATTTGAACCCAGGACCCAAGTGCTGCAAGGCAGAAGTGCTACTCACTCAGCCACCATGCCACCCTTCAGGTTTTACCATAGGGGTTTGGTTTCAGTGAGGTGTTTTTCCTTATGTCCCTCATGTAATTTGGACATTTAGAGACCTTTATGACCACATTTACAGATATAGGGGATAAATATCAGCATTCTGAAGAGAGGGGTTACATGGAAGCAGAAGAGTAACTACAGTGGTAGCAGCCATAGCAGCTGCTATGGGGCCCGCAGTGTCAGGGGGCCCCAGTATCAAACCTGCCACACTAATGAATGGAGAATGTGCACAATTATATACATATTATGCTGCACATTGTACATATAACGGGGCAGATTTACTTACCCGGTCCATTCACGATCCAGCGGTGCGTTCTCTGCGCTGGATTCGGGTCCGGCTGGGACTTATTGAGGCAGTTCCTCCGCCGTCCACCAGGTGGCGCTGCTGCGCTGAAAAGCATCAGAACGCACTGGAGTTCACCGAGCCGGGCTGAGTGAAGGTAAGTGCAAGCTCCGCAACACATTTTTTTTTTTTTAAATGTGGCGGTTTTTCCGAATCCGTCGGGTTTTTGTTCGGTCAGGCCCCCCAATTTCCGTCGCGTGCATGCCAGCGCCACTGCCAGCCGATGCGCCACAATCCGATCGCGTGCGCCAAAATCCCAGGGCAATTCAGGGGAAGTCGGCGCAAATCGGAAATATTCGGGTAACACGTCGGGAAAACGCGAATCGGGCCCTTAGTAAATGACCCCCAATATGTATATATGTATATAAGCGTATACAGCACAGAAAGGGATAAGATAGCAGAACAACAGGACTAGGGTTCTCTCATCTTAAATTCCTGCCACGACATCTCTCAAAAATGGAAACAAATGAGGAAGGAAATCTGTGGTGATAAATAAAATCTTAAATAGGCCACATCCCGGGGACCCAGACCCCACAACCATCATGTGTCAAACCCCCATCAATACATAACCAGAGAATGCTGTATTATAAAGCGGGCACAACCTAGCGATGGGGAAGGAGGAAACAGCTCACAATGTTATTCCCCCTTTAGGTGGACATTGTGTAGTTGTCCTTTATAGTTTAGCTTGTCCTTTATACACAACACTATAAAACATATCAGGTGATGCATTCTATCCAGAGACTAAAGACAAAGGAAATTCTAGACCTTGTAGAGATCTTATAAAGAGGAAGGAGGAAGAATAAATTATCCTATTGTGTATAAATACTCCCAACAACTTCATAGTGTAACTGTATCTGGCACAGACTTTATTGCTGACAGTCAATACATTTATCGTAACTACAATTGTTGCTATCGCATTATTTTACATAACTCATGTCTCTTGGGTCAGGCCACCCAGCTTAGGTAACACTGTTAAAGGGAAAGATTCGCCTCTTTTTGGTCAGTAGTTTTTGGAATTTTTGTTTATTCTACACTTTATAGTGAACCTGTCATCTAGAAAGCTATTTTGTTTCCAATAAAAAACTTTATTTCACATTTCCTGGCTCCCTGCTAGCAGCATGTCGTCAGTCCCAGAGGTGGTGGTGGCCTGTGTATGTCTGTGTCTCAGTCTCTTCATTCCTTCTTCCTCTACTCCTCATCATCCCCCTGGATGAGTGTGGAGGTGAGAAAACTGAGACACAGGCTGCTTCAGCTGCCAACCTCCCAACCAGGACTCACCACACATTGCTGGTAGGAAGCCGGGTAATGTGAAATAAAGTTTAATAAACTACTGAAATGATTAAGAATGCTGATAAAAGCATAATAAAATCGACATAGAATAGAATACTGGACCCTGTCACCTTCTAAAAATGACATTCTTGGTGATAACTTCGCTTAAAGGATGATCAACATTAAACAGACACCCGATCAGCTATTTGACATGATCACTGCTGCCTCTCCAGAGCCTACCATGCCCAGCGCTGTACATTGCAGTGTGGCTAAACTTGGTATTGCAGCTCAACCCAAGTGGAAATGAGCTGACCAATTTAAACAGGTTGACCCAGAGGACTCCAAAAACCCCTATAGCAGTGATGGCGAACCTTTTAGCAGCCGAGTGCCCAAACCAAACTGCAACCCAAAACTCCTTTATTTATTGCGAGGTACCAACCAAAAATTAAAGCAGTAACTTATTGCTCCCTGTTCTGCAACAACTTTCAATCATATTGGCCTCCTAATGACAGAAACACAGTAGAAGGAAAGATGGAAAAATTGCATCATTTTAGCTTCTTTCCAATGTCCCTCCGAACACATAGAATCGTGGAGCCAGCGGAAGGTCCTCCAAAGATAATTCGGCCCTGTCTACTCATTCTCCCTCTTCCTTCAGCCCCAAGTAACGAAGTAAGTATCAAAATATGATTGAAAGCAGCATCTTTTAAGTTGCTTGGAGCTGCAGGAAGATTCTTTGAGTCCTGTCTGGTGTGCCGGGGTGATGGCTCGGGTGCCCATAGAAAGGGCTTTTAGTGCTGCCTCTGGCACCCGTGCCATAGGTTTGCCACCACTGCTCTATAGGATGACACCACTTGTTCTATATTAGGGGTAATATTCCTTCTCGATTTATCCCCGGTTCAACTTAAGTTGATGAATTCCAGACATTTCAGAAACCCCATTTAATGTCAATTAAAACAACACACCTTCCATTATTCATGTATGTGAGGAATTTAAAAAATGCAGATTTTATAGTTTATCAGTGGTGGTACTGGAGAGAACGTGACCTGGGGGTGATGGAAAGCAGTCCTGCTAAGGGTCAGCGCAGGAGACTATGTCACTTTCATCAGCAACTTTTCTAGAATTTGTCATGTAGCACTACAGGAACCGATACTTCATTGTATCAATATTTGCTGTTTCACTTCTTATGATTTCACTTTCCTTCTTTTTTTAACACCGGTTCCAAGTAAACGAGTTACTACACATTCCATAAAAATCTGGGAAAATATTATCTCTTTGTCTTTTTCCAATTACATTTCTCATGTCACAGATGAAATTAAATGAAGTAGATGAGAGAGCATGCCGCAAGGAGCTGCCACACAGGCCTGAGGATAAACTTTATCACAAGGAGAAGTTTCAAAACTTGATGACATTTTTTATTCAAACTCTTTAAACCGACCAAAATTAAATTATCAAAAGTTTCAGATCTGTTTAAAGCATGAAGTCGTGTCATATGTCAGAGAACCTCCCGTCTCCTTGATTCCCACAGGGTCAAATTAATACATGTAAACACACTGGGGTTAAGATTTACTTACCCATATGTCTGTGTATAATGCGCTGTGCCGCGATTCACTAAGATCGAGCGCCCGATATCCTGCATGTGTCGCTTCCCTGCTCAGGTCCGCCGTAGATCACCTTCTTCTTCCCGGTGCATGTAAGTGCATTGTCTTGTGACACACTTTTAAAGTTAAATCCCGTGCTCAGTCCAAATCAGTCGGATCGTCAGACGCCAAGCCCCCCAATTTCGGTTGCATGAAAGCCAGTGCAGACGAGCCAAAATCCAATCGCATGCGACAGAATCCCAGCGCAAACCCCTGTTAAATACCTTTCCAAGCCGTGCAAATCCCCAAAAACGCCGGAAAAAGTCAGACAAAAATGAGCAGCACGACCCTTAGTAAATAAGCCCCATTGTACGCAGCAAAGAGCATATTGGGGCACATTTACTAAGGGTCGCGTTTTTCCGCTGGGTTTTCAGAATTTTACCGTTTTGCGCCAAATTCCCCCGGGTTTTTGGCGCACGCGATCAGATTGTGACGCATCCGCGCCGGCTTGCATGCAACGAAAAACGGGGGCGTGGCCGTCGGAAAACCCGACGGATTTGGAAAGATCGTGCTATTAAAAAAAAAAAAGTGACGCTTGACACACACTCACATGCACCAGGAATAGGATGGTCAACTCCGGTGGACCTCGGTGCAGCAGCGACACCTGGTGGACATCGGCGCACGACCTTAGTGGATCGCCGGAAGACCCGAATCCTCGTCGGAGAACGCGCCACTGGATCACGACAGGACCGGGTAAGTAAATGAGCCCCAATGTTCTCTGAAGTTTAGAAATCTGTCAGAAAAGCCCATGTTGATGGAGTTAGCAACAATCCATACCTGCCCATGGTGAGGGCGCCCAATAGCTGGATCATTGCATTCTACTAGACAAGAAATTACCTTTGGTACCAAGGCATCAGCATGTTGCTCATTGCGATGGTCACAGTCCCCATTGTTCAATCTCCTGCTACTAATGTTGTCACTTCTGTGCATGCACATTAGATTTGTCCACAGCCTATAACCCTGATTATATATGGCATCTGTACCCCATGGGAAATGGCATAAGCTATTTAGGTTTCTAGTCCTCTCTGATTCCCATAAATGCTTTCTATCCTCTAGTTATCTATGTTTGACATTTGGCTTTGAATCTGTCCTGTTGCCTGGATTAGCGATTACACACATAGATCACCTACCCTGACCTTGGCCTCTACCTAGATGCCACAAAACACTGGGGCAGATTTACTTACCCGGTCCATTCGCGATCCAGCGGCGCGTTCTCTGCGGTGGATTCAGGTCTTCTGGCGATTCACTAAGGTAGTTCCTCCGACGTCCACCAGGTGTCGCTGCTGCGCTGAAGTTCCTCGGAATGCACTGATCTCACCAAGCCGGGCTGAGTGAAGGTAAGCGTGTGTCCAGCGACACTTTTTTTTTTTTTAAATGCGGCGTTTTTTCCGAATCCGTCGGGTTTTCGTATGGCCACGCCCCCGATTTCCGTCGCGTGCATGCCAGCGCCGATGCGCCACAATCCGATCGCGTGCGCCGAAATCCTGGGGCAATACAGGGAAAATTGGCGCAAAATGGAAATATTCGGTTAACCCGTCGCAAAAACTTGAATCGGGCCCTTAGTAAATGACCCCCAGTGTCTCTTTACTCAGCCGGTTGAACCATTACAAACATTACTCCAAGAGGGAGTCACCTGGTGATTAAAGGGTAAAAACCAGAGGACCACTTCCTAAGGATCATCAAAAAGTCAAACCAGTTTGGTGACACATTGGGGCTCATTTACTAAGGGTTGCGTTAATCACTTTCGTCGGACTTTGAACTTTTTTCGGGCATTGCACAGCTTGGACAGGTATTTAACAGGTGTCTAGGAATTTGGCGAACGCCATCCTTTTGTGGCGCTGCCGCGTTGGCTTCCATGCAACACAAATTGGGGGGTGTGGCGTTGGATGATCCGACTAATTCGAACCGAGTGCGGGATTTAACTTTCAAATTGTGTTGCAAGCCCAAGCCCTTACACGCACCACTAAAAAGATGGTGAACTCTGTCAGAGCGGGGAAGTGACACATGCAGGATTATGGGGCGCACGATCTTAGTGAATCGCGACAGATGTGCATTATTGTCGGATAAGGAACTCTCGGTGAACTGCATTGGACAGGTAAGTAAATGTGCCCCATTGGGTCCACACCATTGCAATACAGGGAAAATCCCATCATAGAAATATAGTAAAATAAAAATATCTTCAGGAAAGTCAAGAGGTTAACTGGACTACTAGAGGTATGTATGTATTTATCCAGCCTCTGCTTCTATACCATATTATTATATGGTATGTCTAGTAATGGAGTAATCAGGATGGAAAAACGATACGCCTGTTGGAAGTGAAACAGTGTTTAGGGCTAGGATAATTCCTCAGCGCACGGCATCACAGTCACATATTTCCTAATCATCAACAGGTTTTGGGTTGGCACAACTAACATGGGAACCCACACAAAGTGCCCAACAGTTCATCATTATCCAGACTTCCATTGCACTAAAAGAATACATGGCTTATTTAGAAAACAGCCCCGGGATAGGAGCAGTGTGCACTGCGGACATGCGCTTCTTCCGGATGGGAGACAATGGGTGTCTTTTATGAAGGTTTGAAATTGATCCAAAATAAATGACTCGATAAAAGGCTTTAACTTGTCGTGGCTAAGGAACTGATGTCTGTGATGAAATCCTGTGTAAACAAGACTTGTTCATGGGAGCAGGTAAAAGACTGGATTTGTACTGCAGGATCTACGAGGGTCCTTGTCTTAAAGGGGCTCTCCAGTAGGCGTGTTTTACTTGTGAAGTGGTTTAGAGTGGGAACTTCACCTCATTACTCCTTTTCTGATGCTTAACATATAACTACAGGTCTCTACTTCCTAGGCTCATCTACTTAGTCCATCGTTAGCTAATAGGTGAGCAGTGATTGGATGAGCAGGGAGTCTAGAACCTCATACTGGAGTTAATAGGGAGGCCACCTCTTGTGTGTCAGGATGGGACCAGGAGGAAGAAGCCAATAAGGAGCTGGTGGCTTTGGAACAGGAGCAGCAGAGAGATAGTGAGGTTAGCAGCACTTTTTTGAGCCTTTTCACAAAAATATCCACCAGTGGTATGAACCCTTTATTCCCTGGAGGCATGGCGAGATAGGAAAAGCAGACGTCTATGTAGGATGTATCAACACTAGATGCGAGGGTGGAGTCAAATGTCCATAACTAGGTCTGGTATCATGAATGACAGGCAGTAGCCTAGTGCCAAAGGAGGATTTAGATTCTCAAACAAAAAGGTCAGTTGTGCTACACATCCTATGAATCACTTCCATACTATAAGCAAAAACCATAAGTTGAAAACATACATAACAAAAAATACAAAAATATCATTTATCATTTCTTCCAGGTGTTCTCCTTATTGTTGCTGCTGATTATCGGACTGAATCGGTTTCTTTCCCCCCACAATATATACACTTCTCACTTTCTATATAAAGGGAGTCCTCTCAGCTTTGCTGCTATACCACTGGAGAGGGTCTGCTCCTTCCCCGACAAACAGGGCAAAAATCCATTTCTATTGGCTGCCCTGCGGTAAACAAAGAGTCACCATCCAGAGATGTGGAAGAGTGACTGAACATGTGGAGCACTCATTAGGTGGAGGTGCACATTGCTATACACTGAACTATCCATAGAATACATATGTAACAATGGAACAGCCAATTTTAATATGAATACAGGCAGTCCCTGGGTTACGTACAAGATAGGGTTTGTAGGTTTGTTCTTAAGTTGAATTTGTAGATTTTATCATTGTAATCCCAGCCAGAACTTTTTTGGTCTCTGTGACAATTGGATTTTAAAAATGTTGGGTTGTCATAAGAATCAATATTAACACTAAAGCTTCATTACAGACGCCTGTGATATCTGTTATGGCTGATTATTGTAGCCTAGGACTAAGGTACAATAAATTACCAATATCCAGGGGTCCGTTTGTAACTAGGGGTTGTATGTAAGTCTTAAGAACTTAATGTTCTTAAGTAGGGGACCGCCTGTATTTAAAAATAAAGTAAAAAAATAAGGTGTCCGGTTGTTTTGAAGCATACAATCTCATGACATTCCAGACACATCCAATAGACAATAGCGGCCCAAATGATAAATCATTTTCTACTCTCATGCAACTTTTGTAAATTAAAGGGAACTGCACAATTCAGCTGTTATTAATTTAAAGGTTTTTTTGGAGGCTAGGAGCCTGTCAATATTGAGTATCAAGGGGATTGGTGGTCAGCATAAGATTATTGGGGCCCTAACACCTGGATTCTTCAAGGATCACCTGGCTCTGTCCATTGGGGGTACTGTAATTGATCAACTATTTAAGTGAGTAGGAGCAAAGCCACGGTTCCTTCAGAGCCATTGGTTACCGTACTTTCTAACACCTCTATTTTATTTTAATGCATCAGAGTGGATATTTTTAAGTTCTTCATGTGATCGGCCTCTGTGCTTCCCTCCTCTTCCTTCCTGTGCCTTCGGCGTCTTGCAGACGTTCACAAGCAGCAGTAATACTTCCTCGCGGTGTCTCAGCCGTCTGCCGGCGCGTGGATACACTTCTACAATCCTGCATTCTTTATACGTCTCCGCATTCCAGACTGTTTTTGCCAGAATACAAAAGTTTTTCGTAGTGACGATAAGTGCCAGGCTGGGCGCAGGCTGCGCAGGATGTGTCGGACAGCAGCAGGTGAGAGATATAAAAGGGTTTCTAATCTCATACGGAAAGTGATGACATTTGAGACGTTTGGGGGTCATGTCCGGCTTCTGATTTTTACATGGGGGATGCAAGTTTAATGTGTTAAAATAGTTATGAAAAATAGTTAATTGTATCACTTAGCTTATAAAGAGTGAGCAACGTCAGGTTAAACATTTAGGAACTATAGTGTTCTAGAGTCTATTACATACTGACCATACACACTGCAGATAGTAGTAGCATCAGGTGGGGAGTGAACACGACAAATAACCTAAAGACTTTCCCTAAAATATCATTCATATTACTGTAATAATGAGCTTATGGTCCTAGTGGTCTGCTGGAAGGTGTAGGTATATTGGTCACATCTTCCAGGACAAGGCATGCACTATACTAGGAATTTCACTCCACTGCTCCCTTGGTAAATATTTGGGTCGGGACTGGTGATTATCATGTATGCATCTAAAATAAGAGGCTGCGGCTTTTAAATAGATCCTGAGTTGTAAGCTGACAGTAGCAAAAGAAGTTCTGGCCACAGCACCGGCATCTTTGTTACTTTGCTTATTTATATGAGGTTTATGAGAATTTGAGGATCCACTAGATCGTCTAACATCATGCAAATTCTTACCCAATGTCAGGCTACTTCTAGACATAGGAGCTGGCACCAGGGTCGGCGCCAGCACTGGTTCAACCTGGGCAATTGCCAAGGCCCAGAGCTGCTGGGGGGGCCCACATAATGCTGTACATAAGGAATCCATGGGGCGAAGGGGGCTGTATCTAATGAATCCATAGGGGGGCTTATATAAAATACCCATGAAGAGGCTGTTTGTCTAATTATCTAAGGATAATTAGAATATTTTAGTTTCTGAATTTTTGATGCGGCCATGTGAGTTTACTGCAAAAGGGCCCACTGAGGCCCTGCCGCCCAAGGGCCTATTGAAACCTGGAGCTGACCCTGGTTGTCACACTACAGATTACCTGGTGAATTCAGAAAGGAACTACGTAATCCAGAGGGAATTTTCAGTGGCTTCCAGTTTAAAGTAAATCTACAAATAAAATCCATGGACATTACTCATAGATCCAGACACCACGACTGTGGTATCTTCTCATATTTGTTATCCATGGCGCCCCCCCCCCCCCCCCCGATCCCTTCCGTCTCATTAGAATCATTTTAAAAGTTGATTTTAGAAGGAAGGAGGCCATGTATAACAAATATAAGAAGATACCACAGTCATGGTGTCTAGATCTATGATTAAATGTTAATGGTTTATCAGGATTGTGTGATGGTACATTCCCAGCTTAAAAGGGCTGGCCACAATTACCAGAGTTTAACAAAGAAAATACAATTCCCTTAAAGGGACACCAGTCAAAGGTAATGTATTAAATAATACACTGGGCAGGGCCTGAAGGGGGGAGCATGGCTCATATTAATTGTATTCCTAGGAACTTACTAGAACCGGGAGTCCTGCACAAGTAATAATTCAATGAAACAACTTTGCCTGGAGTGTTCCTTTAAAGATCACCCACATTGTACTTACCCAGATAAAATTTGACGTTTTGCCAGGACAATTTGGGGACTTCTGGTATTTCCCACAACACATCTGGCAAGTGAGGGGGGCTCACTACAGCTAATGCACACCTCCTCCTTAGCACAACCTTCTAGTCAGTGACATGGGAGCGGTGTTGAGGGAGGAGGCATGCATTCAGTAATGACATGTGAGGTCCTGAAAATGGCTGTAGGTGGGTCACTTGATCCAAAGTTTACTAGGGTAAGTACATTATAGGTGGTGACCTTATATGGGCATTGTTTTTACCCTGGTGAAATTTGGAATTTTGCCCAACCCCTTTAATATTATTGATGAGATGAGGGTTCCTGTGGGTTCTCTACCAAACAGCACTCCACATGGATACATAAGATGAAGGTATCTGTATCTGTAAAACACTGTGGGGCAGATTTACTTACCCGGTCCATTCGCGATCCAGCGGTGCGTTCTCTGTGGAGGATTCGGGTCTTCCAGCGATTAACTAAGGTAGTTCCTCCGATGTCCACCAGGTGTCGCTGCTGCGCTGAAGTTCACCGTCCTATCGTGGGTGCAGGTAAGCGCGTGTCAAGCGACAATTCTTTTTTTTTTTTAAATGTGGCGGTTTTTCCGAATGCGGCCGGTTTTCATACGGCCACGCCCCCCAATTTCCGTCACGTGCATGCCGGCGCCGATACGCCACAATCTGATCCCGGGGCAATTCAGGGAAAATCGGCGCACATTGGAAATTTTCGGAATAACCCGTCGGAAAAACGCGATTCGGGCCCTTAGTAAATGACCCCCATAATGGGAAAATGTAAAAGTCCTGTTTTAGATTGTACAGTAACTTTATGAAATGAGTAATATTTTCGTTTAGCCAATGGTTTTGGATAAAAGACTGGATCAGTGTGTCTAGGGTTTCTCCATATCAAGATTGAAGTCTACGCTCTTCCCCACCATGAAGCCGGATTACGGTACTCACCACCAACACCCGTGGCAATGTATAGGCATCTATGATATGATCTATACATTATATGGGCCTATGTGAACTACAATAAGTTGGATGCTTTCCTGTTTTTGGATGACCAATGGTTGCATCATAGTAAGAAGATGGAAATACCTTATATACTCGAGTATAAGCCTAGTTTTTCAGCACAAAATTTGTGCTCAAAAAACCCTAACTCGGCTTATACTCGAGTCAACTAAAAAAATAAAGACAAAACTCTCCTTTCTAACGTCACCCGTAGGTCCTCTTCTGTCTGAGACAGAAGAGGACTTATGGGGGACGTCGGAAAGATGAGTACCGTGTTATTTTTTTTCCTTCTACAGGGGCTGGGCGGGGTCTCGGCTTATACTCGGGTCGGCTTATAATCGAGTATATACGGTACATCAAAGCCATGCTGATACATAGATGAAGGCTAATCTACTGTGTGCCATGTTCCACCGCTCTGCTGGAAACCCATATGTGCTGCAAAATTCTTGACTAAACTTTAAGTCTTGTGATTTTCTAAATTCTCTTTATTTAGTTCCTATCTCTCCCTCATGGATAGGGAAGAAAGTGGTATCTTTTCTAGGTGAGTGGGAGCATCATACCCATAAAGATAGGCTAGGGGTAGATATGTCTTCATATGTTTATCTGAATACAGGCCACTAATCTGAGGAGGGTCCTACCTGGTCACATATACCAAAGGATTCCTGTTAATTCTGCCCTAAACAAAGGGAAACAGTCTGAATTTGTATCACTTTATTCTTAGTGTATGTACAGTGATCAAATATAGTGAGTGCTGACTTTTAGCTATAAGCCAGTTTGCTCTAACCACCCCTAAATATCCACTTATATAAAACTAATCTATGCTCTGTTAGATGCAATGGCCCTCCTCTAACAAACCACCGAATGCACAGATTGGGATCCAATATTCTGCAGATTTTAGCTTTACATAAGTCGAGATAGGCTAGCCACTGGTTGTAATCATCAGACGTTAGGCTTGGTAAAGCTTAGGACAGTGGTGGCGAACCTATGGCACGGGTGCCAGAGGTGGCACTCAGAGCCCTCTCTATGGGCACCTGTGCCATCACCCCACCGCAGACTCCGCCAGACAGGACTCAAGGCCTCTTGCAGTCCCAGGCAGCCCAGAACCCTAGAAGGAAGCTAAAATGATAACCAAAGTTTTTTCTCCTTCTTTCTACTGTATTGGTGTCCAAAGGTGCCTATACAATTTAAAACATGTGACAGAGCAGGGAGTAATAAGTTACTGTTTAAACTGTCGCATCGGCACTTTGTGAAAAATATGTGGGTTTTGGATGTAGTTTGGGCACTCGGCGTCTAAAGGGTTTGCCATCACTGGCTTAGGAGGAGGGTGTACGCGCTAGTGAAGATGAAGTCTATTTTTGATAATGAATAAGCCAATGAAGAATAACACAGGATGGTCCCTTCTGCACATTTCTATTACATTATGGCCTATTTCACCAAGACCTTCCGAACCTGATCCTGGTTACTAAACAGTGAATGTATCAATAGAAAGCCTAAAAATGGGGCAGAATTATTCATTTTGACTTGTATCCATTTTGTAGAGATTCTGCTTCATCCCCCAAAACATCACAACTCTAAAAAAATAATCAAAACAAAGAGACAAAGAAGCAATTGTCTGCTTTTATTGCTGCCTATTATGTAAACTGCAGGTCAGGTAGTGGTTAAAAATTTAGGTCAATTTCCGCAGTACTTGGAAGCTTTGTTTGCCGAGGGCTGTGACCTTTCTGTTGTCAGTGATAAAACTGGGTCACGATATTTCTTACTTGCACTTTTGTTGACCAGACTCCTGTTTCCATCACAATTTATAGTTCCTTGCATTGTGCACAGAGAGGAGACATATATTCTGTGGTATATCTAAACCTATGTGACGCCTTAACGTGTTTCTACAATGTCCTTTGTTTATATTGTATCTATTTCTGAGCCACCAAGACCTTCTCCTGACTGTAATATTAATGTGAGACATCACAATGGGGATCGCTTTTGATTTCTGGCTTCTGCTGTCCTCCTCAATGACACTTTAAAGGGGTTGTGCAACAATAGAAACTTATCCACTATCCACACACTCCATGATCTTATAGAGACATTTCACAAGGGCTTGGGGAATTGGATATAACCTCAGAGGGTCCATTATTTACCCGATATAGATAGGCACTGCAATGCCTCCCTAAAGAGGTTTCTGGGACAGGAGAGGCTAAACTAAAGCACTACAGCGTGGCTTCCATAAATGGGATCTGATATGCAGTTACCTGTAATGACCACTACACAAAGAACTGAGCTGTCTGCTCTCTTCTCCATTCTCTATGCAGCAATAGTTGATCTGTAGGGGTGCTGTTTGATGTACCCCAACCAATCTAATATTTAGGACCTATTCTTTGGTTACATTAACACTATATTTGGCAAACTCTTTTCTATCACAGCATCACGGATATAGCTATATCTATGCTATATCAATTGCTATGTAGCAATAGCCACATTGGGGCAGATTTACTTACCCGGTCCATTCGCGATCCAGCGGCGCGTTCTCTGCGCTGGATTCGGGTCCGGCCGGGATTCATTAAGCTAGTTCCCACACCGTCCACCAGGTGGCGCTGCTGCGCTGAAAAGCATTGGAACACGCTGGAGTTCACCGAGCCGGGCTGAGTGAAGGTAAGTGCAAGCTCCGCAACAGATTTTCTTTTTTTCGTTCTGCACGCCCCGTCGCGTGCATGCCAGCGCCGATGCGCCACAATCCGATCGCGTGCGCCAAAATCCCGGGGCAATTCAGGGGAAATCGGCGCAAATCGGAAATATTCAGGTAACACGACGGGAAAACGCGAATCAGGCCCTTAGCAAATGACCCCCACAGTGTTGTGTGATTAGGAAGGCAGTGTCCATCGGAAATAACAGATCTTGTACTTATATCGGTAGAAAAAAAAAAAAGAGACAAAACACTTTACTATAGCTCTTTCTATGAAGGATAAAACTACTTAAAACTTGCCTTGTTTGTTAGAAGGAGACTAGGAGGAGGACGTCAGAAAGACTTGTTTAATGTCAACAACTTCCTAGAATTCTTTAGAGGAATTTCTTATAGTGAGAATTGTAAATTCTTACATTGAGTAGAAACTTCCGTTCAATGAGCTCCGAGGTTTCTACGTACAAACAAGAACATCTCCATTCACAGTTAAACCCTCCTGATTATTATTATCATTACAGAACATCATCTGGATTTCCTGAGATTAGAACAATCTTGTGCTGCGGTCTCTTTCGACTACTGAAATATTTCTGTAATAGTTCTGAACAATGGATTACTGCTCAAATGGGCAAGACCACGCTGATGTGCAACAATGTATCACACATTGCTATATTGAATCGATATTGATGTTTATATTGATGTTCTCTCCTATTAGTATCTACTGAAACAGACATTTAGGTGGTAATTTATCATACGCTGGCACACGGCGGCAAGAGGTGGGGGGTTCTTGAAGCATCCTTTGGGCGGCGCTGTCACCGTGCAAAACTACGCCAGGCCTGAAGTGGTGTAAAAACCTGCGAACAAAAGTTCAGAGATATTTTACAAGTAGAAAGGCACAGGGCAGGAACGGCCTGTCCACGCCAACTCACCCAGCATCTGCACCCACTACGCCCACATGGGCACACTGCAAGAATTTGCAATTATTTCACATCAGAAAACTGACCTAGGAGCAGTGAATTCCCCCTTAGTGTTTGACCAATACTACTAAACATTCTGACAATTATTACAACAACACACCTCGAAAAACAGACCATCGTCTTTTACAAGGACAATAACGCAGTGCGTCCTCCATAATACTGGGGGTTGCCAGTATTAACCTCTTCCCCCCTCAAGATATAAATGGATATAATAATCTTTTGTTACAATGTATATACTCTATATATTGTTGCTCAGCTTCGCATTATCTATAACATACCATATCCAGATTTCACTGCATTTTCATGGTGAAAGGTTTACTTTAACATCTAATCAATAGTCTCCCGACTATAGTCGAAGAATAGCCGAAGACTTTGCAAACATGATATCTTTATACAGTACAATAGTAATAATCAAATAAACCCAACTGCAAATATCAGTCTCTTCTTTATCATTTAGAGGCCATGTGACATTCATCCACAGGACAGAGGGGAAAGATATCATGAGAGTCTGACGGCCAAGACCCCCTGCGATTAAATCCCCCAAGTATCCTGACCTGCTTCAAATTAGTGGGACTTCTGTGGTTTGAAAGTCCAAAAGAAGTCAATGCAGCACAGTATATAGCTCTGCCCCAAAGTCCTGCTGGTATGGAGCGGGTCTCAAGGCTTGTAATCCCTGGTTCTGCCAAATCCTTATATAATAATAATAATAATTCCTTTATGTATATAGCGCACAAAGGTTACACAGCGCTGCACAGAGCTTGCCAAATCAGTACCTGTCCCCAATGGGGCTCACAATCTAATCACCCTACCAGTATGTTTTGGAGTGTGGGCGGAAACTGGAGGACCCGGAGGAAACCCACGCAAACATGGAGAGAACATACAAACTTGTTGCAGATGTTGACTCTGGAACTTGAACCCAGGTCCCCAGCGCTGCAAGGTTGTAATGCTGACCACTGAGCCACCGCGCTGCCCTATATTTATCCCGTATTCTGTGCATAAATGCTTAATTCGATGCAACCCCTTTAAATGCTTCCACATTGACCCTTGCTTAGAGATGACTCTAGTTAACACATCCCTGAATATTTCATCAGTGTGAACCCACACTGTATTGATTTTTGGAAAAACCTTTAAATATTCCATTAGATGTGAGAACTTTTTAATCTCTGCCGGAGAGGTTCAGCTAGAGAGGAGATCACAGGACTAGATAGCGGCTTTACCCGCTGTGGTGAAACAGTTAAATATTATTAGATAATATAGCAGCGTGCAAGGGAATGTGCACCCCCACCCCTCTGCATCATTGTCCCGGCCCGGCACAGCTTGAGATGCTCCTTGAGAAGACAATCCCTCTTATTAAGGTTTTCAAAAGTCCTTTATCCAGCATGTAACAGTAGACAAGCCGCTTATTATTCCGTGACTCAGCCGCAGCCCAGATGCTGAGCTCTGCCTTGGCTCCTTGTGTTTGGATTCATTGTGAATCGGAGCTCATGGCTGGGAAGATCTGGTATCTGGAGGCTTCAGGTAGGATGTGATAATATTTACTAATATGTCCTTCTGCACCTACAGACTTTTCCATCCATGCCACCCACCTTTGTTACCAGATCACGACTCCCACGCAAGTCGCCCACCATATCATACAGCGAGTTACACTTCTCTAAATTTTGATACTACAATTTCCTTCCACCTGCACTACACCTCTTCCTCCAGTCTGAGCCCTACAGTTTTGTGTATTATCCAGTATTAAATCTGTTACTTTACTGGAAGAAAACTACTAAGAACTAAACGTCCCCCTGTCCATGTGCATGTGTCCGTCTCTCATCTGTCTCATTCTTGCATTTTCTCTTTATATCCCATTGGGAAAGTTCCTTAGTGCAGATCTCCGGTGGCCTGAGTTAGAAACTTGCCTGGTATCAAGGTATCTATAGAGTCAGCGGAATGACCTAATGTCATGTGACTATGTTGACATTATTACAGGTCCTTTAGTCTCTCAACATTAGCAAACTGTACCCCATGCACATATATGACCACATAAAAAACCACAGCATGCCTGCATGGATTTTACTCCCCTCCGTGCAGACTGCTGTGATTTCATGCAATATGATATGCTTTGATGTCATGAGATATATGCTTGGTGTACAGTTCCGGAATGTTGGGAGGCTAAAGGACCTGCGATTATGTTCCCCTGGTATCATGACATTGCTGCTGCATGAAAACAAAGCATGGGGAGGAGCTGCTGGATTCAGCCTGAGGAGGCCACACCCACTTCAACTTGCTATAGACATCCTTGGATACCAGGTTAAATTATAACATTGAATATATGGGAACATATGAGAGGGGAACAATTTTTAGCTAAAAGAAGGGTCTCAGTTAGTAACTAGGGCTCTATGGGAATCTGCCACTAACTGTATTGGTGAAAAATGTGGTTACAGGATCCCTTTAAATAACTTCATGTTACAGAGTTATAAATAAGGGCTCATGGCTCAGCCTCCCTAACTGTATACTTAAGGTGTGGAGAATATAGTTGGACTCTGAACAAGCTGACATGGTCTTGTCGCTGTTCATATGATGCTGTGCAAAAGTAGGAAAGCAGAAAGGTGAAATCTTAAAATCAAGAGGAGTCTATTTTAATCAGAGAAGAGTAAGGGCAAAAGGTATGAAAGGTATGCAGAGGGTGACATATATACAGGTGGGAGAACAGAGGGAAAATTGTATTTGAACTGAGGGACTAAATCTTATTATATTATTCTGCCTATAATTGGTCATGGAATGGTACTGTAAAAATGAATATAGACAACTCCCCCCATCAAGATAACTATACGATTCCCATATAATACAATAACAATTTGTAATAATTGTCACTTCCTCTAAATTGTACTTCTCTGCTGTTCTATCGCTCTGCACAATGTTTGTTACAGCAGGTGTTTGTTCTCCATCGTTGTCCTTGTTTGTATGACATTACAATCTTGGGGATTATAGGATATGGCATAAGAACACTTCCCCATTATTAGCTACACCCATACGGTCAGCTAAGGTTAATTGCAGCTCCTCCTCCTGGGGGTTTTAATCGTTTCAATGGAATATGAACTCAGAAGTCACAACTTCAGCAGAATTCCTAAACAACTTGCTGTAGATAAGTTGTGACTTAATATCTGGCTTAAAATGGGCTGGTCGACATTGTACATGTTAGTGGGTGAACGTTGACTTGTTAAATTGCTAGTTTAGAGTAAAACATTTTTTGCTTATTTTTAAAGGAAAATACCACCAGGATGAAAGACTGTACACAAACTAGCCCGAGGGGCTCCAGGCTCCATTAACACCAAAGGAGCCTGGAGCCCCTCAGGCTCATTTGCATACAGTCCTTCATCCTGGCGGTAGATGCCCTTTAAAAAATGTCCTGGTAAATAAAATAATATGACATTGAGTTACCATAATCCCAATATCTGATCCATGCACCAACTTTGATGCAGGTAAATGTCAGCTACATGGATTTATCTAAAATAGTGCCATCCATCAAAATACAAGAAGAAAGAAACAAGAAACACCAGCACGGATTTACCAAACCTTTTGCTTTGGGCTGAGATTCAATCCCAGACAATAGGAGAGCAGCGCCTGGTACCAAATTCAAGGGCGCCTTTGTTCACAATTGCTGGACTTGTAGAATTTTAACCCCTTTACTATTGGGGAAGAGGCTGTAGTATAGAGTGATAGCAAAGAAAAGAGCCATATCTCAGCATAAAGTAATATCACTATATTGGAAAACTACGGTAACAAAAATGGGCCATTCAGGGAATAGTACCACTTGTCAATTTAGTCTCTCGCTTCTCAACTCTTCATATAACAGTCCTACAGTAGTAACCTGTAATTATAGGCTACGGTGTGGGAATTAACACTTCACTTTGCAGGTGTTTGTTTTTTTCGCTGTCTTTTTTCTTTGTTGGTTGCAGTTATTTTTAGCTAGCGGCGGTTGAGTTGCCTCCCACTTGTTGCAAATCTTGTGACCGGCCTTATAGCGATGATCTTATTGTGCAGAAGATAAGGGAACTTAAATTTCTCATCAACCACAGATCTGAGGCTTTCAGACTTAAACGCAAGAAAATTGAGGATCTCCCGGTACTAGAAGCGGCTAAACTGAAGGAAAACCCCTTGGTCGTAGATTTATTATCCATTCTATCTCGGTTACTGAGTGGTTTGCGAGGTTGGTAGGCTGTGAAGTGGGCTTATCGTGTAAGTAAGATGTGACAGCTTGTCTATAAATGTTTCAGGATACCTAGGGTCAAGTTCATGTTACGGGGGGGATGGGAAAGGATGTTTTGCAGCTTCACAGGAAGTTCTGCAACGTAGAAAGCTTTGTTGCAATTGAACCCTTTACTTGCAGAATGATATTATACTTGTGTGAGCTATATACCTGAATCCATTGTTGTGTGGGTTTACTGTTTTTGTGTCCACAGCTCTTATGCAGACCTATGTCACTCCAAAACAACTGCATAATGATATGACATGGTGGACATATATAACATAAGACCAAAAAAAAGTATAATAAATGTGAGCTAAATGATGAATAGACAGGAGAGGACGCTACCTGTGAGGTATACAGTGTATACAGTGGAGGTGGGATGGAGACTACGGCGGAGGATAGATGCCGCCCATATGCTATTTTAGTTGTATCAGGGTTACTGTGGCTGCTGGCGTGGGTTTCCTTATTACTTTAAAAGGACATTCTGATATAGTTATAGTTTATAGGTAAACCTTGTGATATACAAAGTACAATGTGCCAAAGTTTAGTTGCACCATTTGGCAAAAAAAAAAAAAAAAAAAAATCCACATATAGGAAGAGTTTAAAACAGACACTTTTATAACAAGCATGACAAGTGGGTGTAACTTCTTTAGAAAGGCTTTGACTAAGGAGACAAGTAGGTGTGGCCTAAGTTGCAATCCCATGTACAAAGTTTAGCAATCTAATATTTAGCCAGAAACTGAGCCAAGCAATAGGAAGTGTAAAGTTAAGGGTGCGATCACATGTGCCGTTATGACACGTGTTTTAGACGCATGTTGTTTCATTTTACCACGTGTTTCGCTGCTTCAAAGCAGCCAACAGCATAGGAACGTGGAAACAGGTGTCTAAAACGCATGAATTCTGACGCATGCGTTTTAATATCACGTGTGAATGCCCCCTGAGAAGTTTTTTATTTTCCATGCCCACTTTAGAACCTATAGCGCCAAGGCGTTCTACTAGATTGTCATGCCATCTCCGAGTGGTATCGCTATGATAACCTGCGACACGAGGATTGTATTTCCTATAGTGGAAAACAAACCAAACCAAGAGAAAACAAGCGTAATGATGTTGAGCTGGTAATATGCAGTGGAAAAATGCTTCACCGCGGCAACTTCCCCTGATAGAAGGTTCCATAGTCAATTAAAGATTAGAAACTTTCTTTCCTAAATGTATCAGAGCTAGACCAGGACTAGACAACTACACACAATAATAATAATAATAATAATTCCTTTATTTATATAGCGCACACAGATTACACAGCGCTGCACAGAGCTTGTCACATCAGTCCCTGTCCCCATGGGGCTCACAATCTAATCACCCTACCAGTATGTATTAGAGGGTGGGAGGAAACCGGAGGACTCGGAGGAAACCCACGCAAACACGGAGAGAACATACAAACTCTTTGCAGTTGACCTGGATGGGACTTGAACCCAGGACCCCAGCGCTGCAAGGCTGTAGTGCTAACCACTCAGCCACCATGCTGCCTTCTTTGTAGTCTGTTACCACGTAGACACAGGTCAGCATTGGGGCTGTATATAAAAAGGACAGTTTTATTAGCAATGTGTTGTGTCACTAAATCTAAAAGATATCTAAAATATCAGAGAGTTGTTATCTCCTTATCCCCATCCTTACTTTCAGATCACTAATATTTACATCATTTACACTACTCCCCAAGTAAAGCACTTCCACATTATACATGAAGGAAGATAGTGCGCCTCTTACAAAAGTTTATACTTCCCTTTCACAACTTTCCGGGCCCCTAACCTGACCAGAAATGAGAATTCAATATTAATTCAATCTTTTATTTCAGTAACGAGAAAGGATCATTATTGTAACTTCGTATTTCCAGCGTAAACCTTGGCGTAACGTGTTTAGCACCGAGTTCCTGTACAAACTCGCCTTTACGCGCAGTTGTATATTTTTAGCTGAATAACAGGAACCTACAGCACTTATTGGGATATCTTTAGTGGATGAATTGTTTTTCAGCAGAAAAGCAAAAAGAAAAAAACCTTCATGACCCCCCAGTACCCCCCCCCCCCAACGCCTTTGATCAAAAGTTTTCTTTTCTTGGCACAATGTTAGGGACGATATTTGCTTTCCGGCAGCCTAGTATTGTTTGTGAGAGCTTCCTATGTCAAAAGCCTTGGCTGAAGTCTTTTCAATACAGTAGAGTTGTCACTCTAGCAGTATATATGACGGCCCGGGGTCCTGGACAGGGATTTCATGTGGAGTTTTGCTTTATACACTGGGGTAAAGTATCTAAACTGAACGTGAAGATAACTAAAAATGACAAATGCTGCTTCCTCTGTGGTCTCCTCCCTGAAGGTATCACTTATCGTGAGCGGATGCTGAGGTTACGTTCAATACCATGCTTGGAAATTCAGAGACAGACTGTAACGAAACAAGACTGAGACGCCGACTGTGACCCAGGATTATACAAAGGTCATAAGATAAAAGCTGATGAAATAAATGTAATAACATTTTACTAGCTTGGGTAAAATGGTTATGTTGCCCACAATCATGGGGAGCCGAGACCAAGGTGGAGTCCTAACTGGTGGTCCAGATGTTGCAGTACCTGAATGATTGGTAACCCATTATCTCTTTTTGTATGCAGACTCCTACTGAAAACACAAACTTCTGAGCCTTTCAGAGGGACAGAAAAGACGTGAATGACATCGCGGGACACCGACCATTCATCACAAACCACTGGCCAATAAATGCCTTCTCTATGGACCTCTCAGGTAATATAGACTGTATCACCTGATGCTGGGAGCAAACGGGGTAACCTACCAGCTATCACACATACTGTCAGAGATGCCGCTTTCTCACCAGTTGTACAAGCTGCTTCCTGAGATAACCATAGCGGTAGCAAAGTTCTAGCTCTACTCGTGTGATCATTAACAAACCATATAATATCAGCGTGATGATAGGGTTTAAAAAAAAAAACCTGAACACTAAAGTCCCCCCGTGGATATTGGTTGATATCAGATACAGCTTTGTATTTCTGTACAAATCATTTTATTGTGCCTACCACTTCCCAATTTTACTATTTAAAGCAGGGGTCCCCAAACTTTTTACATAGGGGGCCGTTCATTGTCTCTCTCAGACCGTTGGAGGGCCGGATAAAAAGCGGTACATGTGACCGCATCTGTAATACACTGCCCCCCCCCCCCCAATTAATTATTTAATATGCTGCACCCCCTTGTGAACTATTTTATATATTGGCCCAATGAATTAATTAATTGGGTCAATAAATTATTAAATATGCTGCCCCCCCCCTATTAATTACTGGACTGTCCCTTAAAATTAATTATTTCCTATGCTGCCCCTCCACCATTAGTTATTTTATGTGCCCCCCCACCCACCATTAGTTATTTTATGTGCCCCCCCACCCACCATTAGTTATTTTATGTGCCCCCCCACCCACCATTAGTTATTTTATGTGCCCCCCCACCCACCATTAGTTATTTTATATGCCCCCCCCACCCACCATTAGTTATTTTATATGCCCCCCCACCCACCATTAGTTATTTTATATGCCCCCCCACCCACCATTAGTTATTTTATGTGCCCCCCCACCCACCATTAGTTATTTTATATGCCCCCTCCCCACCAACCATTAGTTATTTTATATGCCCCCTCCCCACCAACCATTAGTTATTTTATATGCCCCCTCCCCACCAACCATTAGTTATTTTATATGCCCCCTCCCCACCAACCATTAGTTATTTTATATGCCCCCTCCCCACCAACCATTAGTTATTTTATATGCCCCCTCCCCACCAACCATTAGTTATTTTATATGCCCCCTCCCCACCAACCATTAGTTATTTTATATGCCCCCCCCCCCCCGCTCACCATTAATTATTTTATGTTCCCCCCCACCCACCATTAGTTATATGACCCCCCACCCACCATGAATTGTTTCATTATTAGGGCCCCCAGCCGGCACAATGTTTTAACTTCTATTAAAAAATGCTATACTTACCTCTGGCTCCCGCGTCCTCTTTCTTCGTGCGGCTGTCGGACAGGAAAAGGTGCGCGGCCGCGTGATGACGTCATCACGCGGCCGCGCATGCAGGTTCAAGGAGCGATGTGCGCCGGGGTTGTCTTCCGGCCACATCGCTCCACCTGCAGTAATAGTGCTCGAGCGGCCGATTCCGACCGCATCGAGCACTATACTGTGGCTGGCAGGAGCTTCCTGTCCGGAAGGACGGAGGCCCCTGCCCAACTGCCGAAGTCTGCGGTCCGATGCGACGGGGGCCGCATGTGGCCCGCGGGCCGTAGTTTGGGGACCCCTGATTTAAAGAGAGCGGCCCCTTTCGGCAAATCATTTATATGGTTTGTGTAGAGAAGAGTTAAACAATTTTTCAATATAGTTCCTTTAATTATTTCTGCTTGCTGTATTGCTATAGAAAGTGATGGACACGCAGGTGCAGGTCCGTTAGTATCACAGAGAGTCATCAGAGCCGTGTGATACAAACAGTTCCTGCACCTGCGTGTCCATCACATGGACCATATACAAATTTCTATTCATTTGAAGTAAACATGCAAGCTTTCTATAGCAGAGATTTAGAAAACAGTGAGGAATCAATACATAAAGTATATTGGAAAATTATATAACTTTTTCTTACACAAGCTATATGAATTATTTGCTGAAAGTGGACAATCCCTTTAATTTCACTCCTAAAGAAAATCTAGTTTTTTTTATTAACTCATTAGTGAGTGGTTGGGTTACTTTGTTCTACACTAACCCACTCAGAAATAGTATCACCATTCCAAAGTGGTAACTAACTAACTGAGAACAGTACAATGATATTTATCTTGTCACCCTCAGCGACCGAGGCAGATATGGTTTATCAAAAGGTTCAAGCGATTCTCCGAGGTCTTGATATTCAACAACCAACACAACAGTCTGACCCAGGTAAACTAGGGCTTTATGTAGAGAGGTGCAGAATTATGTGCAAGAGGCAAACAAATAGTAAAATGAATAAAAACTAAATCTCCAGCACCTTACAACAGTAATATTTTGTTTCCTAAAGATGCAATAATTACATTTGCTTGTTCTTAAGGGAGTACACCACTTGTCAAAAAGCAATTTCCTGGTTATGTGATAGACGATTAAAGAGCCCCCAATGATCTGATGGATGTACAAGTTGCTGGACCCAAAATTCTAACTTATATTTCTCTAAAACCTGTCAACTGTTTGAAATTAAAGGGAACCTGTCATCAGGTGCCCCTTTTCTGGCTCCCATAGAGAATAGTGTGAACATTGCCAAAGTGTTTTTAGAATAAAACTGGCTCTTTCCTTTAAAGTTGTTCCTCTGCCAAAATACAGTATGAAAGTTCTTCATATTTCCCCCCTGTAGATCCTAATAATGGCTCAGTTATAGTCCTGCTAGTCAATAGAGGGTAGGTACAGAAAGTGAAAGGATGTGAGCCTACATAGGCTGACAATAATCCCAGGCTCTAGAATGTAATCCTATATATTGGTGTCTTAAATAATTTAGGATGTATAGAGCATGAATTATGGACCACATTGGGGGGCATTTACTAAGGGCCCGATTCGCGTTTTCCCGACGTGTTACCCGAATATTTCCGATTTGCGCCGATTTCCCCTGAATTGCCCCGGGATTTTGGCGCACCCGATCGGATTGTGGCGCATCGGCGCTGGCATGCACGTGATGGAAATCGGGGGGCGTGGCCAAACGAAAACCCAACGGATTCAGAAAAACTGCCGCATTTTTTTAAAAAAATGTGTTGCAGAGCTTGCACTTACCTTCACTCAGCCCGGCTCGGTGAACTCCAGTGCGTTCCGGGGAACTTCAGCGCAGCAGCGCCACCTGGTGGACGTCGGAGGAACTACCTTAATGAATCCCGGCTGGACCCGAATCCACCACAGAGAACGCGCCGCTGGATCGCGAATGGGCCGGGTAAGTAAATCTGCCCCAATATGTTCATCATCTGGTTCCGTTGCTTGTGATCCAAAAAGGACTATCCACTGGAGTCACTCATAATGTACGTTTGAAATGAGTTGGATGTAAGTTTAAAAAGTTGTCTGAAAAAAAAAAAAAGTAATAGGCCAAAAATCTTACAAAAACATGGGCTCTCTCTCTTATAACACTTGGTACTGTTCTGTGACAGGAATGGTGAGATGGACGCTGCACAAGAGCTTGGATCGCAACCCAAACAGCGGAAATATTATGGTTGGAGTTCTGATTAAAGAGTTGGAGAAGGTATGAATGTTTAATAGAGTAACATTTCCTAAATCCTTCATAGAATATGCTATAGAAATGGGAATAGGGAGCCGTATGCTGAATAAGCATCAGCATGAAGTTGCATTTTTATATGAACACAAACTTCTGCTCAGTAAAGAGATGCATGCAAATATTAAAAATAAATAAAATAAAATATCCCATTCTAGAAGTAAAACATTTTTACACAGCTTCTCTGGTCATCAGTGCCCGCTGAGAGGGGTGTAGAGGTAACACTTACTAAAACCAGTGCAATGTGTACTATGTGCAGTGTGTACATTGTGCAGTTTGCCTGTGTATAGTTCAGTCTGTGTCTAGGACACTTCTTAAATACATGTGCAAGCTTAGAAAAGAACTTGCAAAGTCAGACAGGAAACTGGAGCAAGGGCTTTAATAAATCTGGGCCATTATCTCCAAAATTGCCAGGCACTTCACAGACATCTCAGGCTTCATCCTCACACACTATCAGTCCATGTACTGTATGTCCTGCATAAAACAAGACAATTGAAGATTTGTCTCGCAATCAGGCTGCAAGATAAAGTAATGCTAGGTACTTTACCTACAGTCACATATGAAGCGTATATGTGACCCAATATAGCACAGAGCCAACAACGTAGATGTGAAGAGAACCATATGTGTGACACAGACATGAAACAATATGTATTCTATCCTGATACTTATGCAGTAAAATGCAGAGGCGTCTTTTGGGCTTTGTGAGCTTACTACCGTAGCATTTCCTGAAAGCTTTGTGGAAGGAAAAACTCCCATTGAGGTTAGTTTACGGGACAGTGCAAATGACTTTTGGTCACTAAGAAGGTGGAGGCTTAAAAACAGGAAGAAGAAAATACTAATTATAATCTCAATACTGTAACTTCCAGATACTAGTTAACTCTGATGGTGCCAAACTAACATTTCCTCCAGTAATCATAGATAAGAATGGCGCCCTACGCATATCTGCCAAAAATTTCCCAATAACCATACAGAGATGATTTCTTTTGCTGGACGCAAATTTGGAGTTTAGCGAGACCATCTTACAGACACAAGCAATCCTTAGAAGTTTTGATGACTCTTGATGCAGATTACAGGAAGAGTCATGCTACCAAAATCACAAAAAAAACATCATCTTGCACTTGTATACAGTCTATTAATTTAAAAATGTGGTGCATACACCTAGTAACAGGTCACCTTCTCATATGGTCCCCTTTTCTAGTTACAGGGCTCATAGGTTTTATTGGGTGCCTTGTTTTCTAGCTTGCCTATACATGTTAGTAAACTACAGGGGCTAACTAGAGAAGAAGCCCAATAACTTGTGGGTCCAAAAATGCACTACAGGGATTGAGCATTTTATCTCCTTAATATTTATGACATAGAACAGAGCTTTATGGAAAAACAAGGAAATAATAATAAGAATTTAAATAAGGCAATTTAAATGTATCACAGACTGCAGCCGGCAGATGACATTTGACAATACGATAATAATAAAGACTATTGTCTCTATTTTGGAGAACAAAAAAAAAAAAATCTGTTAGGCGTCTTGTCACTTGTCTTGTAGATATCAAACACTGAGGTTTGTCTAGTTCATACAGTGATTCTAATTGTCCGAAGTGGCAAAAAAATACTGATTATATAAGAATTGAATGTGTCCTTAATATCAGACTGTTCGGGGTCCAACACCTACAGATTAGCTGCTTGAAGCAGATATACAGAAAACAGGACTTGAAGCTGACAGCGCCAGTATCTCTGTAGTGGCCAGACCAGGTCATTACACTGAGACTAGATGTGCCTACTCTATTGTTTGCCAGAAGAAATAGCAACGAAGCAGTACTCCATAAAAAATTATTTACGGTATCTATTCCACTGTGACAAAAAAAGCAATGTAATAATGAAGACAATGGGGGTCATTTACGAAGGGCCTGAAAATTACGTAGGGTTTCCCGAAAATTATCGATTTGCGCCAAATTGCCCCGGATTTTTGGCGCACGTGATCGGATTGTGTCACTTGACACGCGCTTACCTGCACCCAAGATAGGACGGTGAACTCCAGCGAACCCCGGCGGACTTCAGCGCAGCAGCGACACCTTGTGGACATCGGGCGCACTACCTTAGTGAATCGCCGGAAGACCTGAATCCTCGATGAAGAACGCTTCGCTGGATCGCAAATGGACCTGGCAAGTAAATCTGCCCCATTATTATTATAGAGAGGGCGAAACGTCGCTTTTTTTGGCGTGCTGCTTCGCTGCTATTTCGTCTGGTGGATTTATCGTGGCTTGGTCGGCCGTTTGAAGACCTGCACCCTAGGTTATCTTTCACAAATTCTGCTCCAACTCTCCCATTGCAGGGGGGACCTAAGCAGACAATATGCAAACAATAGAATAAGGCAAAAACAGACATTTTTGGAATAGAAATAAACACATCTGATCATGTTTAAAATGCTTATAATACAATCTTTCTCCTCTAAATCCAGGCAGAACAGGAGGACAATCTCCATTATATTATCCCTTTACTACACACTCTGATGTACGCCATCACAAAGGTAACATGAATGAGGACTCATAATAATGTCATTATTGCTACATATTCTCCATAAAGTGATTGTAAGACCCTGGTCATTATATGGTACTTCTATTTTAGGCTGCATATATCTCTGATGAACTGTATGAGCGAGTTTATGTCTTCTGCAAAAAGATCCTCACTTTACCTAAACCATATTGTACGATTGGTCTGGACTATGCGCAAAGACTAAAGACTGAAAAGAAAGTTCCAGGTACCTATTAGTTCTGCCATCTGTAAATGGTCACATTAGCGGATGTTATCTTCACATTACTGCTATTAATGTGGTATTGATGGACATTACTGCTACCATCTCACCTGACGATACAGCTAATAATGAGCAAAAACTAGATATATTTACTCATGGACAGACATTACAGATATGATATTTCCCCACATTACAGCTACTAATGGGCATATTAGTGATAATATCAAGTTACCGATAGCCACTAAGTGTCTTACTACTGATTCTACCAGCTGCAACTGAGAATATTATAAAGGAGTACGGTGTTTCAGATATACAACTAAACATATTAAATATTAGTTTGGATGCTTTCCAGGTTTTTCATATCAAAGGATGGTGATTTTGGAGCAAAACCTCCAGAGGGATGTCAATCACCACCAAGACAAGTAAGTCAACTTTTACTTCTTTATAATATATTGTATATTTAAAAGGGTTTTCCCATGAACCAAGTCCACAGGACAGGGCCTAACTCAGTGATGAGACCCCCCCATGAGGGCTCCGATGGGGTCCCAGGTACTTAAGTTGGACCACTCGTTGCTCCCAGAGATTAAAGGAGCAGATGGTCGCACATGACGTTCTGCCCCATTACTCTCCGGGAGCGACGGCCGTGCATGACCATTCTGCTCTATTAATATCAGGGAGCGACGAGGTGTCCAACTGAGGTTCCATCGGACCCCTTGTTCTCATGATCTGTGGAGGTCTCATCACTGAGACCCCCAAGATCAGCAAATTAGGCCATATCCTGTGGATAGGGCCTAACTTTGTTTGTGGGAAAACCCCTTTAAAACACTCTAAAAATATAGGAGATACAGTCAAGGGGGACTGTACTAAGCATATATGTTACCTGCAGGGTGCTCCTGTTTTTGGATCCAGCGCTGGTATCGGAGGCTGTATGCAATACTCTTCTCCGTGAAATGCAAGCCAGTCAGATGTCCCACTCGCCTGTATCCTGTATGACGTATGTCATAACCAATTGCATCCAGGCTGCACTTGGCAAAGACTGTGATATAGCATTGCTACAACAGGTGATGAAGGTAAGAGGCTGTGATAGGAAGGATGAATTTAATAAAAATGTATAATAATCTTGGTTCATAGTCCAATACATTAAATTGGATATGTTTTTCCAGGATAAATCCACGGAAGAGGTGGAGCTCTGGTTTCAAGAAGTTCTATCCGTGATGGAGCGAGGCGAGCAGGACAATGCAGGCACCAGGCAGAGACACAATGAACGGCTGCGGGAGATCTATAAGAAAGTCATTTCATCACAAGAAGGTACAGTATAGAAAGGAAGGAGCTCATGGGATGGAATGAAGCTTTCTCTGTGTGACTGTAATGATGATAAATGAAAACAAATACAATACGTGGCTCTAGAACCCAGTTAGTGCTTGTGTAAATGGGCTTACAGGTTCTTCATGGTATTGTGATGCACATCTACCACAGATGTTACACTTTGGTCTGTAGGTCCTGCACACTTGGCTGGCAAAATTGTTCATAAATCTGGAAAATGGGCAGAAAAGAAAATTTTGCAATCTGGGGATGACATTCCTTGAAGCCGATTGAGTTGTGCAGTTGACAACTGACTTGAGGTTGAAAGCCGAGCAAAAACGTGAGATACATGTCCCTGCAGGAGGTCCTGCACATATATTTGAGCCATTAGTGGCATTATCAGTACTAGGGTGACCAACTGTCCTATACCATGGCTCCCACATCAGGGGGCAGTGTGTCCTCCTATCACTTCTAGGGGTGACTGTCCTATACCATGGCCCCCACATCATCACACCAGCAGGGGGTAGTGTGTCCTCCTATCACGACTAGGGGTGACTGTCCTATACTATGGCCCCCACATCATCACACCAGCAGGGGGCAGTGTGTCCTCCTATCACTGCTAGGGGTGACTGTCCTATACCATGGCTCCCACATCATCACACCAGCAGGGGGCAGTGTGTCCTCCTATCACTTCTAGGGGTGACTGTCCTATACCATGGCCCCCACATCATCACATCAGCAGGGTGCAGTGTGTCCTCCTATCACTTCTAGGGGTTACTGTCCTATACCATGGCCTCCACATCATCACACCAGCAGGGGGTAGTGTGTCCTCCTATCACTTCTAGGAGCGACTGTCCTATACCATGGCCTCCACATCATCACACCAGCAGGGGGCAGTGTGTCCTCCTGTAACTTCTAGGGGTGACTGTCCTATACCATGGCCCCCACATCACCACAGCAGCAGGGGGGAAGTGTGTCCTCCTATCACTTCTAGGGGTGACTGTCCTATACCATGGCTCCCACATCATCACACCAGCAGGGGGCAGTGTGTCCTCCTGTAACTTCTAGGGGAGACTGTCCTATACCATGGCCCCCACATCACCACAGCAGCAGGGGGCAGTGTGTCCTCCTGTAACTTCTAGGGGTGACTGTCCTATACCATGGCTCCCACATCATCACACCAGCAGGGGGCAGTGTGTCCTCCTATCACTTCTAGGGGTGACTGTCCTATACCATGGCTCCCACATCATCACACCAGCAGGGGGTAGTGTGTCCTCCTGTCACTTCTAGGGGTGACTGTCCTATACCATGGCTCCCACATCATCACACCAGCAGGGGGTAGTGTGTCCTCCTGTCACTTCTAGGGGTGACTGTCCTATACCATGGCTCCCACATCATCACACCAGCAGGGGGTAGTGTGTCCTCCTGTAACTTCTAGGGGCGACTGTCCTATACCATGGCCCCCACATCACCACAGCAGCAGGGGGCAGTGTGTCCTCCTATCACTTCTAGGGGTGACTGTCCTATACCATGGCCCCCACATCATCACATCAGCAGGGTGCAGTGTGTCCTCCTATCACTTCTAGGGGTGACTGTCCTATACCATGGCCCCCACATCATCACATCAGCAGGGTGCAGTGTGTCCTCCTATCACTGCTAGGGGTGACTGTCCTATACCATGGCCTCCACATCATCACACCAGCAGGGGGTAGTGTGTCCTCCTGTCACTTCTAGGGGTGACTGTCCTATACCATGGCCCCCACATCATCACATCAGCAGGGTGCAGTGTGTCCTCCTATCACTTCTAGGGGTTACTGTCCTATACCATGGCCCCCACATCATCACACCAGCAGGGGGCAGTGTGTCCTCCTATCACTTCTAGGAGCGACTGTCCTATACCATGGCCTCCACATCATCACACCAGCAGGGGGCAGTGTGTCCTCCTGTAACTTCTAGGGGTGACTGTCCTATACCATGGCCCCCACATCACCACAGCAGCAGGGGGGAAGTGTGTCCTCCTATCACTGCTAGGGGGGACTGTCCTATACCATGGCTCCAAAATCATCACACCAGCAGGGGGCAGTGTGTCCTCCTGTAACTTCTAGGGGCGACTGTCCTATACCATGGCCCCCACATCACCACAGCAGCAGGGGGCAGTGTGTCCTCCTGTAACTTCTAGGGGCGACTGTCCTATACCATGGCCCCCACATCACCACAGCAGCAGGGGGAAGTGTGTCCTCCTGTAACTTCTAGGGGTGACTGTCCTATACCATGGCCCCCACATCATCACACCAGCAGGGGGCAGTGTGTCCTCCTGTAACTTCTAGGGGTGACTGTCCTATACCATGGCTCCCACATCATCACACCAGCAGGGGGTAGTGTGTCCTCCTGTCACTTCTAGGGGTGACTGTCCTATACCATGGCCCCCACATCATCACACCAGCAGGGGGAAGTGTGTCCTCCTATCACTTCTAGGGGTGACCATCTTATACCATTGCCTCCACATCATCACACCAGCAGGGGGCAGTGTGTCCTCCTATCACCGCTAGGGGTGATTGTATATCTTTTCTCCCTAGATCATCACACCAGCAGGGGGGCAGTTTGACACTCTACAGCAAATTCAGGATTGAAGGGCCCACCACAAGGTCTCTATACTCTAAAAGACCATCCTTGGGTCCCAAAAAGAACCAGCATTCTCCCTTAAAGATGAAACCGTTCCAATCCGTAGCAGTTCAGGCTTCCCCATGCTCTAATGTCAACCAAAGTAATTAGCATTACAATCATTTTATTATCAGCAACAAAGATTTCCTTATTCCTTATCATTTTCCTTAAAATAAATAAAAAGCATAACATAATAAATAGCTGGAGACAACATTTTCATATCTCACTGTTTATACTCGTAGAATCACCTGTACCGAAGCTTCAGAGGATCCCGCTGCCCAGCCCAAAATTCAGCGTTCATCTCTGGACCGACGACGACCAGCTATGTAATGATGTGTATTATTTTCTGTCAAATTTACAGTGTGCATGGTGACTGAACCTCAAACATACTAATATAAAATATAGATTTTATAAAATAAAAATTTACCCACATTAGGGGCCATCATGATGTCCCAAAGATAATGCCAGCTGGGTATGGCCATGCAACTTTGTCCAGCACACTACCTCCTTGAATGCCTGTTCGTTAAAAACCAACAAATGCTTGGACTAATGGTGACAACATTTTAAAAGTACTCAACATTAATCAATAGTAATACACCTCTTTCTCATAATCCCCCCTCCAAGTTTTCTTACTAAACTCTGTCTTTCTGGAAAGATGGACATAAATAAATGCATCAAATGACACAGGAATCTAAGGTGAGGGCGAGGGAAGAAACGGACAGGAGAACTGACCGTCAAACAACTCTCTCATAACCAGTGATGACCACTTACACACACTGTACTACTACAACTTCACTAGCAATGATCATTGAAAGGTTAAAGAGGTGTTCTGCAACTATGCTATTAAAAGTGTGCTACCATGTTGGCAAGTTATCTTTCCTGAAAGCAAGCCTGTCAGGATCACAGACTTAGGTTCAGGAATGGAGACTGCTGGTTCAGACTAGACTTCTGACAGCTCTCCGCCCTCCAAAACCTAAGCGATTTTAGCTGCCGCTAGTCATCATATGAGGCAGACGAGACATCTTGCTGTAGACTGTGCCAAAATACAATATTACAAGCTTCTTCTGACTTCATGGAATCATAAGAACACAAGAAGGTCGTTATTAAAAAAAGAGACCTCATTTTCACTAAAGACAGGTTGCAGAAGCCCATCACACATGCAGTGCAAAAATGCCTCCCTGCCTTTTCTATGCATAACTTATAACTTGTATGTGTTACTTACTCCTCAGATCTTAGCCCCCTTTGTGCTCCTGTACAGCTCCTCCTTCCTGCTACATCCTGCCTGGTGAGCCGACATCAGTGGGAGAGGTAGGAGCTGTACTCGAGCACAAAGTTGGGGGGGGCTAAGATCTGAGGAGTGAGTAACACAGACAAGTCACATGTTATTTTTTTAAATGCATCCAAACCAAACCCAGTCCCTGTGACTACCCCAGGATTATGTCAGGGTGCAAGCTTATAACACACTATTATAGTGTAATGCAAATGCTTATAAAAGGCAGAAAGGCATCTGTGCACTGCAGTTGTGATGGGCTTCTGCAACCTGTCTTAAGTGAAAAGGAGGTCCCTGGTGACAGGTTCCCTTTAAGTGACAGAAAACCTGTGTAAATATAGATCTAGATTTGTCTTTACTAATGCCTCATAGCGGTACAGAAATATAATGGCCACGTGGGGTAATTTTAATAGCATCATATTAATAATCATAAATGATTTTCTATCCATCAGGGAAGGAGCTGATGCTCTTCATGAGGGAGACCACAGATGCAGAGACAGAATATGTCAAGGAGCCAGAACTCTCCCTGGACTCGGAGGGCAATGAGCAACACCGCATCTCTGTATGGTCGAATGATAGTGGCATAGAAAGAGACTTGCCAGGGGCCGAGGAGAAAGAATCAACCAAGTTACATAGGAAACCTTGCATTAAGAAAAAAGGTGCAGACATGGACTCTGCTGTCCTTCTACAAAACCTCACCAAAGCACCCAAGGGAAGCCGGGCAGCGACACTACAGAGATTCTCAGGAAAGAGTACGGAGGTCCCTAGTGGACCGGATAAGCTGCCCACTGCTCGAGTGGTGATCCTGGGGGACGACAGAGCCCTCGGCAGATTGGCTAAAGCATATTACTCTTTCAGGTAAATGGATTTTTCATATAAACATGGCCATAGATTTAAGCAGTAGTACCTATACAAAATGCATGAGCAGATAGAGACCATATTGCTTGCCATGACAGTCAGGAGCCTCTGAGCCTGTCACTTGCAAATCCCTAATACAATGTGCATGAATAACACGATAAAAATACTTTTACGTTTCATTTATTCTCTCTCATAAAAAAGTTAAATCACTGTAATATTTTCCCTAGAAATGCAGCCATTAAAAACCACATCCCGAAACTGGACGACCAATGTTTTGCTTTACATACCTTGTACTGACAACAACAACTTCACATGTACTTGCAAGAGCGATTGTGTTTGATTGTAAACCTGTCATGTCTTACTTAATAAACAGAATTGATTTAAAAAAAAAAAAAAAAAAAAAAACACATACCTCCCTATAAAATAAAAGCCCTCATACAGCTATATTGCTTAAAAAAAATTAAACAAAATTATATATTTTGAGGAAAAGGTGATACAATGTAACAATGTAGCAATATTTTTTTTCCAGGAAGAGAGAAGCCAGAAGGCCTCATCGGACCCTAAAAGCCAATCTTCAGTTTTACTGTATTCCTATCCAGGGGGAAAGGACTGATACCTCAGCTGACATGGTAAATGTTATCTGTAAATCTCCAATTCTCTAAATCGTTTTGCTACCTCAAATCAGTGAGGTGCTATCCTTGTGGTGGTCAATACTGAGGCCAGTGTACATTTACCAGAGAGGTATTGCAAACAAACTGCAGCAATGGAAATTGTACCGGCCCAAAAAAACTAAATTAGATGTTACCTCGCCAAAAAAAAAAAATTGAACTCCAGTAATGTTTTCAAATGCCAGAACAAGCACTGTGGCTAAGTGGTTAGCATTACAGCCTTGCAGCGCTGGGGACCTGGTTTCAAGTCCCAGGGTCAACATCTGTAAAGAGTTTGTATGTTCTCTCCGTGTTTG
Organism: Engystomops pustulosus; assembly: GCF_040894005.1. NCBI lineage: Eukaryota > Metazoa > Chordata > Amphibia > Anura > Leptodactylidae > Engystomops > Engystomops pustulosus. Next base: position 179,749,538 of record NC_092416.1, on the reverse strand, counting down.
CGTGAATTTTCCTCACACACTCCAAAACATACTGGTAGGTTGATTAGATTGTGAGCCCCATTGGTGACAGGGACCGATTTGGCAAGATCTGTGCAGTGCTGCGTAATCTGTGTGCGCTATATAAATAAAGGAATTATTATAATTATTAAACTCTGCTTGCCGAAGTACTCCACCACTAGTTATGTAAAGCTTTGGAACTACAGGCGGTCCCCTACTTAAGGACACCCGACTTACAGACAACCCATAGTTACAGACAGACCCCTGTGACCTCTGGTGAAGCTCTGCGGATGCTTTACTATAGTCCCAGGCTGCAATGATCAGCTGTATAAGGGGACTGTAATGAAGATTTATTGATCATCCATGTTGCATTACAGCAAAAAATGTTTCAACTCCAATTGTCACTGGGGCCAAAATTTCTTTTGTCTGGATCTACAATTATAAAATATACAGTTTCGACTTACATACAAATTCAACTTAAGAACAAACCTCCGGACCCTATCTTGTACGTAACCCGGGGACTGCCTGCAATTGCAGAAAACCTAATACGGGTTACGTACAAGATAGGTTCTGTCGGTTTGTTCTTAAGTTGAATTTGTATGTAAGTCGGAACTGTATATTTTATAATTGTAACCCCAACCAAATTTTTCATTGGTCTCTGTGACAATTGGATTTAAAAAATGTTACAGACACATTTAATAAGGTTACAGCTGATTATTGTAGCCTGGGAATATGGTACAGTAAATTAACAATTACCAGAGGTCCGTTTGTAACTAGGGGTCGTCTGTAAGTCGGGTGTTCTTAAGTAGGGGACCGCCTGTAATGACTTAAAATCTGAATGTAAATGTGAAATATCTTTACTATCTTGTAGAAAATGTTACAATTGAAGTGTGAGCAAAAGATTTTAAATGAATATGATTTGTGTCTTCAGGAGGAGTCTCCTGGGATAAGTGACATGTGTGAGCTCAGCGCGTACCTTGGTCAGGTGGATCCATGGTATGACAAAAACATCAACACTCTCTATGACAGAATAACCAAACTTGCACTTATGGTGAGTAAGTACTTGTAATAACAATGAATAGAAGGATTAAGTTATATAAAAACTTGTTAAAGTTTGCTGATAGGGATAACAGCTGCTAAATGAAGCCCTTTTCATATTGTTTTTATTATTATTATGCATTTATGAAGCACCAGTTGTATCTTGGTTCTGTACAATTAGTAAGGGTTTCACATACATGAGAACAGATGCAAGTACAAAAGACACATAAGCTACAGAGATCTGGAACAAATGGAGGAAAGACACGGTCTGTATTGGAGAGGTAAGGGAGCAGTGAGGTTATTGGGTGTAATATTAAAGGGGTATTCTTAACACAAAGACAAGACTCTTAAATATCCTCAGAATAACAAAATAACACATTCTATAATTCACTGTTATAAAGAAAAATAGAGCATTTCGCATATATAAGTCCAACCTGTATCTACCAGTCCTAGTGTATACAATGTTGGTTGCACGGGATCCGACCGTAAATCGTCTGATTTTTATGGTCGGGCAGAACAGATTCTTCTTATGAATATCTTCTCCTATCTGCTCCATGAACTGTGAGCTCTGCCCTTCCCCCACCAAGACGAGCTCACACGCAGACACTTTCTGCCGGCAAGCAGCATCGTGCAGAGACTAACACTACTAGCTACAGAGAGATAAGGTCTTTATAGCGGGAGAAGGAAGCATGTAGCAGGGCTGACTTTGTGCGTTATAGCCGAGTTAGCAGAGTGTCATTGTGTGTTATATCCATCTCATGGATCTCATCATCTCTCATCATTCTCATCTCTCTTGTGTCAGATACTAGCGAATGTTCAGAAAGTAAATGAAAGCGTAGATAGACCCCTTACCCTGATAATGTAAGCGCATTGTCAGCACACAGCATCTCATAGCACAGAGGGATCATGAAGTGTCTGCTCAGAGAGTCCCTGCTCACACTCTGACCACCACTGAGTGATAGGAGCTAAAACAGCAATAAAACTGAACAAAATTGTATGGTAAAGGGGTTAAAATGATCTTTATCGTGTAAACAGCACTATGGGATTATATTTTGAGAATTACATTTCTTAGGAAAACCCCTTTAAAGAGACTGTGTTATTGTGACAGACCTATCAACAATTAGGATATTTACATGTTATAAAAGAGTAACATCGGTGAGAAGTTGTAGTATCTTTACTAAAAGCAGAAGGGGAGGGAAGTTTTGGACCTCAGTTTATAGAGCAGACAGATCTTCAGAAGCAAGTGCCTCCCCTAGTGGCAGAGCTGCAATCCTGGATTAAATGTTTCTTCTTCTGCTTCTAACAATATACACAATGGTATGACACGGATCTCCAGGGACAATATCTAACTCTCCAATGGTAGATAAGAAAAGCAAAGCTCACCAATAAAATGTTCCTTATTTAATTCAAAGCAGCCAGGGTAGACGGGAGCACATATAGCCATTTTGCACTACTACAGCACTTTCTATAGTGCCCCCACCTTTCTGTTATGTGTGTACAGCACCTGGCTGCAGTTTACATGGCCCAAACATACAACAAATTCCCTTTAAATGACTTGTTTTTATAGGAGTTTTCCACTATTTAATTACCGTATATACTCGAGTATAAGCCGACCCAAGTATAAGCCGAGGCCCCTAATTTTACAACGAAAACCTGGTAAAACCTATATTTTTTTTACTCGAGTATAAGCAGAGTTTGGGTTTTCAGCACATTTTTTTGTGCTGAAAAACTAGGCTTATACTCGAGTATATAATGGTAATTCACCACTAACACAACATTTTCTTTTGCAGCCACCGTGTCAAGCAAGGGACTCTACATCTGACCCTTTTATCCTGGATGTGGCCTCTTACTACTTGCGCTTTGGATTACAACCAGTGTTTTTCCAGATTTACTCTGTCAAGGTAAATAACATATTTACCATAACATTAAAAAAAGCCAATCAAATAACAACATACAGTAAATAGAAGTAAAAAGTAAAAAGATAGATAAAAGTTTGATACCTTTATATATTCTAAATGTTCCTTACATCGTCATCCGGACGAAGTATTGATTTGCCTCTGGATGGGAGTTCTGCATCCATTGTCACTACAGCTGAGCAATGAGAAGACTCTTTAGCACAATTCTAAAACAGCAAAAATATAACAAATAAATACATTTCATTCCACGGTGCTTCTTTTTAGATCCACTTCAGGGATTTAACGCTAGAGCCAGTGGAAGACGTGTTTCTAACAGAGCTGAAAATCGACCTGCAAGATTGTACATTCACAAAGTGTAAGCAATGCTATTACTGTGCGTGGGGATTGTAGGGAGCACATCTCTCTTAATTTTTTGCTAAAACTTTCATAAAACAATGTATAAAAGTGAAGTTAAATTTAGTTAATCTGGTAAATGGTTTACAAATTCCGTAAAAGAGGTATTCCGATATTATAAAGTGATTGTATGTTTCAAGAATACACTTTAAAATACCGTATTTTTCGGACTATAAGGCGCACAAAAAATCGTTTGATTTTCTCAGAAATCCAAAAGGTGCGCCTTATAGTCCAGTGCACCTTATATATGAACCGTACTTAGACAACAGCTGCCTTGAACTGTGCACAGGTCTGCCACCAGCTGGTCATTCATCCTTATAATCCGATGCGCCTTATATATGAACCTAGATGTTTTAGCAGGCATTTATTGATGGTGCGCCTTATAATCCGGTGCACCTTATAGCCCGAAAAATACAGTAGATAAAATGTTCATAAACAGTCCATACCCATAGACCAGACCATTGCCCGCAGTCTACAAAGATTCCCCCATAGTTTCCCTTTGAGTAACCTAAGGGCCGCAGGTTATCGTGTGTACATAATCTGCCTGCATATATCTACGCTTTATGCTAATAAAGTTATTTTCGTTCAGTGAACACAATAACCAAAAAAAAGACGCTGGTGGATTCCCGAGGTGCAGGGATCCAGGTGCATTATCAAAAGGTAACATTATAAAGATAAGAGGATAAAAAAGGTGAACTTTTATAAATGGGTGACAAACCATATTTATCCGAAAATGTATATTTTCACATTTCAGGCATTATCTAGTAATAGAGAAAAGGAGGGATCATTTTTGCTGAGAACATCCGGGGCAATTATTAAATCAATACCAAGTGACGAAACAGATGGTAAGAACGGCTTATTCTTTGATCAGTAGGGGGCACACACACAGGATTGTACATATATCATCATGGACACTTTGTTTGACAGATCTGGTGTGTTTGAATGTCTACATTGATGAAACAGGGAAATCATCATCTGTCCGATCTGCACTGGTGAGTTCACTTCTTGCACAGACATCACCCCCCCCCCCCTCTTTGATGATGTCATACAGCAGGTCTGATGATGTCTATTTTTTCTGGCTGCAGTGCAAACTTAATGGACTGAAGACATCAAGCATCCAAATGAGAAGCTTAGATCTCAGGACACTGACTCTACAGCTGGACAAAGACAGCCGCAGGGTGTACACTAATGTTTCCAGGTAGGTTCTAATGAAAGAGATCATAAAGCTAAGGCCGCGTTCACATGCAGCGTTGGTGTTGCATTTTCAAACCCAACACAAATACTGCAGGGAAGGGTTTACCTGATCGCAGATGTGTTTCCTTAGAAACGGTTGCAATCGGGAAACAAGCTCCATGTGTTTTGCATCGGGTAAGCCCCTCCCTTGACGCATTCGCTTTGGGTTTCAAAATGCAGCATACACACTGCAAGTGAACACAGCCTTACACTTTAACAATTAATAACAATTATTAACAAGTATTATAGTAGTTATATTCCTGTACATAGAGGGCAGTATTATAGTAGTTATATTCTTGTACATAGGGGGCAGTATTATAGTAGTTATATTCTTGTACATAGGGGGCAGTATTATAGTAGTTATATTCCTGTACATAGAGGGCAGTATTATAGTAGTTATATTCTTGTACATAGAGGGCAGTATTATAGTAGTTATATTCTTGTACATAGAGGGCAGTATTATAGTAGTTATATTCCTGTACATATGGGCAGTATCATAGTAGTTATATTCTTGTACATAGGGGCAGTATTATAGTAGTTATATTCTTGTACATAGGGGGCAGTATTATAGTAGTTATATTCCTGTACATAGGGGGCAGTATTATAGTAGTTATATTCCTGTACATAGGGGGCAGTATTATAGTAGTTATATTCTTGTACATAGGGGGCAGTATTATAGTAGTTATATTCTTGTACATAGGGGGCAGTATTATAGTAGTTATATCCTTGTACATAGGAGGCAGTATTATAGTAGTTATATCCTTGTACATAGGGGCAGTTTTATAGTAGTTATATTCCTGTACATAGGGGGCAGTATTATAGTAGTTATATCCTTGTACATAGGAGGCAGTATTATAGTAGTTCTATTCTTGTACATAGGGGCAGTATTATAGTAGTTATATTCTTGTACATAGGGGCAGTATTATAGTAGTTATATTCCTGTACATAGGGGGCAGTATTATAGTAGTTATATTCTTGTACATAGGGGCAGTATTATAGTAGTTATATTCCTGTACATAGAGAGCAGTATTATAGTAGTCATATGCTTGTACATAGGGGGCAGTATTATAGTAGTTATATCCCTGTACATAGGGGGCAGTATTATAGTAGTTATATTCCTGTACATAGAGGGCAGTATTATAGTAGTTATATTCCTGTACATAGAGGGCAGTATTATAGTAGTCATATGCTTGTACATAGGGGGCAGTATTATAGTAGTTATATTCCTGTACATAGGGGGCAGTATTATAGTAGTTAAATTCTTGTACATAGGGGGCAGTATTATAGTAGTTATATTCTTGTACATAGGGGGCAGTATTATAGTAGTTATATTCCTGTACATAGGGGGCAGTATTATAGTAGTTATATTCTTGTACATAGGGGGCAGTATTATAGTAGTTATATTCTTGTACATAGGGGGCAGTATTATAGTAGTTATATTCTTGTACATAGGGGGCAGTATTATAGTAGTTATATTCTTGTACATAGGGGCAGTATTAGAGTAGTCATATGCTTGTACATAGGGGGCAGTATTATAGTAGTTATATTCTTGTACATAGGGGGCTTTATTATAGTAGTTATATTCTTGTACATAGGGGGCAGTATTATAGTAGTTATATTTACTGTACATAGGCGGCAGTATTATAGTAGTTATGTTCTTGTACATAGGGGGCTGTATTATAGTAGTTATAGTCTTGTACATAGGGGCAGTATTATAGTAGTTATAGTCTTGTACATAGGGGGCAGTATTATAGTAGATATATTCTTGTACATAGGTGGCAGCATTACAGTAGTTATATTCTTGTACATAGGGAGCAGTATTATAGTAGTTATATTCCTGTACATAGGGGCAGTATTATAGTAGTTATATTCTTGTACATAGGGGCATTATTATAGTAATTATATTCTTGTACATAGGGGGCAGTATTATAGTAGTTATATTCCTGTACATAGGGGGCAGTATTATAGTAGTTATATTCTTGTACATAGGGGGGGGGGGAGTATTATAGTAGTTATATTCTTGTACATAGGGGGGGGGAGTATTATAGTAGTTATATTCCTGTACATAGGGTCAGTATTATAGTAGTTATATCCTTGTACATAGGGGGCAGTATTATAGTAGTTATATTCTTGTACATAGAGGGCAGTATTATAGTAGTTATATTCCTGTACATAGGGGGCAGTATTATAGTAGTTATATCCTTGTACATAGGGGGCAGTATTATAGTAGTTATATTCTTGTACATAGGAGGCAGTATTATAGTAGTTATATTCTTGTACATAGGAGGCAGTATTATAGTAGTTATATTCTTGTACATAGGGGGCAGTATTATAGTAGTTATATTCTTGTACATAGGGGGCAGTATTATAGCAGTTACATTCTTGTACACAGGGGGCAGTATTATAGTAGTTATATTCTTGTACATAGGGGGCAGTATTATATCAGTTATATTCTTGTACATAGGGGGCAGTATTATAGTAGTTACAATCCTGTACATGGGGGCAGTATTATAGTAGTTACAATCCTGTACATGGGGGCAGTATTATAGTAGTTATATTCATGTACAAGATAGGGCCTAACTTGCTGATCAATGGGGGTCTGATCAGTGGTGAGACCCCCACAGATCACGAAAACGAGGGGTCCCATGTACCTCAGTCGCACCCCTCATCGCTCCGTCAGACTAATGGAGCTGACGGCCACAAATGACCGTTCTGTTCCATTAATCTCTATGGACAGAAATTGCTGGGCGCTGGAAAACCCCTTTAAGGCTACATTCACACTGTCATATGGGGGACGTACATACGCCGTATATACGTCCCCCATGCATGGCAATGGGTGCATGGCGCCGTACGGGAGCGGCACTGTACCGTTCCGTATCTAAGAGAGAGATAGGACATGTCCTATTTTTCCCCGGAATACTGCGCCGTGCGCCATATATCCCTATGGAGAGGGGCAGGGGTGAGCAGCGTACTACGGTACGGTGGACAGACATTAGTGTGAATATAGCCTAAGAGTAATCTTTTAAACCACCAGGCTAATATCCTTTCCATTATATTCCTTTTTCAGCTTTGAGGTTTCCCCCTGCCCGGAGCCTGGATATAGTTTACAGAAAATGAGGGCATCACGTGTTCATGGAGAGGGTAAAGAAGACTGTGGACTGAGCAGATACATGACAAAGTCACTCCTCCTCCCCATCAATACCTTTGCAGGGATCATTCAGTGACTGTTTGGACTCCTGTTCCTGCATGGACTACACCCTGCACTTTCCGGGTTATTAACAATGTACAGCCTCCAACACATTAATGTTATATGGGGCAGTGGTTTTACTATCAAAACTGTAGCAACTTGATACACTGGAAATAAAATTCTGCTAACTTTCTGTGTACTTAAAGGAAATCTACCATCAGAATACCTGATGGTAGATGCCAACCACTCACCCCCAGTCCTGTGCTGATCTGCAATAAGCTTCTTTTAGTGCAACATTTTCTAGAAATAAAGTTTTTACAAATATTTAACGAGCCTGAGGTGCTCTGCAGAGCACCTCCTGGCTCCTCCGTTTAGTAATTATTCATGGCTCTAGGCTTGGCAGGCTCCGCCTACACAGCGGTCAGAGAGCCGGTGACATCACCGGCTTTCCCTCTACAATTCTTGCACTAAGTGCGGTCATAGCAGGGTATATAGATGTATTGCTATGATTGCACATAGTGACGTTACCGGCTCTGAGCGCTGCGTAGGTGGAGTCAGCTAAGCCGAGATCCATGAATAATTACTACTCAGATGAGCCAAGAGGCGAATAATTACTAATTAGAGCACCTCAGGCTAATTTACAAATTTTTAAAAGCTTTATTTCTAGCAAACACTGCGCTTCTAAGATATACTAAAAGAAGCTGCAGATCGGCACAGGACAGGGGTGTTCTGATGGTAGATGTCCTTCTTACAAGTCTCAGCATAAACTCCCACAAGTGGATGATCAATGTATTGCCTATGTTAGCTGGACATGGCCCGAAATAATTATTTTCTTGGGATGAACAAAATGATTTTTGCTGTTTATATGGACGAAGAGAAATATATTTATTTAATAAAATTACTTTAAACAAACAAACTTGTGACAAAAGCTGCTTACTGAGCATCACGGGATGGTTCTTCCTGAACGATATTTCATGGCGCCACCTAGTGGCACATTGCCAGCAGGATTTCCAGCAGGATCTTGTTACATGATTATAAACCCTGCAAATATTACTCTGCAGTTATCACTTGTGGGGGTTTCAACCCAGGCCTGGAGCTTTTCAAGAATCTTAAGGTGTTTCATAGTATTTCTAGTGTTATAAACGATCAATTAAAATCTGGGGAACCGGTAAATATTTTACATTATGTCCTTGCAGGCTCCAGTTATACCTCTGTAAGGACAATAGGGTTATTACACAGCTGCAGCCAAGGTTATATTTCGCCACAAAGGCTTTGGAAATTTAGGCTATGTATCTGTGTAATATTATCTCAATATGTAAATAAATATAGTATATATATATGTATTTTAGGTGTGAACCTAACTTAACACAGGACAATTTCTCCAAGTATAGAACAGCTGCCAAGAGACAGCAGGGTGTATAGGTTCTCTGTGATATTCTGTGTAAACTTAAATCTGTTACCCCACAGGGTGTCTCCTGAGTGGCATGACTCTCCATGTATAATAAGTTACCTGAATAGGGAAACTCCCACTCAGTATGCACAGTGGAGGCCGGGGCATGGATGCTATACAGTTGCATCCATCCCCCATAGACTCTTATGGCCTCTGTTGAGCACAAAGATCAGTCTCCAGCACTATGGTATAATACAGTTTGACAAGTTTTTTCATCCAGTGTTTTCTTCTGGACACAAAGTACACTCTGCATACTGAAGCAAAAAGTAGGCCTCACCTCCTGGAACATGTCTGTGAATACATTCAGAGTTTGCCCTGAAAGCTTTCCTGGCATAAACAAAAATTGTAACCAAAAGGTATTCACTTTGTTATAAGGATTCCCAGGAGATAGACAGATCACGATGTGTCCTTCTGCGTTCCTGCAATATTAAAAACCTGCGTACACTGAACAGAGACTGCAAACAATGGGACTGGTGCAGCCAAGAGATCCCTATCAGATACAGTAAATGCAGACTGCCTGGAGGTTTACAACTGACAACAAATTAATCAGAAAGAAGGTTGGATAATAAGAGTCATTGTCTACAAGGTCACTGAATATAATCTGGGGGTGCCGGGTCTACTTTGGAAAATATCAAGCTGGTCCCATAAACCATTTCTGTACATCCTGTGCAAAGTGTTCTGAAGGGGGTGTAGAGCACTTTATACACAACATGTAACACAAACTGTAATTTTTTTGTTCATCCTGCATCCATATCATACAGTGACCTGGCCCTTTAGTGGTGCTCCCTCAATAACACAACCGCCATAGTTTCCAAAACTTCAAGCACTCCATGAGCCATTTTAGCTTGAGAAAATTTTCAATCCTAATGATGTAGTTGTGGGAGACATGAACGGCATTATTAACTGCACAATGTGAGGGAACAAATTATCAATAATGTGAAGTTTTTCCAGGATGGGAATTGTGAACTACAATTTTGGGATACATTTTTGGAGGTTTATTTCGTTGTGAATTATATTCTGCTGGTCAGTACAATTATGGTGAAATAAAATATATATATATATATACACACACTCAAGTATAGACTGAATATAAACAGAGTATAAGCCCCTCTAATGAAATATCCAGCAGCCTCCCCCCATTAAAAAAATGTCCAGCAGCGGGCTCCCCTCATTAATACGATGTCCAGCAGCGGGCTCCCCTCATTAATACGTTGTCCAGCAGCGGGCTCCCCTCATTAATACGATGTCCAGCAGCGGGCTCCCCTCATTAATAAAATGTCCAGCAGCAGGCTCCCGTCATCAATGAAATGTCCAGCTCCCACGTCCCGCTCTAACGTCACCAGCCAGATCGTAATTCCCCAGCCGGCAACAGGAGGAGGCTTGCATAAATTAAAAGACGGGGAAGCTGAGACTGCACTTTTACAAAGATGTTAATTTGTTAATAAAGTGTGTATAAAAAGGTCTCAAAAACAGTCCCCCCCATCCCTAAGACCGAACGAGCAGTCTAAGGCCCCTTCCACACTGGCGTTTTTCAGGCGCGAGTTCTGCGCGTGCATTTGACGCGCAGAACTTGCATTGCACTCTGTCCCATTGTATTCAATGGGTCTTTCTTCATTAGCGTTGGTTTTCACGCGCGTGCTTGCGTTCGTTTTCACGCGCGTCAAAATTGCAGCATGCTCTACGTTTTTCCCGCCCCATTCAAGTCTATGGAGATGCATCAAGAACACATTGCACTCGCAATCATTGCGAGTGCAATGCGTTTTAAACGTAAGGGTTGCTAGGTGACCAGAATAACAGTATTTCCCCTGCTCGCGATCGAGCATTTAATTAAAAAAACACAATGAAGAACAGTGAAGAATAGAATAAAAACAGTGAACACAGTGACCACAGGATCATTTAAGAGAAAAACACAGTGCAGAACACAGTGCAGAATAGATTACAGATGTTCGGCACATCTGCTTACTTGTCGGGAGATACGCGCGGAACGGTGCGCCCAAAATAGCATGTGAAGAACAATATATATGTGTGAAGAACACATTGCAGATGTATTTAAACATCTGCAATGTGTTCTTCACACACATATATATTGTTCTTCACATGCTATTTTGGGCGCACCGTTCCGTGCGCATCTCCCGACAAGTAAGCAGATGTGCCGAACATCTGTAATCTATTCTGCACTGTGTTTATTCTATTCTTCCCTGTTCTTCACATCTGCTAACTTGTCGGGAGATAATATACACGGGGAACAGTGCAGAATAGATCGCAGATGTTTGCAACTTATCAGAAGACATTCTTTTTCAATTAAATAACACATTTTAATCCCAAACCATGGTCCCTTTGAAAAATGCTCGAGTCTCCCATTGACTCGCGCGTGAAAAACGCGCCACAACCGCTAACAACACGCGCGTGAAAAACGCAAAAACGCTAATTACTCCAAGGAAAAATGGAACAAAAACGCAGCCAAAAATGTCAGTTTTTCACGCATTGCACCCTGACATGAAATGCAACGCTAGTGTGGAAGGGGACTAACTAGGACCCTATCACCAATAATCTGGTAATAGAAGTCCTTTAATCCATTGTGAAAGTGTAATTTTTGGACTAAATAAATGTATTTTTCCCCAAAAAAATTACAGTTTCAAAATTGCACTTCCATTTTGTTTAAACCCCTGTGATACACTTAAAGGGTTAACAGACTTTGTAAAAGTGGTTTTACATAGGTTGAGGGGTGTAGTTTCCATAGTATGGGTTTTAATATTACAGGCAGTTCCCGGGTTATGTACAAGATAGGGTCTGTTGAATTTGTATGTAAGTCGGGACTGTATATTTTATTATTGTAACCCCAACCAAATTTGTTTTTGGTCTCTGTGACAATTGGATTTTAAAAATGTTGGGTTGTCATAAGAACCAGGAATAACCATAAATCTTAATTACAGACACATATAATAAGGTTATAGCTGTTTATTGTAGCCTGGGACTAAAGTACAGTAAATTAACAATTACCAGAGGTCCGTTTGTAACTAGGGGTCGTCTGTAAGTCGGGTTTTCTTAAGTAGGGGACCGCACGGATTTACGGCTCTCAAAGTTGAGAGTTGTCCCTTGCAATGTGGGTCTTGCCAATTTTCACGAAAATTAGAAAAATCACACCTACAGTTCGAAGCCCAATATCCTAGAAACATGCGAGGACGCATAAAAACCGAGCCAACACAAAGCAGACATTCTGGAAATGTTAGTTATCAAGCTATTTGGGTAGTCTGACTATCTGTCCAGAAAAAAAAAAAACACATTATTTTGAAAACGCATCCGTTTTTGACAGGTTTTACCAATTACATTAATTAAAAATGGTAAAAAACTGTTGCGTTTTTTTTATCGGACTGCTTAAAAACGGACCAAAAACGGGTTTAAAACGCCATAGGTGGATTACACTAAGGGCGCTGTCCCACGTTGCGTTTGCAAACGCAGACGCAGACAAAACCGTGCCCACCGGGGCGGTCCGATCGCATCGACGTTTCTATGGAAACGCCTGCGATCGGGGTACGAGCCGCCTGTGTCTTGCGTTAAATTAATGCAATACACCGGCGGCTCGTTCCCGATCGCATAGAAACGCCGATGCGATCGGACCGCTTAACGCCCCTGGTGGGCGCGGTTTGGTCTGCGTTTGCAAACGCAACGTGGGACAGCGCCCTAAGGGTGATGCCACACGTGGCGTTTTGAAACCGTTTTTGGTCTGTTTTTAAGCAGTCCGTTAAAAAACGCATCCATTTTATGGAAACACATCCATTTTTGTCCACTTTTAATTGCGCAAATTCTAAAAACCTGTCAAAAACGCATGCGTTTTTTAACGGATTGCTTAAAAACGGACCAAAACGGTTTCAAAACGCCATGTGTGGCGTCACCCTGACTTGCACATGTATTCACAGCTATTTGCCCGCTATAAAACACCTCACGCTTTACGTTTCCCACTTTTTTCCCTGACTGAATGTCTCCGCGCCCTGAATTGTCATGGACGGCTGTGGTTATCACTCTATTGAATGTTTTTTGTGACTTATAACCCTACCCTCTGTGCTGTAGCTTCCAGGCTGTTACACTGTGCAGGAGCACTTTCTTCCTCCCACTGTGTGAGGTTACAGTCAGGGGGAGGTGGAGACGGTGTAACAATCTGCAGCAGTTAGGGCAGTGGTGGTGAACCCTTGGTGCCAGAGGTGGCACTCAGAGCCCAGAAAGGACATCATTCCCAGCTATGTATCAGGCTGCAAGAACTTCTGTGCCCCTGTAAATAAACGGGTGAGGGACTGAGGAGGTAAGTACATGTTTTTTTTGTTTTCGTTAAATTAATGCAATACACCGGCGGCTCGTTCCCGATCGCATAGAAACGCCGATGCGATCGGACCGCTTAACGCCCCTGGTGGGCGCGGTTTGGTCTGCGTTTGCAAACGCAACGTGGGACAGCGCCCTAAGGGTGATGCCACACGTGGCGTTTTGAAACCGTTTTTGGTCTGTTTTTAAGCAGTCCGTTAAAAAACGCATCCATTTTATGGAAACACATCCATTTTTGTCCACTTTTAATTGCGCAAATTCTAAAAACCTGTCAAAAACGCATGCGTTTTTTAACGGATTGCTTAAAAACGGACCAAAACGGTTTCAAAACGCCATGTGTGGCGTCACCCTGACTTGCACATGTATTCACAGCTATTTGCCCGCTATAAAACACCTCACGCTTTACGTTTCCCACTTTTTTCCCTGACTGAATGTCTCCGCGCCCTGAATTGTCATGGACGGCTGTGGTTATCACTCTATTGAATGTTTTTTGTGACTTATAACCCTACATGCTGCACAAGGGTTTATAAAATGTTCACAATAACTGAACCAGGACTGACCCAGACCACCTGCCGTCACAAGAGAGCGGCCGCCATGCAGTAAGACCCACCTGACTGACTAACACTCTGCAATGTTCCCTCATGAAGAGACGCCTGACAAGAGCCAATCAAAGCCGCGCTCTCATCCGCACGCCTCCTCTGAAACCTGCCATCTGATTGGTTGCTTATAAAAAGAGCGCCAAGAGGAGTTCTCGGTTGACTCTTATTGCACTACGCCGTTTAAACGCTAGATGTCAGTGGTCACCGCGTCCTGTCTATAGTCTCCTCCCTCTCTATGGTCCTCTTTGCTTCATCCCGTATCCAGGAGACGCCGTCATCTGTCTGCTGTCAGGTGTATGAGCAGCGACACCTGCTGGTGGGCGTGGTTAGCGGCTGCAGGGCGGTTGCTGCAGGTTGTAGGCCGGTGACGTGTCTCCTGCCTCCGGCAGGTGAGGAAGAGGAAGGCGACAGTGGTAACCGAGATGTGGCGGCTCCTCGGGCTCTCATCTGGCCGGGAGACCCTTCCATGTTGGGTGGGGAGACTCCTGTCACCGTAACCACCGCACTATCAGCAGGTCAGTCTGTGTACATCCACATTGATGTATATTTCTCGTGTTGTGACGTCACCATTACACCATAATCACTGCATCGTGCAGCACAGCTGTCACCCGTGACGTATAATGGGTGCACCTGCCTCGTGATGACGTCATACTACCCCCCCCCCCCTGACATGTGCCACACACCTGACTGCACCCAATTCCTCAGTCCTGGGTGGTAGTGCACATCCATCAATGATCCCAGTCACTGACAGCAAGCAGGGGCTGAGACAAACTATCACAAAAGTTCTAGAAGAGATGGGAAAAGCGCAACCCGGACCCGAAACCGGTGACATCTCCTGAATGCGGATCACGTATCTGGTCATATGAGACACTTACAACCTGCTCAACCTGTCTACAGCGCTGTGTATCGGAGGAGCAGAGGGGTTAACCCTTGTGACCCCGGAAAGACCAAAAGATGGTAGTCTGTCTTCTAAAGGGATGCAAAGGTCATCCCTGGGTCATATCACTCTGGGGGTGCGTGTCACTGATATTTATTTAGGTTAGTAAGGGGTCCTCGTGCCCACAGCAGGGGCTACGCTGCAAATTAGACTGCAAGACCAAGGGGCAACCAAAGGAGCCATAAAGAGAGGAGAGATCATAATGACCCCTCATTGATTTCCCAGTTATTGCAATCTACAAGGGATCAGCAGCAACAAAATAACAGCTTGAAACCTCCCCAGAAGTTAGCCGGAAATGTCCAAATAGTTGCAGAATGTCTTCAGCGTTACGTTCTTCAAAGATTATGACCCGTCTGTCCCCAGCCTCAGGCCGCATTCACATGTTGCGTTTAAATGGTTTTGGAACTGGGAGATGTTTTTCGAGCACAGCGGGGAACACACGATGATAAACCAGGGGCACTTACTTATAGATCCAGGAACCATGACTGTGGTAATCTTTTTATATTTGATATCCATGGCCTCCTTTCTTCTAAAATCTTCTTTTATTATTTTCTTATAATGTATTATTTATTTTATTTTGCTAATGAAAAGGGTGCTACCAGAGCCCCTCTGTGCTGTAGCTTCCAGGCTGTTACACTGTGCAGGAGCACTTTCTTCCTCCCACTGTGTGAGGTTACAGTCAGGGGGAGGTGGAGACGGTGTAACAATCTGCAGCAGTTAGGGCAGTGGTGGTGAACCCTTGGTGCCAGAGGTGGCACTCAGAGCCCAGAAAGGACATCATTCCCAGCTATGTATCAGGCTGCAAGAACTTCTGTGCCCCTGTAAATAAACGGGTGAGGGACTGAGGAGGTAAGTACATGTTTTTTTTGTTTTTGCTTTTGTTTTTTTAATGCCGCTTCCCCCGACCACCTCACTTTTTATCACGTGGTCTTGGACGACCCCTTGAAGTGCTTGTGATCAGAACTATTCGGTGTCCTTCTATTTAGGTTCTTAATGCAATTTAAGTTTAGATCTGCAGCAACAAAACTGCATTTGGTCTAGTATAAGGTGCTGCAGATTTCCATCCCATGTGGTGTCCTAGGTACAAGCTGTGATTTGAACTCCCATTAACTCTTACAGTTCAGAGGTTAACGAGTGTCTGACCCAAGGCAAAGGTGAACATACAAAACCTACAGGGTGTAACACCCGACATGACCCTTGCCCTGTTCTCTGGAGGGTTACAGGAGCATGTTGCACAGCAGGCGGTCATATAAGTTTTCACATAGTCGCCTGTCGCTGTAATGTCTGGGGGGGGGGGGGGGGGGGATGTCGCTCGTTATCGCACCAGGAAGTTATGTCCTGCTCCTACGAGTAAACACTCACACCCTCTCCAGACACTCGCTGCGGAGAGCGAGGCCTTATCCTGCCACTTTCCTTATCTCCACAGGCTGGCATTTTTTTGTTAAGGCGCCAAGATTGTGTCAGAGGTTTTATTTTTTTTTCCTTCGAAAGTCGTAGACTATAGTATCGCACCCGGGGCCTCTGCTGTGCGCGCTTCTCCCCTGTACGTGGAGTTTAAACTACTCTTGTTGTGTATGTGCTTCATGACAGCCCGAGGCAGCTACAGCCAGCACCGGCCTCATAGGCGATCCTGACACGTGCTAAACATAAACTCTGAGACCAGTGATTAGATGAGCCCGGGCCGGGAGCAGCGCTGCTGGAGTAGCAGGACAGCTTAAAGGGAATGTTCCTACAGTTCTGACTATGCAAACTAGTGTTAGGTATTGTTCCTGGAGAGATGTGTAATCATATATCTATGTATGTAGCGCAGGACTGTGACCTATGGATACGTATTCCAGAACTGTAGCTTTCCTAAGTTCCCTGGGTATGTGTCCTCACACTGCTGTGTTCTCTGCAGCTAGTGTCACTGGAGAGATGTGTTATCGCACCTCTGTGTATGTTCTTAGTGGCAGCAAACTGCGATAAATGGATTTATGTTTCGGGATTGTGCACTTGGTGTGTCCTCACACCGCTGGGCTCTGTGCTCTCTGCATTGAGATGCTTCACAGCCCCTTTTCTTGATATTGAAATCCAGTTGCTTTATGCTTCTGTTTGAATTATACAGCAGGCACTGCAGAGAAGCTTAATAAGGGCACAGCAGTGTGAGGACACCTGCATTGCACTTGGAGAAGCTACAGATTTTATAATAGATTCCATTTAGTTTTCCAACTGATAGATATTAATGGCCTATCCCAGGACCCCCTACCAAACGGCTAATGCCAACAGATGGCTCCAGCTTGGACCCTATTCATTTTTTGGCCCCATCCTTTTATATTAATGTAAGATAGATCGGCTATCTGTATCTCAAGGCTAGAGAACCCCTTTAAACTTCTACTGTTTCCCGTTCTTATTGTTTCAAAATCTCAGAAATTCTTATAAGAGGCTACTTACAGGTGGTTGTATCATAGGTCACAGATAACATGTTGAGTGAGTTTTATAACCTTCTTCTCGTTTTGTGTTCACAGGTCTCCTGAAAGAGACTCCTCCCAGCCGCAGACATGAGTGTGACCAAGCAGTGGGACATCAGCAGGGCTCTGGCCATCGCCGGCCTCTTCCATTTCTTCCACGGCATTGGAAAGTTCTGCCTTATTCCTTTCTTAACCATCTTCTTCCGATACCTGGGACTGAGCCCTTCTCTGGTGGGGGTGATCATAGGCCTCAGGCACATTGTCCATGTTTTTGCGGCACCTCTTTGCTCCTGTATGGCCAGATCGAACAGTAAGAGAAGGGTTCTCATCACCACATCTCTGTTAGTATCGGCCGGAGCTGGCTTGGCCTTTACTTTCTTTCTCCCATTGGAAAGAGATATGGTCTTAAGACATTGTAACGTTAGTCTTCCTTGGAAGGAGAAGTTGACCACACCGGGTGCTCTAGATATGGAAATGTATGGACCTGAAGACAATGCAAGTTTTCTGGTGCCTCAAGTTTCTCCTACACCTCAGGTGGCGCCGTCAAATTATACAGAACCAGTCGAGAATTTGACTATGGAAGCCACAACCATGGAGACGGGGGAGACCTTAAATATGACTTTAACCTCACCAGTTCCTACCGAACTTCTTGAGACCAACTCTCTACATCAGAAAAAGCTTAAACAATCAGCATCTAAGCCAAAAGAGAAATCCCCCACTCACAAAGATGAGGTTGAGGAAATCTCCTCTGATGTAGGTTTGGGCAATTCTTCTGAATCATCTTCAGAACTCAAACCACCCAACCAATCGGTACACAAGAAGAAAGTGCGAGACCTCACCTTGGGCTTCCCGGTTCTGGAAAACCTCCTGGATAACAAACATAAGATTTTCCTGGTGGTCTTTGTCATGATCGTGGTCTGGTCCATGTTCACGGCTCCATTAAAGTGGACAGCAGATGACAGCCTGTACGAGTACCTTGACTTTGTAGATGCCACCGACCGGCACGGTAAAGTTTGGATTTGGAGCCACATGGGGGCTTGCATCGGCTCCTGCGCCATTGTGTTCTTAATAGAGAATCTGAATTGCTTCCTGACGGCCAACATCCCCAGAATCTACCTCCATTTCTACGGATACTCTGCATTCATGGTCGTCACTGTTATTCTTAGTCCTTTTTATCCCATTCACGTCTCCAAGAAAACCGAACACACCAACAAGACCATGAAAGCCCTCGGTTTGATCGGAAGTGACGGTCGGATAATCTTACTGTCCGTCACTGTCTTTTTGACCGGCGCCATCTGGTCCACCGCTCACAATTTTTTATTTTGGCAGATGCAGGACGTGGGCAGCACGGAGCTGTATATGGGAATCTCTGTGGCCATTGCCCTTTTTTTCCAAATCGTGCTACACTTCTTCAGGGGTAAATTGTTCAGAGTCCTTTCGCAGAAATGGACGGTAGTGATCGGCCTTGGTTGCCTGGCAGTACAGATGGTGTATTACTCCTTTTTATGGACACCTTGGGCCGTCTTGCCTATTCAGATATTGAGTGCCTTTAGCAATGGAGCCCTGATATGGGCAGTGAATGCCCAGACTAATGACGTGGCCACGCCAGGGACGGAGAGGTCTCTGCAGTTGGTTCTGCACTGCTTGTCACATGACTGTGGCGCCAGCGTGGGCAGCTTGGCCAGTGGTTTCGTCATCTCCGCCTTTGGCATTCCTGCGCTATACCAAGCGTGCAGCGTAACTCTGCTTCTATGGATTGCGGTGTTCCTGTTGGTCCACCCCAGACTCCCCCACATCAAGAAAATTAACTATTCTCGCCTTTTGGCTGCGGACCACAGTGAGATGAGCGACTCTGACGACGAGCAGGAACGAGACTGGCTTGTAAAAGCTATGAAGGATGAGGACAAACAATGGTAGCCTGTGATATACTGCATGACTTGTGGCATCTTGGACCACCAAATCAATCTCTAATGCATTGTGTCTCTCCGAAAATGAATAATATATAATATTTTATTACATTTTGTGAAGCATTTTTTTTTTTTTTTCCCCCCCCATAGAGGTCATCTATCCTGCAGCTGGGGACAGATGGATTGACATTGGGATAAATTATTCCAGCCCAACTTTATTCCATCTTAGGCCTCTTGCACATGAATGTGGGCCAAAAATAACAGGTCCGAAGTGCCGTGTCTGGGGTCTGTGTCTCATCGGTGAGTGAGGTCCGCTCACACGCCAATGACCACAGAAACGATTGTCTGAGCAAATTTGGGTAGGAATAGAACTATACAGCCGTGTGTATGAACCCATAGAAAAACGTGGAGACTTGGCCAGACAACATTCAGGCGCAAGAGGCCTTACTCACAATTATTTGGCGATGTAGATAGTTCAGGTCTTTTAATTTGAAAAAAATGAAAGGGAGCGGATAGGAAGAAGGATTTGTCCTGGTAAAAAACAAGCCCTCATCCAGCCCTATGAAAGGGCTTCAGCAGGGAGCCAGTCTTCTCAGTGTTCATGCCTATATTACACACACTGGACCAATCTACAGATGTGGCACCAACCATAGAGGCCGATCCGAATATGGCCTTAATTAAAAAAAGAAATTAAGAAACAAAACTCTAGGTGCCCTAAGGTATCGGTGTGATCTGTTTTCTTATTTTAACAGATATAGGCCTCAGATATTGGACCGTGTGTGCATTACCTACTGCAAACAGGAACGTGTTTGGCCAGGTGGACGGCGGAGGGTGAACACTGTTCACCACGCCCATGTTCACAGTCCTGTTGCATCTACATAAGTACCTGACATGCTGTGTTCTCCTATACACATGTGAGAGACACAGACATCACCTACACAAGTACCTGACATGCTGTGTCCTCCTATACACATGTGTGAGAGACAGACATCACCTACACAAGTACCTGACATGCTGTGTCCTCCTATACACATGTGTGAGAGACAGACATCACCTACACAAGTACCTGACATGCTGAGTTCTCCTATACACATGTAATAGATACAGACATCAGCTACACTAATACCTGACAGGCTGTGTCCTTCTATACAAATTTGAGAGACACAGACATCAGCTACACAAGTACCTGACATGCTGTGTTCTCCTATACACATGTGAGAGACAGACATCAGCTACACAAGTACCTGACATGTTGTGTCCTCCTATACACATGTGAGAGACAGACATCATCTACACAAGTACCTGACATGCTGTGTCCTCCTATACACATGTGAGAGACACAGACATCATCTACACAAGTACCTGACATGTCCTCCTATACACCTGTGTGAGGCGTAGACATCACCTACACAAGTACCTGACATGCTGTGCCCTCCTATACACATATGAGAGACAGACATCACCTACACAAATACCTGACATGCTGTGCCCTCCTATACACATGTGAGAGACAGACTTTAGCTACACAAGTGCCTGACATGCTGTGTCCTCCTATACACATGTGAGAGACACAGACATCAGCTACACAAATACCTGACATGCTGTGATCTCCTATACACATGTGAGAGACACAGACATTAGCTACACAAGTACCTGATATGTCGTCCTATACACATGTGTGAGACACAGACATCATCTGCACAAGTACCTGACATGGCCTCCTATACAGGCAGTCCCCTACTTAAGGACACTCGACTTACAGACAACCCATAGTTACAGACAGACCCCTCTGACATTTGGTGAAGCTCTCTGGATGCTATTACTATATTCCCAGACTGCAATAATCAGCTGTTAGGTGTCTGTAATGAAGCTTTATTGATAATCCTTGGTCCCATTACAGCAAAAAATGTTTAAACTCCAATTGTCACTGGGGACAAATTTTTTTTTTGTTTGGATCTACAATTATAAAATATACAGTTTCGACTTACATACAAATTCAACTTAAGAACAAACCTCCAGACCCTATCTTGTATGTAACCCGGGGACTGCCTGTACTCCTGTGTGAGACACCCACATCAGCTGCACTAGTACCTGACATGCTGTGTCCTCCTATACAAATGTGAGACACAGACATCACCTACACAAATACCTGACATGCTGTGTCCTCCTATACACATGTGAGAGACACAGACATCAGCTACACAATTACCTGACAAGCTGTGCCCTCCTATACACATGTGAGAGACAGAGATCACCTACACAAATACCTCACATGCTGTGCCCTCCTATACACATGTGAGAGACACAGACATTAGCTACACAAGTACCTGACATGCTGTGTCCTCCTATACACATGTGTGAGACACAGACAGACATCAACTACACAAGTGCCTGACATGCTGTGATCTCCTATACACATGTGAGAGACAGACATCAGCTACACAAGTACAGTACATGCTGTGTTCTGCTATACACATGAGACACAGACCTCACCTACACAAGTACCTGACATGCTGTGATCTCCTATACACATGTGAGACACAGACATCAGCTACACAAGCACCTGACATGCTGTGATCTCCAATACACATGTGAGAGACAGACATCAGCTACACAAGTACCTGACATGCTGTGTCCTCCTATACACATGTGTGAGACACAGACATCAACTACACAAGTACCTGACATGCTGTGTCCTGCTGTACACATGTGAGAGACAGACATCACCTACACAAATACCTGACATGCTGTGTCCTCCTATACACATGTGAGAGACACAGACATCAGCTACACAATTACCTGACATGCTGTGCCCTCCTATACACATGTGAGAGATGTAGACATCAGCTACACAAGTACAGTACATGCTGTGTTCTGTTATACACATGAGACACAGACCTCACCTACACAAGTACCTGACATGCTGTGATCTCCTATACACATGTGAGAGACAGACATCAACTACACAAGTACCGTACATGCTGTGTTCTGCTATACACATGTGTGAGACACAGACATCAGCTACACAAGTACCTGACATGCTGTGTTCTCCTATACACATGTGATAGACACAGACATCAGCTACACAAGTGCCTGACATGCTGTGTCCTCCTATACACATGTGAGAGATGTAGACCTCACCTACACAAGTACCTGACATGCTGTGATCTCCTATACACATGTGAGACACAGACATCAGCTACACAAGCACCTGACATGCTGTGATCTCCTATACACATGTGAGACACAGACATCAGCTACACAAGCACCTGACATGCTGTGATCTCCTATACACATGTGAGACACAGACATCAGCTACACAAGTGCCTGACATGCTGTGATCTCCTATACACATGTGAGAGACAGACATCAGCTACACAATACCTGACATGCTCTCTCCTCCTATACACATGTGAGAGACACAGACATCAGCTACACATGTACCTGACATGTCTCTCCTCCTATACACATGTGAGAGACACAGACATCAGCTACACAAGTACCGTACATGCTGTGTTCTGCTATACACATGTGTGAGACACAGACATCACCTACACAAGTACCTGACATGCTGCTGTGTTCTCCTATACACATGTGATAGACACAGACATCAGCTACACAAGTACCTGACATGCTGTGCCCTCCTATACACATGTGAGAGACACAGACATCAGCTACACAAGTACATGACATGCTGTGTTCTCCTATACACATGTGAGACACAGACATCACCTACACAAGTACCTGACATGCTGTGTCCTTCTATACACATGTGAGACACAGACATCAGCTACACAAGTACCTGACATGCTGTGTCCTCCTATACACATGTGAGAGACACAGACATCAGCTACACAAGTACCTGACATGCTGTGTCCTCCTATACACATGTGAGAGACACAGACATTAGCTACACAAGTGCGTGACATGCTGTGTTCTTCTATACACATGTGAGACACAGACATCAGCTACACAATTACCTGACATGCTGTGTTCTCCTATACACATGTGAGAGATGTAGACCTCACCTACACAAGTACCTGACATGCTGTGATCTCCTATACACATGTGAGACACAGACATCAGCTACACAAGTGCCTGACATGCTGTGATCTCCTATACACATGTGAGAGACAGACATCAGCTACACAAGTGCCTGACATGCTGTGATCTCCTATACACATGTGAGAGACAGACATCAGCTACACAATACCTGACATGCTCTCTCCTCCTATACACATGTGAGAGACACAGACATCAGCTACACATGTACCTGACATGTCTCTCCTCCTATACACATGTGAGAGACACAGACATCAGCTACACAAGTACCGTACATGCTGTGTTCTGCTATACACATGTGTGAGACACAGACATCACCTACACAAGTACCTGACATGCTGCTGTGTTCTCCTATACACATGTGATAGACACAGACATCAGCTACACAAGTACCTGACATGCTGTGCCCTCCTATACACATGTGAGAGACACAGACATCAGCTACACAAGTACATGACATGCTGTGTTCTCCTATACACATGTGAGACACAGACATCACCTACACAAGTACCTGACATGCTGTGTCCTTCTATACACATGTGAGAGACACAGACATCAGCTACACAAGTACCTGACATGCTGTGTCCTCCTATACACATGTGAGAGACACAGACATCAGCTACACAAGTACCTGACATGCTGTGTCCTCCTATACACATGTGAGAGACACAGACATTAGCTACACAAGTGCGTGACATGCTGTGTTCTTCTATACACATGTGAGAGACACAGACATTAGCTACACAAGTGCCTGACATGCTGTGTTCTGCTATACACATATCCCCAGTGCTCTTGGAGAATATACAATTCTGGAATATAAATCCATATTTCACAGTCCTGCTGCTGCTAACAACATATAAAAAGGTCTGATTACACATCAGACCTTCTCTCTAAGGAAAATAGCTAACGCTCTCTGCATAGAGCACAGCAGAGGACACGCCGCCAGTGCACTTGTATAATATACATCCATATTTCACAGTCCTGATGCTACTAAGAACATACAACGGTCTGATTACACACCTCTCCAGGGACAATAAATAACACTATCTGTAGAGAGCACAGAGCTCAGCAGTGCAAAGACATGCCCTCAATGTTCTTGGAGAACATACACTGCATGGAAGTAAGTCCATATATCACAGCCCTGCTGCTACTATTAACGTAAAGCAATGTATGAGTACACATCTCTCCAGGGGCAATATAAATCACTGATTGCAGAGAGCACAGCAGTGTGAGGACACACCTTCTATGAACTTGGAGAAGATACAATCCTGGAATAATTAATCCATAAGTCCTACTGACACCACACACACAGAGGTCTGATTACACATCTCTCCAGGGACAATACATAACACTGGCTGCAGAGAGCACAGAGCACAGCAGTGTGAGGTCTGATTACACATCTCTCCAGGGACAATACATAACACTAGCTGCAGAGAGCACAGAGCACAGCAGTGTGAGGTCTGATTACACATCTCTCCAGAGATAATACATAACACTGGCTGCAGAGAGCACAGAGCACAGCAGTGTGAGGTCTGATTACACATCTCTCCAGTGACAATACATAACACTGGCTGCTGAGAGCACAGAGCACAGCAGTGTGAGGTCTGATTACACATCTCTCCAGGGACAATAAATAACACTGGCTGCAGTCTGTATGATCACACCTGCTGACAGGTTCCCTTTAAATTCTCAGCATCTCCAGCACAATTGCTCCATTCCCTCTGTCTTGCTGTCACATACAGATACAACTATTCCCTCTGATCACATGTGAGGCTTGGGACCTAGACATATGTCACGTTATTGGTCCCCAACCTGGAGGTGATTTTCTTATATGTTAATCCCAGCACAGGGAATAATTTCCTGGGGGTTGAGCTACTGCCTGGGTGACAGTGGCTTCGGTGGGATCCTGCAGGCAGGTTGCAGTTGCAGGGAAGCAGCAGTAGGGGGAGCCCCGCAGCCTCTGGTCCAGTGTCTCCCAGCTGATGACTCCCCCTCCTCCTGTCCCTTGTACTTCTTTATCTTTCTCCTGCAGTGGGTGATGCTGTGGTCGGGGGACCTCCGCCTGCACACACAGAGCACATCAGGGATCTGCTGACAATGGAGAAGGAACGGAGATCATCCAAGCAGTACGGATCCCTGGAATCCACCGTATGGAAGCCCAGCAAGCCAGCCACAGGTAAGTCACCCCTCCAGGCACATCCCTACAGGAATGCATGGACCCGGAATCTAGGGAAGGAGTCAAATCCGAGTTTCCAGGTATATGTCATTCATTCATAGGGTGGGTAGTGCCAGGGGGCACCGTCCGCAGCTGCCATGGCAGGGGGGGCACGCCACTACATCCGCAAGCAGCTCTGCACAACTCCATCCATTCATAAAATGTCTCAGCAGCAGCCCCCCAGTCACGTGCGGACCCTCATGAATGAGACGGAACTGTACTGCAGCCTCTAACCCATCCCAGAGCGTCTGGCGGCACTAGACCGTATCGTACGATGGGATTCGATACACAGCTCAGCACTCAGTATCACACATGTTAGGATTAGATACACAGCTCAGCTGACAGTATCACACATGATAGGATTAGATACACAGCTCAACAGTCAGTATCACACAGGATAGGATTAGATACACAGCTCAGCAGACAGTATCACACAGGATAGGATTAGATACACAGCTCAGCAGACAGTATCACACATGATAGGATTAGATACACAGCTCAACAGTCAGTATCACACATGATAGGATTAGATACACAGCTCAGCAGACAGTATCACACAGGATAGGATTAGATACACAGCTCAACAGTCAGTATCACACATGATAGGATTAGATACACAGCTCAGCAGACAGTATCACACATGATATGATTAGATACACAGCTCAGCAGTCAGTATCACACATGATAGGATTAGATACACAGCTCAGCAGTCAGTATCACACATGATAGGATTAGATACACAGCTCAACAGTCAGTATCACACATGATAGGATTAGATACACAGTTCAGCAGTCAGTATCACACAGGATAGGATTAGATACACAGCTCAGCAGTCAGTATCACACAGGATAGGATTAGATACACAGCTCAGCAGACAGTATCACACAGAATAGAATTAGATACACAGCTCAGCAGACTGTATCACACAGGATAGGATTAGATACACAGCTCAGCAGTCAGTATCACACAGGATAGGATTAGATACACAGCTCAGCAGCCAGTATCACACAGGATGGGATTAGATACACAGCTCAGCAGACTGTATCACACATGATAGGATTAGATACACAGCTCAACAGTCAGTATCACACATGATAGGATTAGATACACAGCTCAGCAGACAGTATCACACAGGATAGGATTAGATACACAGCTCAACAGTCAGTATCACACATGATAGGATTAGATACACAGCTCAGCAGACAGTATCACACATGATATGATTAGATACACAGCTCAGCAGTCAGTATCACACATGATAGGATTAGATACACAGCTCAGCAGTCAGTATCACACATGATAAGATTAGATACACAGCTCAGCAGACTGTATCACACATGATAGGATTAGATACACAGCTCAGCAGTCAGTATCACACAGGATAGGCCTAGATACACAGCTCAGCAGCCAGTATCACACATGATAAGATTAGATACACAGCTCAGCAGTCAGTATCACATATAACTGGATTAGATACACAGCTCAGCAGTCAGTATCACACATGATAAGATTAGATACACAGCTCAGCAGACAGTATCACATATAACTGGATTAGATACACAGCTCAGCAGACAGGTTCACACATGATAGGATTAGATACACAGCTCATCAAACAGTATCACACAGGATAGGATTAGATACACAGCTCAGCAGACTGTATCACACAGAATAGGATTAGATACACAGCTCAGCAGACAGTATCACACAGGATAGGATTAGATACACAGCTCAGCAGACATTACCACACATGATAAGGTTAGATACACAGCTCAGAAGACAGTATCACATATAACTGGATTAGATACACAGCTCAGCAGTCAATATCACACAGGATAGGATTAGATACACAGCTCAGCAGACTGTATCACACAGGATAGGATTAGATACACAGTTCAGCAGTATCACACAGGATAGGATTAGATACACAGCTCAGCAGACAGGTTCACACATGATAGGATTAGATACGCAGCTCAGCAGACTGTATCACGCATTACTGGATTAGATACACAGCTCAGCAGTCAGTATCACACATTATATGATTAGATACACAGCTCAGCAGTCAGTGTCACACAGGATAGGATTAGATACATAGCTCAGCTGACAGTATCACACATGATAGGATTAGATACACAGATCTCATATTATCGCACATGATACGATTAGTTACACAGCTCAGCAGACAGTATCACACAGGATAGGATTAGATACACAGCTCAGCAGACAGTATCACACAGGATAGGATTAGATACACAGCTCAGCAGACAGTATCACACAGGATAGGATTAGATACACAGCTCAGCTGACAGTATCACACGTGATAGGATTAGATACACAGATCTCATATTATCGCACATGATAGGATTAGATACACAGCTCAGCTGACAGTATCACACATGATAGGATTAGATACACAGCTCAGCTGACAGTATCACACGTGATAGGATTAGATACACAGATCTCATATTATCGCTCAGCGCCTCATGGAGCACCGCAGACACTAGTTTTGTTCAGTCTGCCAAGTGCTGAAGGAAATGTCAGTCTGTACTGACACCGCGCTCTCCAGACGCCGCTGCTCACAGATATTCTGACAGTTCTTGGACCATCAGCGAGGAGTCAGCCCATAAATCTCAACCTTGTCTAACAGGATCACACAGCGCTCATATTTACCACTATTATTGATAACTTCTTATACACTTTTACAGGAAACCTGTCAGCAGGTGCGACCCTACACACTGCAGCCTGTGTTCACAGCAGTAATGTGAAATACAGATGTATATTCCAGGATTGTACTGGGATTGTGTCCTCACACTGCTGTACCCTGTGCTCTCTACAGCCAGTGTTATATATTATATGTATAATCATGCCTTTGTGTATGTTGTTAGTAGCAGCAGGACTGTGAAATATGGATTTATATTCTAGGATTATAGCTTCTTCTAGTGCTTTGGGAGTGTGTCCTCACACTGCTGTGCTCTGTGCTCTCTGCATCCAGTGTTATAATATTGCCCCTGGAGAGATGTATAATCATGCCTTTGTGTATGTTGTCAGTAGCAGCAGGACTGTGAAATATGGATTTATATTCTAGGATTGTAGCTTCTTCAAGTGCATTGGGATTGTGTCCTCACACTGCTGTGCTCTGTGCTCTCTGCAGCCAGTGTTATAATATTGCCCCTGGAGAGAGGTATAATCATGCCTTTGTGTATGTTGTTGTTAGTAGCAGCAGGGCTGTGAAATATGGATTCATATTCTAGGATTGTAGCTTCTTCTAGTGCATTGGGGTGTGTCCTCACACTGCTGTGCTCTGTGCTCCTGCATTGAACTTTTCAACAACCCATACTCTAAGAAAACATTCCATTAGATCTTCATAAGTGAAGCCGTTAAGTTAATGACTATGTTACAAGTCTGTGAAATCGGAGCGGCGCTTTAGCGCGAAACACAGAGGGTTATCACGCAGCAGACAGGATCAATAATGTTTTATTTCCACGTCTTTCCCTGGATCCCGCTCTCCGCCCTCCATCACCCACTGATTAGGTGCCAGCAGGGATTGTACAGAGAACATCAATCTGGTCGTAAGGGAAGGTTCCACCTCAATAACCCCGGAGATGAAGGATACGAAAGCGGAGGTCATAAGCGGGGGCTCCGCATCACCCAAAACGCTTCACTCTCTGTTATCTGCACATCCACATGGACCGGCCCGAAACTAGAAGCAGGGATTTGTATTCTGTACATTGTCTAACATGGAAAGCAAAATCCCTGTGTATGTTGTTAGTAGCAGCAGAACTGTGATATGTGAATTTATTTTCCAGGATTGTAGGTTCTCCGAGTGCACTGGGAGTGTGTCCTTACACTGCTGTGCTCTGTGCTTTCCACAGCCTGTGTTAGGTATTATCCTTGGAAAACTTTGTAATTATACCATTATGTATGTTGATATTAGAGCAGCAGGACTGTGAAATGTGGATTTATTTTCCCAAATAAATGGACTGGGGGTGTCCTCACACTGCTCTGTTTAAATCTCTGCAGCCAGTGTTGGTGTCCCTGGACAATGTTGTACTTATACTATTGTGTATGTTGTGAGTAGCAGCAGGACTGTGAAATATGCATTTAATTCAGGATTTTGGCATCTCCAAGTGAATTTGGGCCATGTTTTGCTACTGCTGTGCTCTTAGCTATCTGCATTAAGCTGCTCCAAAGCCCCTACCCTCTGCTATGAGTAAAAGTTATAGTAGGGGTCTGGTGGAGTACTTAAACAGTCCCTTAGAGCATAGTGGAGAAGCTGTGGAGCACTGTAATACTGGGAGCACAACAGTGTGATGACACCTTGAGAACAGCTACAATACTAGGCTGTAAATCCATATATCACAGTCCTGCTGCTACTAACAACATATACAAAGTTATAATTATGCATCTCTCCAGGAACAATACCTAACAATGGCTGCAAAGAGCACAGCAGGGCACTTGGAGAAGCAATAATCCTATTAATCCATATTTCACAGCCCTGCTGCTACTAACAACATACACACAGGTATAAAAACACACCTCTCCAGGGACAATATCTTATAATTGCTGCAGAGAGCACAGGGCAAATCAGTGTGAGGACACGCCCCTAGTGTATTGGGAGAAGCTATAATCCTATAACATAAATTACAGTCCTGCTGCTACTAACAACATGCACAAAGGTCTGATTACACATCTCATTCTCCACTGTGCCACTTAAATTGTATTCATCCCTCCGGATATAAGTCTGAGCAGAGCTGTACCTCCCGAATATCCCGGTCTGTAACTGATGAAGGATTCGGGAACATAAATTGTCCTTTTCCCTCTTTTGCAGCAGAAGACGTTATTTCTATGGCCGATTCCACGACCACCGTGGACGACATTGAGGACGAGCTCTTTAAGATAGAAAGACTCCGGGAGATACTGGTCAGGAGGGAGTCTGAGCTGAGATACATGTGAGTACGAGCTGTGATACAGGAGAATATGATCTGAGATACAAGTAACTACGAGCTGAGATACCGGAGAGTACAAGAGGAGATACAGGAGAGTACAAACTGAGAGTCTAAGCTGAGATACATGTGAGTACGAGCTGTGATACAGGAGAATATGAGCTGAGATACAGGAGAGTACGAGAGGAGATACAGGAGAGTACAAACTGAGTGTCTAAGCTGAGATACATGTGAGTACGAGCTGTGATACAGGAGAATATGATCTGAGATACAAGTAACTACGAGCTGAGATACAGGAGAGTACGAGAGGAGATACAGGAGAGTACAAACTGAGTGTCTAAGCTGAGATACATGTGAGTACGAGCTGTGATACAGGAGAATATGAGCTGAGATACAGGAGAGTACGAGAGGAGATACAGGAGAGTACAAACTGAGAGTCTAAGCTGAGATACATGTGAGTACGAGCTGAGATACAGGAGAATATGATCTGAAATACAAGTAACTACGAGCTGAGATACAGGAGAGTACGAGAGGAGATACAGGAGAGTACAAACTGAGAGTCTAAGCTGAGATACATGTGAGTACGAGCTGTGATACAGGAGAATATGAGCTGAGATACAGGAGAGTACGAGAGGAGATACAGGAGAGTACAAACTGTGAGTCTAAGCTGAGATACATGTGAGTACGAGCTGAGATACAGGAGAATATGATCTGAGATACAAGTAACTACGAGCTGAGATACAGGAGAGTACGAGAGGAGATACAGGAGAGTACAAACTGAGAGTCTAAGCTGAGATACATGTGAGTACGAGCTGAGATACGAGTGAGTACGAGGAGAAATATATGACCTTGCAAGCTGAGATACGTGCAAGTACAATCTGACATATGTGAGTACAAGCTTAGATACATGTGAGTATGAGTTAAGATACATGTGTGTAGAAGGTGAGATATCGGTGAGTACGGACTGCGATACAGGAGAGTACGAGCTGAGATGCATGTGAGTTTGATCTGCGATACGTGTGAGTGCAATTTGAGAAACGCGTGAGTACAAGCTGAGATACATGTGAGTACAAGCTGAGATACGTGTGAGTACGAGCTGAGATACGTGTGAGTATGAGCTGAGATACGTGTGAGTACAAGCTGAGATACGTGTGAGTATAAGCTGAGATACGCGTGAGTACGAGCTGAGGTACGCGTGAGTACGAGCTGAGATACGTGTGAGTACGAGCTGAGATATATGTGTGTATAAGCTGAGATACGTGTGAGTACGAGCTGAGGTACGCGTGAGTTCGAGCTGAGGTAGGCGTGAGTATGAGCTGAGATGCATGTGATTACGAGCTGAGATACATGTGATTACGAGCTGAGATACGCGTGAGTACGAGCTAAGATACGCGTGAATACGAGCTGAGATACATGTGATTACGAGCTGAGATACATGTGAGTACGAGCTAAGATACACGTGAGCTGAAGCTGAAATACATGTGAGTACGATCTAAGATACGCGTGAGTACGAGCTGAGGTAGGCGTGAGTACGAGCTGCGATACAGGAGAGTATGAGCTGAGATACATGTGAATAGGACCTGAGATACTTGTGAGCTTGTGCTGAGATACATGTGAGTCGGAGCTGAGATACCTGTGAGTATGGGCTGCGATACAGGAGAGTATGTATAGATGGATGTATAGAAATATTTTGGGCTTTTGGGGGAATTTCTTTTCTTTGTTTTGTTGCATTTATTTATTTCTTCTATAAACATATGACATATTTTTTGTTGTTATCTCTTTTTTTTATAAAACAGAATTATTTCCTGAATACACAGGGAAGGAAAGGGGGGGGGGGGGGGCGGGTGCTGAGACCTTATGTATCAGGGCCGGATTTGTCCCCCATTACAGAATTGATCGTATACTAACAGATGCAGCAGAGCGGAGTTTGTTATAGTGTCACATAGTGCTGCATTGCGTAGTTCGTGTCCTTACGTGACCTCCGCCGCACTACACCGTATTGTGATGGGGCTCTGTCTATGGCTAATATGATTATGGCACAGGAGGGGTTAATCGGGCTCCCACCGGCGAGGAGAAGCGCAGGTGTGAGTCACCCAGAGATGAGTCACCGCTCGCCCCTCTCCGCAGGTTGCCTAGCAACGGCGCAGGATGCGGAGCTGTGAACGCCTGTCCGGTTTTATTAGCCAGACACGATAGGGAGACGCAAACCGCGATGTACAGATTATAATCCCAGCATGTTACCTGCACCTATAATGGAGATTATATGGGGTCTCCTATAAAATTGTTATATATACGAGAAGCAGCCGAATTACTCATGGGGCCACATTTACTAAAAACTGTGTGGTTTGTACTCTGTGCAGTTTTCCTGTGTAGTGTGCAGGGGGCGCCAGATACAGGATTTGTGCCGCCAGTTCTCTGCACCGCCCCGACCGAGTGCAGCACAAATGTGGTGCAGACACTTCTAACATTCATGTGCAAGGAGTTTAGACTAGAAAAAACGTGCAAAGTCCGACAGAAAACTGGTGCAAGCACCTTAGTAAACGTGCCCCAGTGCGTATAGTCAGGGGCAGATTTGACTTTTTAGGGGCCATAAACCATAAGTTGCAATTTAATACAGGAAAAAACATTTCCCTAATCGGATTTCATTAAAAACATTGCTCTTTTTGTCTCCTGTAGAGGCTTCTTCTCAGACTCACTGCAGATTTTTCCAATCCATCAGTGAAGCAGCCTAATCACTCATTAGGAGACATTTATTTTAGTTTCTTTTTTACTTTGGTTTATAATTGAGACTTTGGTCTTTTTTTCACCTTATGTATGTATGATCATGTGTTTTTTTCTTGTGATACATGTTTAGTTTTTACTGTCCTGGCAGGCGCAACTTTTGGCTTCTGTTTTAGACTTTTTGTTGCAAATAAACAGTAAACAGAGAAAGATACAAACAATGTAACAAAATAAACATGTCATGTGACAAAGAATAAAACACCAGAGAAGTTATACTCTTAGAGGGTTTTTGTTGCAAATGTATTTTATTGTAAATTTGAAGCCCCCTAGTCACATCCCAGGGAGATGATGACATATGAGGCTGCAGTCACACGTGGTGATAACGCATGCGTTTGTCAAACGCCATGTTGAACGCAATGCAATTAGGCAAATCTGCTCTGCTCAGCTGTTAACACCCATGTGTGACCACACCCTTGGAAGCAACCAATAAATTTCAATACAATGTCAATGCAAAAATGTAGAAATGAAAAAAATATGCAAAATTGACATGTTAAAACAGCAGATTGGCGCCTAAAAAGCCACAAAAATAAGCAAAAAGTGATACATAAGTGAAAAGTCGCACAGAACATCTGGGAAAAAAATGATACAAAAGGCACAAAGTGCAGAACAAGGCGTACTGGAGAAACAACGGCAAAAGTCACACTGAAAAGTTGCAAAAACGACAAAAATGAAATAAAAGGACTAGAAGAAATAAAGGTTGGATTTTCCTTTGCACAGAGAGATCCTTCAGAGATGCAGACTAGTCGATCAGAGTGTACAGTCAGGGGCGGATTTGACTTTTTAGGGGTTCTAAGATATAATTGTAGTTCTTTCCTCTTGCTCGCCTTGGTCTAGGTTCATTCCCTCCATCTAACACTTAAAATTCGGCAACAGTGGGGGAGGAGTAGTGCAGGGCTGAATCGCAAAGCGGCAGACCAAAGGGCAGTAAAAGCGGATGCCACACTTCATCCTGTTCCCATAATCCTGGCAAACCTAAGAGTATGCCCATGTGTAAAGTACCTCTTATCTACGGCTAAAAACCTAATTTAAATCAAATTCTTTTTAAAAAAATTCATAAATCATCTTAAATGAGTGTTTCTAACCATAGATAAGAGTCTGTATGGTTAGAAACACTCATTTAAGATGATTTATGATCTTTTTCTACGATGATACTATCTTTTTCTACAATAGGTCTACGAAACTGTGGGAGGAGCCATCTCTCATGTTCTATGTCGCCCTCTGCTGAGTGAGACGACAACTGTCTTTAGTTTCTGATTGCTGCATACCGCTGTATAACACGTACATGTTTCTTGTGTTCTCATAGGATGGATGATTTTCAACTGTGTCAAGAAATTACTCGACTCAAGAAAGATCTCCAGATTTTGGTCTCCAAGCCCGGTAATCCTAAAGATTACATAATAACAATACAGTACGGGTAGCTATAACGTGATGGTGGCACCACAATTACCAGCACCATTCAGTTGGGATAATATGTTGTTAATTTTGAATTTGGGAAAGCTGTGTAATGATTAATATGGATGCCGTAGCTTAAAATTGACCAGAAAAGCTTAGAAAATTCGAAAAGTGATGCAGCAGGAAATATAATGCACAAATAACATTTTTCTTTCCCTTTAGACAAGGACAAAACCAGAGAAGATCGTCAGAAGGAAGAGGAGCTTTTACAACGTATCCATAAACTAGTGGAGACCCGAGACTTCCTCGTAGATGATGTTGAGTTTGAGAGGTTACGGTAAGAAATATATCCAAACCAATAATAAAAAAAGTACTCAAAGACAATTTTTTTGATGCCCAGGTTATACCGGCTGTACATATATCATTATATACAGGAGATCCCCAGGTTATACCGGCTGTACATATATCATTATATACAGGAGATCCCCAGGTTGTACCGGCTGTACATATATCATTATATACAGGAGATCCCCAGGTTATACCGGCTGTACATATATCATTATATACAGGAGACCCCCAGGTTATACCGGCTGTACATATATCATTATATACAGGAGATCCCCAGGTTATACCAGCTGTACATATATCACTATATACAGGAGATCCCCAGGTTATACCAGCTGTACATATATATCATTATATACAGGAGATCCCCAGGTTATACTGGCTGTACATATATCATTATATACAGGAGATCCCCAGGTTATACCGGCTGTACATATATCATTATATACAGGAGATCCCCAGGTTATACCAGCTGTACATATATCATTATATACAGGAGATCACCAGGTTATACCGGCTGTACATATATCATTATATACAGGAGATCCCCAGGTTATACCGACTGTACATATATCATTATATACAGGAGATCCCCAGGTTATACCAGCTGTACATACATCATTATATACAGGAGATCCCCAGGTTATACCGGCTGTACATATATCATTATATACAGGAGATCCCCAGGTTATAGCGGCTGTACATATATCATTATATACAGGAGATCCCCAAGTAATACCAGCTGTACATATATCATTATATACAGGAGATCCCCAAGTAATACCAGCTGTACATATATCATTATATACAGGAGATCCCCAGGTTATACCAGCTGTACATATATAATTATATACAGGAGATCCCCAGGTAATACCAGCTGTACATATATCATTATATACAGGAGATCCCCAGGTTATACCAGCTGTACATATATCATTATATACAGGAGATCCCAGGTTATACCGGCTGTACATATATCATTATATACAGGAGATCCCCAGGTTATACCAGCTGTTCATATATCATTATATACAGGAGATCCCCAGGTTATAGCGGCTGTACATATATCATTATATACAGGAGATCCCCAGGTTATACCGGCTGTACATGTATCATTATATACAGGAGATCCCCAGGTTATACCGTCTGTACATATATCATTATATACAGGAGATCCCCAGGTTATACCGGCTGTACATATATCATTATATACAGGAGATCCCCAGGCTATACCGGCTGTACATATATCATTATATACAGGAGATCCCCAGGCTATACTGGCTGTACATATATCATTATATACAGGAGATCCCCAGGTTATACCAGCTGTACATATATCATTATATACAGGAGATCCCCAGGTTATACCAGCTGTACATATATCATTATATACAGGAGATCCCCAGGTAGTACCGGCTGTACATATATCATTATATACAGGAGATCCCCAGGTTATACCGGCTGTACATATATCATTATATACAGGAGATCCCCACGTTATACCAGCTGTACATATATCATTATATACAGGAGATCCCCAGATTATACCGGCTGTACATATATATCATTATATACAGGAGATCCCCAGGTTATACCGGCTGTACATATATCATTATATACAGGAGATCCCCAGGTTATACCGGCTGTACATATATCATTATATACAGGAGATCCCAAGGTTATACCGGCTGTACATAAATAATTATATACAGGAGATCCCCAGGTTATACCGGCTGTAGATATATCATTATATACAGGAGATCCCCAGGTTATACCGGCTGTACATATATCATTATACACAGGAGATCCCCAGGTTATACCGGCTGTACATATATCATTATATACAGGAGATCCCCAGGTTATACCGGCTGTACATATATCATTATATACAGGAGATCCCCAGGTTATACCGGCTGTATATATATCATTATATACAGGAGATCCCAGTTTATACCGGCTGTACATATATCATTATATACAGGAGATCCCCAGGTTATACCAGCTGTACATATATCACTATATACAGGAGATCCCCAGGTTATACCAGCTGTACATATATATCATTATATACAGGAGATCCCCAGGTTATACTGGCTGTACATATATCATTATACACAGGAGATCCCCAGGTTATACCGGCTGTACATATATCATTATATACAGGAGATCCCCAGGTTATACCGGCTGTACATATATCATTATATACAGGAGATCCCCAGGTTATACCGGCTGTATATATATCATTATATACAGGAGATCCCAGTTTATACCGGCTGTACATATATCATTATATACAGGAGATCCCCAGGTTATACCAGCTGTACATATATCACTATATACAGGAGATCCCCAGGTTATACCAGCTGTACATATATATCATTATATACAGGAGATCCCCAGGTTATACTGGCTGTACATATATCATTATATACAGGAGATCCCCAGGTTATACCGGCTGTACAAATATCATTATATACAGGAGATCCCCAGGTTATACCAGCTGTACATATATCATTATATACAGGAGATCACCAGGTTATACCGGCTGTACATATATCATTATATACAGGAGATCCCCAGGTTATACCGACTGTACATATATCATTATATACAGGAGATCCCCAGGTTATACCAGCTGTACATACATCATTATATACAGGAGATCCCCAGGTTATACCGGCTGTACATATATCATTATATACAGGAGATCCCCAGGTTATAGCGGCTGTACATATATCATTATATACAGGAGATCCCCAGGTTATAGCGGCTGTACATATATCATTATATACAGGAGATCCCCAGGTTATAGCGGCTGTACATATATCATTATATACAGGAGATCCCCAAGTTATACCAGCTGTACATATATCATTATATACAGGAGATCCCCAGGTTATACCGGCTGTACATATATCATTATATACAGGAGATCCCCAGGTTATACCAGCTGTACATATATAATTATATACAGGAGATCCCCAGGTAATACCAGCTGTACATATATCATTATATACAGGAGATCCCCAGGTTATACCAGCTGTACATATATCATTATATACAGGAGATCCCAGGTTATACCGGCTCTACATATATCATTATATACAGGAGATCCCCAGGTTATACCAGCTGTTCATATATCATTATATACAGGAGATCCCCAGGTTATAGCGGCTGTACATATATCATTATATACAGGAGATCCCCAGGTTATACCGGCTGTACATATATCATTATATACAGGAGATCCCCAGGTTATACCGGCTGTACATATATCATTATATACAGGAGATCCCCAGGTTATACCAGCTGTACATATATCATTATATACAGGAGATCCCCAGGTAGTACCGGCTGTACATATATCATTATATACAGGAGATCCCCAGGTTATACCGGCTGTACATATATCATTATATACAGGAGATCCCCACGTTATACCAGCTGTACATATATCATTATATACAGGAGATCCCCAGATTATACCGGCTGTACATATATATCATTATATACAGGAGATCCCCAGGTTATACCGGCTGTACATATATCATTATATACAGGAGATCCCCAGGTTATACCGGCTGTACATATATCATTATATACAGGAGATCCCAAGGTTATACCGGCTGTACATATATAATTATATACAGGAGATCCCCAGGTTATACCGGCTGTAGATATATCATTATATACAGGAGATCCCCAGGTTATACCGGCTGTACATATATCATTATACACAGGAGATCCCCAGGTTATACCGGCTGTACATATATCATTATATACAGGAGATCCCCAGGTTATACCGGCTGTACATATATCATTATATACAGGAGATCCCCAGGTTATACCAGCTGTACATATATCATTATATACAGGAGATCCCCAGGTTATACCAGCTGTACATATATCATTATATACAGGAGATCCCCAGGTTATACCGGCTGTACATATATCACTATATACAGGAGATCCCCAGGTTATACCAGCTGTACATATATAATTATATACAGGAGATCCCCAGGTTATACCGGCTGTAGATATATCATTATATACAGGAGATCCCCAGGTTATACCGGCTGTACATATATCATTATACACAGGAGATCCCCAGGTTATACCGGCTGTACATATATCATTATATACAGGAGATCCCCAGGTTATACCGGCTGTACATATATCATTATATACAGGAGATCCCCAGGTTATACCAGCTGTACATATATCATTATATACAGGAGATCCCCAGGTTATACCGGCTGTACATATATCATTATACACTCACCGGCCACTTTATTAGGTACACCTGTCCAACTGCTCGTTAACACTTAATTTCTAATCAGCCAATCACATGGCGGCAACTCAGTACATTTAGACATGTAGACATGGTCAAGACAATCTCCTGCAGTTCTCCCGAGCATCAGTATGGGGAAGAAAGGTGATTTGTGGCCTTTGAACGTGGCATGGTTGTTGGTGCCAGAAGGGCTGGTCTGAGTATTTCAGAAACTGCTGATCTACTGGGATTTTCACGCACAACCATCTCTAGGGTTTACAGAGAATGGTCCGAAAAAGAAAAAACATCCAGTGAGCGGCAGTTCTGTGGGCGGAAATGCCTTGTTGATGCCAGAGGTCAGAGGAGAATGGGCAGACTGGTTCGAGCTGATAGAAAGGCAACAGTGACTCAAATCGCCACCCGTTACAACCAAGGTAGGCAGAAGAGCATCTCTGAACGCACAGTACATCGAACTTTGAGGCAGATGGGCTACAGCAGCAGAAGACCACACCGGGTGCCACTCCTTTCAGCTAAGAACAGGAAACTGAGGCTACAATTTGCACAAGCTCATCGAAATTGGACAGTAGAAGATTGGAAAAACGTTGCCTGGTCTGATGAGTCTCGATTTCTGCTGCGACATTCGGATGGTAGGGTCAGAATTTGGCGTCAACAACATGAAAGCATGGATCCATCCTGCCTTGTATCAGCGGCTCAGGCTGGTGGTGGTGGTGTCATGGATCCATCCTGCCTTGTATCAGCGGGTCAGGCTGGTGGTGGTGGTGTCATGGATCCATCCTGCCTTGTATCAGCGGCTCAGGCTGGTGGTGGTGGTGTCATGGTGTCTTTGGGTCCCTTGGTACAACGCCACAGCCTACCTGAGTATTGTTGCTGAACATGTCCATCCCTTTATGAGCACAATGTACCCTGTAACATCTGATGGCTACTTTCAGCAGGATAATGCGCCATGTCATAAAGCTGGAATCATCTCAGACTGGTTTCTTGAACATGACAATGAGGTCACTGGACACAAATGGCTCCACAGTCACCAGATCTCAATCCAATAGAGCATGTTTGGGATGTGGTGGAACGGGAGATTCGCATCATGGATGTGCAGCCGACAAATCTGCGGCAACTGTGTGATGCCATCATGTCAATATGGAGCAAAATCTCTGAGGAGCTTCCAGCACCTTGTTGTATCTATGCCACGAAGAATTGAGGCAGTTCTGAAGGCAAAAGGGGGTCCAACCCGTTACTAGCATGGTGGACCTAATAAAGTGGCCGGTGAGTGTATACGGGAGATCCCCAGGTTATACCGGCTGTACATATATCACTATATACAGGAGACCCCCAGGTTATACCGGCTGTACATATATCAATATATACAGGAGATCCCCAGGTTATACCAGCTGTACATATATCATTATATACAGGAGATCCCCAGGTTATACCGGCTGTACATATATCATTATATACAGGAGATCCCCAGGTTATACCAGCTGTACATATATCATTATATACAGGAGATCCCCAGGTTATAGCGGCTGTACATATATCATTATATACAGGAGACCCCCAGGTTATAGCGGCTGTACATATATCACTATATACAGGAGATCCCCAGGTTATACCGGCTGTACATATATCATTATATACAGGAGATCCCCAGGTTATACCAGCTGTACATATATCATTATATACAGGAGATCCCCAGGTTATACCAGCTGTACATATACCATTATATACAGGAGATCCCCAGGTTATACCGGCTGTACATATATCATTATATACAGGAGAGCCCCAGGTTATACCGGCTGTACATATATCATTATATACAGGAGATCTCCAGGTTATACCGGCTGTACATATATCATTATACACAGGAGATCCCCAGGTTATACCGGCTGTACATATATCATTATATACAGGAGATCCCCAGGTTATAGCGGCTGTACATATATCATTATATACAGGAGATCTCCAGGTTATACCGGCTGTACATATATCATTATATACAGGAGAGCCCCAGGTTATACCGGCTGTACATATATCATTATATACATGAGATCCCCAGGTTATACCGGCTGTACATATATCATTATATACAGGAGATCCCCAGGTTATAGCGGCTGTACATATATCATTATATACAGGAGATCCCCAGGTTATACCGGCTGTACATATATCATTATATACAGGAGATCCCCAGGTTATACCGGCTGTACATATATCATTATATACAGGAGATCCCCAGGTTATACCAGCTGTACATATATCATTATATACAGGAGATCCCCAGGTTATACCCGCTGTACATATATCATTATATACAGGAGATTCCCAGGTTATACCGGCTGTACATATATCATTATATACAGGAGATCCCCAGGTTATACCGGCTGTACATATATCATTATATACAGGAGATCCCCAGGTTATATCAGTTGTACATATATCATTATATACAGGAGATCCCCAGGTTATACCAGCTGTACATATACCATTATATACAGGAGATCCCCAGGTTATACCGGCTGTACATATATCATTATATACAGGAGAGCCCCAGGTTATACCGGCTGTACATATATCATTATATACAGGAGATCTCCAGGTTATACCGGCTGTACATATATCATTATACACAGGAGATCCCCAGGTTATACCGGCTGTACATATATCATTATATACAGGAGATCTCCAGGTTATACCGGCTGTACATATATCATTATATACAGGAGATCCCCAGGTTATAGCGGCTGTACATATATCATTATATACAGGAGATCTCCAGGTTATACCGGCTGTACATATATCATTATATACAGGAGAGCCCCAGGTTATACCGGCTGTACATATATCATTATATACATGAGATCCCCAGGTTATACCGGCTGTACATATATCATTATATACAGGAGATCCCCAGGTTATAGCGGCTGTACATATATCATTATATACAGGAGATCCCCAGGTTATACCGGCTGTACATATATCATTATATACAGGAGATCCCCAGGTTATACCGGCTGTACATATATCATTATATACAGGAGATCCCCAGGTTATACCAGCTGTACATATATCATTATATACAGGAGATCCCCAGGTTATACCCGCTGTACATATATCATTATATACAGGAGATTCCCAGGTTATACCGGCTGTACATATATCATTATATACAGGAGATCCCCAGGTTATACCGGCTGTACATATATCATTATATACAGGAGATCCCCAGGTTATATCAGTTGTACATATATCATTATATACAGGAGATCCCCAGGTTATATCAGCTGTACATATATCATTATATACAGGAGATCCCCAGGTTATACCGGCTGTACATATATCATTATATACAGGAGATCCCCAGGTTATACCCGCTGTATATATATCATTATATACAGGAGATCCCCAGGTTATACCGGCTGTA
Organism: Engystomops pustulosus; assembly: GCF_040894005.1. Lineage (NCBI taxonomy): Eukaryota > Metazoa > Chordata > Amphibia > Anura > Leptodactylidae > Engystomops > Engystomops pustulosus. The sequence goes on along the minus strand of NC_092416.1, from coordinate 179,706,679 downwards.
CATATATCATTATATACAGGAGATTCCCAGGTTATACCGGCTGTACATATATCATTATATACAGGAGATCCCCAGGTTATACCGGCTGTACATATATCATTATATACAGGAGATCCCCAGGTTATATCAGTTGTACATATATCATTATATACAGGAGATCCCCAGGTTATATCAGTTGTACATATATCATTATATACAGGAGATCCCCAGGTTATACCAGCTGTACATATATCATTATATACAGGGGATCCCCAGGTTATACCGGCTGTACATATATCATTATATACTGGAGATCCCCAGGTTATACCGGCTGTACATATATCATTATATATACAGGAGATCCCCAGGTTATACCGGCTGTACATATATCATTATATACTGGAGATCCCCAGGTTATACCGGCTGTACATATATCAATATATACAGGAGATCCCCAAGTTATACCGGCTGTACATATATCATTATATACAGGAGATCCCCAGGTTATACCAGCTGTACATATATCATTATATACAGGAGATCCCCAGGTTATAGCGGCTGTACATATATCATTATATACAGGAGATCCCCAGGTTATACCAGCTGTACATATATAATTATATACAGGAGATCCCCAGGTTATACCAGCTGTACATATATCATTATATACAGGAGATCCCAGGTTATACCGGCTGTACATATATCATTATATACAGGAGATCCCCAGGTTATACCGGCTGTACATATATCATTATATACAGGAGATCCCAGGTTATACCGGCTGTACATATATCATTATATACAGGGGATCCCCAGGTTATACCGGCTGTACATATATCATTATATACTGGAGATCCCCAGGTTATACCGGCTGTACATATATCATTATATATACAGGAGATCCCCAGGTTATACCGGCTGTACATATATCATTATATACTGGAGATCCCCAGGTTATACCGACTGTACATATATCATTATATACAGGAGATCCCCAGGTTATACCGGCTGTACATATATCATTATATACAGGAGATCCCCAGGTTATACCGGCTGTACATATATCATTATATACAGGAGATCTCCAGGTTATACCGGCTGTACATATATCATTATATACAGGAGATCCCCAGGTTATACCAGCTGTGCATATATCATTATATACAGGAGATCCCCAGGTTATACCAGCTGTACATATATTTATATATATAGGAGATCCCCAGGTTATACCGACTGTACATATATCATTATATACAGGAGATCCCCAGGTTATACCGTCTGTACATATATCATTATATACAGGAGATCCCCAGGTTATACCAGCTGTATATATATCATTATATACAGGAGATCTCCAGGTTATACCGGCTGTACATATATCATTATATACAGGAGATCCCCAGGTTATAGCGGCTGTACATATATCATTATATACAGGAGATCCCCAGGTTATAGCGGCTGTACATATATCATTATATACAGGAGATCCCCAGGTTATAGCGGCTGTACATATATCATTATAAACAGGAGATCCCCAGGTTATAGCGGCTGTACATATATCATTATATACAAGAGATCCCCAGGTTATACCGGCTGTACATATATCATTATATACAGGAGATCCCCAGGTTATACCGGCTATACATATATAATAATCTGTACCTATATTTTTACAGGGAACGTGAGGAGGACAAAGAAATGGCTGATTTTCTACAGAGTAAACTCTCTAAAAGTTACCTGAAGAAAGCAGGTAAGTGTCTGTCACCGAGGAGCAGGATTTCCTAATGGAGGGAAAGGTCACATGATTTGCGGCCATCTTGTCTCTGGCTGATGAGGGAAACATTACAGATACAGACTGTGAGAGATCATTTCAGTCTTTCTTGTTTGTACATTTACAATCCTTCTTCAGTCCGCAGGAAGGAAAAGACGTCCAGGGTCACGTCCCGCGCCCAGCAAACCTCCAATCCCTACGTCGCCAAAACAGGATTAACGCTCCTGAAAGAGTGCTGCGGCTTCACCTGCTCCATCATGTAACCCTCCACTGCACATCCAAGCAGGAGCGTTCAAAATGGCCGCCCGGCAGAGCCTTATTCTGATTGGCTGGGATATATTGAGGTTCCGTCGCGACTGGGCGCCATGATTTTGCCTTTTTGTATATATGTATGATATAAAAGACTCTACTATAAATCGGTGACACCTCGCAGGACCTTATGGCCAGAAAAGACCCTCATCAGAAAGTAATATGATTCCATCAAATTTCAGATTCTGAGGTAAAAAACTTGCCAACTTTACAGTAGCTAAAACCAGGCCCCCCATTGTGCCTCTGAATGGGGCAGGACCACCAATATTGGGGTGTAGTTTGACAAACCCCACCCCTTTCATACCATCTAGGCCCCTCCCTTTCATACCATCAACCATACAGGAGAACACATGACACAGTCTTGTTTGTGAGGAGTCAGGGAGGCGGAGCTTTCCCAGGACCATTACTGTGAATATTCCTTGACCCGTTTACACTGCTCTCCACGTTGTATCGCTGTGCAGGACGGTTCTGTGTATTTCTATGGACAGTGTGTGCTGTAATTTATTATGTAGAATGGCGTTATAACGTGTATGTACAGATATAATGTATGGAATATTTGTGTACGTAAAATATATGTTTCTATTACATGTGTGTATCTTTAAGTCGTGTTCTGACCCTTCTGGGACTACACCCCCCATACACAGTGAGCTGCCATGTCCTGTGTGTCCTGACACCTTTCTATCATAGCCAGCAGTGGTCAGGGGTCAGCATGGGTGCTCTCACCCCTCTGTAACTACACCCCCCATACACAGCGAGCTGCCATGTCCTGTGTGTCCTGACACCTTTCTATCATAGCCAGCAGTGGTCAGGGGTCAGCATGGGTGCTCTGACCTCTCTGTGACTACTCCCCCCATACACAGCGAGCTGCCATGTCCTGTGTGTCCTGACACCTTTCTATCATAGCCAGCAGTGGTCAGGGGTCAGCATGGGCGCTCTGACCCCTCTGTGACTACATCCCCCATACACAGGGAGCTGCCATGTCCTGTGTGTCCTGACACCTTTCTATCATAGCCAGCAGTGGTCAGGGGTCAGCATGGGCGCTCTGACCCCTCTGTAACTACACCCCCCATACACAGCGAGCTGCCATGTCCTGTGTGCCCTGACACCTTTCTATCATAGCCAGCAGTGGTCAGGGGTCAGCATGGGTGCTCTGACCCCTCTGTGACTACACCCCCCATACACAGCGAGCTGCCATGTCCTGTGTGTCCTGACACCTTTCTATCATAGCCAGCAGTGGTCAGGGGTCAGCATGGGTGCTCTGACCTCTCTGTGACTACACCCCCCAGACACAGCGAGCTGCCATGTGCTGTGTGTCCTGACACCTTTCTATCATAGCCAGCAGTGGTCAGGGGTCAGCATGGGTGCTCTGACCTCTCTGTGACTACACCCCCCATACACAGCGAGCTGCCATGTCCTGTGTGTCCTGACACCTTTCTATCATAGCCAGCAGTGGTCAGGGGTCAGCATGGGCGCTCTGACCCCTCTGTAACTACACCCCCCATACACAGCGAGCTGCCATGTCCTGTGTGCCCTGACACCTTTCTATCATAGCCAGCAGTGGTCAGGGGTCAACATGGGTGCTCTGACCCCTCTGTGACTACACCCCCCATACACAGCGAGCTGCCATGTCCTGTGTGTCCTGACACATTTCTATCATAGCCAGCAGTGGTCAGGGGTCAGCATGGGTGCTCTGACCTCTCTGTGACTACATCCCCCATACACAGCGAGCTGCCATGTTCTGTGTGTCCTGACACCTTTCTATCATAGCCAGCAGTGGTCAGGGGTCAGCATGGGTGCTCTGACCCCTCTGTGACTACATCACCCATACACAGCGAGCTGCCATGTCCTGTGTGTCCTGACACCTTTCTATCATAGCCAGCAGTGGTCAGGGGTCCGCATGAGCGCTCTGACCTCTCTGTGACTACACCCCCCCATACACAGCGAGCTGCCATGTCCTGTGTGTCCTGACACCTTTCTATCATAGCCAGCAGTGGTCAGGGGTCCGCATGAGCGCTCTGACCTCTCTGTGACTACACCCCCCCATACACAGCGAGCTGCCATGTCCTGTGTGTCCTGACACCTTTCTATCATAGCCAGCAGTGGTCAGGGGTCAGCATGGGCGCTCTGACCTCTCTGTGACTACACCCCCCATACACAGCGAGCCGCCATGTCCTGTGTGTCCTGACACCTTTCTATCATAGCCAGCAGTGGTCAGGGGTCAGCATGGGCGCTCTGACCCCTCTGTGACTACACCATACACAGCGAGCTGCTATGTCCTGTGTTTCCTGACACCTTTCTATCATAGCCATTAGTGGTCAGGGGTCAGCATGGGCGCTCTGACCCCTCTGTGACTACACCCCCCATACAGCGAGCTGCCATGTCCTGTGTGTCCTGACACCTTTCTATCATAGCCAGCAGTGGTCAGCGTGGGCACTCTGACCCCTCTGTGACTACACCCCCATACACAGCGAGCTGCCATGTCCTGTGTGTCCTGACACCTTTCTATCATAGCCAGCAGTGGTCAGGGATCAGCATAGGTTGTCTGGTTTTCATGATGCTGTTTGTTCACTAATGTTCTCAAACAAACCTCGGAGACCTTCACAGAACATCTGTAGTTATACTAAGAATAAATTACATCCACATCTTCCCAATATTCTAATGAGTCAACTTCTAAAGTCCATTGCACTGAATGATATTATTCTTCACTAATACTTGATACTTTGGGGCTCATTTACTAAGGGCTCCGCGGCCGCACTTCCTTGGGGTTTCCTGAATTTTTCAGTTTAGCGCCAAATTCTGCCGGGATTGGATTTTGGCGCAATCGCGCTAGCTTTCATGCAACAGAAATAGGGGGGGGGGGGGGGGGGGCTTGGCCTTCGGACACCTGTAATGTGAATGCTTCAGTGCAAACGGACACTTAATAGACGATGATGCAGAAAATAAAAATATATTTATATATTTTACTTTTATTACTTTCAATTTCTGCAGAAGAAAGGATTTTGTCACCTCCGGGAGCCCTCCTTATCTTTGTGTTGCCAGGTTTTTGGCATTCATCACCCCCCCCCCCCTTTGCCAGTCTAATCTATAAGCTTGTGGCCCGCTGCTTCTCTGCCGCCCTGTTGTGCCCTGGCCGCAGTAATTTACAATGAGACTGAATTCTCCTGGGGGTGCAGGGGTCTGATCGCCCGCTGACAAGGAATTAGATGTCTGGACGTGTATCAGAGATTGGGTGACTCATCGGCACGGGCTGCGCTGAATGTCAATGTGAATACAAGATCTGGGGAAGCTGCGCCACAATTGCCTCTTATATGTTATATACATTTCTTTATGAATCAGGTGGATGAGGATGGACAGTGCAGTAGTGCATGAATTTGGGGCATGAAAGAATTAAAAAAAACTTGATTACGATTGATGCTTAATGTACAATGACATCTGTAGATCCTCTAGATGTAGTCGGATGAGATTACAAGCATTTATGTGTCTCTTGTATATGGACATTGCTACAGTTTGCACTGATAGGATCAGGAAGATCTCCAGAGATTTTGTATATCACAGTCTTTACACATTGTTCACACCTGGGTGTGTGCCGAGCCTCAGGCTCTTGTTTTCGTGTTTAGTACTACACGTTAAGGGACTGGCCACCTCACCGCCCGCAGGGGATCACACAATTTTAATCTCATATATTAGTGGATTTAGGGTAATTATCAATCCAGCTCATTTTCATATTCAATAGAAGAAGTCCATAACTCCCAACTGTCCCAGATTCGGCGGGACAGTCCCGGTTTCTTGCTGCTCTCTTGCCATCTTGGGCAGATGGGAGAATGTCCCATGGAGTGCCGCAATGTCCCGCCTCCTGGTCCTCGCCCCGACATGCCGAGACCAGGAGGTGGGATTGGCTCCTGCTGTCTCCACACGTCTCTGCCGTGCTCTACAGCAGGTAGCTCCTCCCCTGGCTGGCACCTCCTCATGTCATGTCAGAGCTCTGGGGAGAGGAGGAAGCAGGACTGCAGGGGAAAGAAGTTAAAGGTAAGTAACAATGGTTTTTTGTTGTTTAATGCTCAGGAACAGAGGAGGACAGGGGCTGCAAAATGAGGACAGGAGGCAACTATGAGAGGGATGGAGGACAGGAGGCCACTATGAGAGGGATGGAGGACAGGAGGCCACTATGAGAGGGATGGAGGACAGGAGGTCACTATAAGAGGGATGGAGGACAGGATGCCACTATGAGAGGGATGGAGGACAGGAGGCCACTATATGAGAAGGATGGAGGACAGGAGGCCACTATGTGAGAGGAATGGAGGACAGGATGCCACTATATGAGAGAGATGAAGGACAGGAGGCCACTATATGAGAGGGATGCAGGACAGGAGGCCACTACATGAGAGGGATGGAGCACAGGAGGCCACTATATGAGAGGGATGGAGGACAGGTGGCCACTATGAGAGGAATGGAGGACAGGAGGCTACAATATAAGAAGGATGGAGGACAGGAGGCCACTATGAGAGGAATGGAGGACAGGAGGCTACAATATAAGAAGGATGGAGGACAAGAGGTCACTATATGAAAGGGATGGAGGACAGGAGGCTACAATATAAGAAGGATGGAGGACAGGAGGCCACTATATGAGAGTAATGGAGGACAGGAGGCTACAATATAAGAAGGATGGAGGACAGGATGCCAAAATATGAGAGGGATGGAGGACAGGAGGCCACTATATGAGAGGGATGGAGGACAGGAGGCCACTATATGAGAGGGATGCAGGACATGAGGCCACTACATGAGAGGGATGGAGCACAGGAGGCCACTATATGAGAGGGATGGAGGACAGGAGGCCACTATATGAGAGGGATTGAAGACAGGTGGCCACTATATGAGAGGGATGGAGGACAGGAGGCCACTATATGAGAGGGATGGAGGACAGGAGGCCACTATATGAGAGGGATGGAGGACAGGAGGCCACTATATGAGAGGGATGGAGGACAGGAGGCCACTATATGAGAGGGATGCAGGACAGGAGGCCACTACATGAGAGGGATGGAGGACAGGAGGCCACTACATGAGAGGGATGGAGGACAGGAGGCCACTATGAGAGGAATGGAGGACAGGAGGCTACAATATAAGAAGGATGGAGGACAAGAGGTCACTATATGAAAGGGATGGAGGACAGGAGGCTACAATATAAGAAGGATGGAGGACAGGAGGCCACTATATGAGAGTAATGGAGGACAGGAGGCCACTATATGAGAGGGATGCAGGACAGGAGGCCACTACATGAGAGGGATGGAGGACAGGAGGCCACTATGAGAGGAATGGAGGACAGGAGGCTACAATATAAGAAGGATGGAGGACAGGAGGCCACTATATGAGAGTAATGGAGGACAGGAGGCCACTATATGAGAGTAATGGAGGACAGGAGGCCACTATGAGTGGGATGGAGGACAGGAGGCTACAATATAAGAAGGATAGAGGACAAGAGGTCACTATATGAAACTGGTGGAAGAGGACAAGAGGCCACAACATGTGGATGGAGGACAGGAGGCTACAAAAGTAAAAGAAGAATAAAATTAAAGAGGGGTATTATGTGTTAGCGAGTTGCATGAGGGGTATTACATTGGTGCTTAAGGGGAATGACCACATGCAGGGGGCATTGTACTATGTGGGGGCCATTAAGGTCAATTTTATACTATGTTTCGGGGTGGGACAAAGGCTTCAAGGGCATGGGGCTTTTTATCCAGTTTTCTGTAGCCCAGAAGTTGGAGTCATTAATGAGCTCATTTATGGCTAAAGTGCAGACATTCTTACATTCAGTATCCAGGCATTAATACAAGACTTGGCTCCGATGACGGCCTCTCCTCCTTATTAACACTCCAGTTAATAAGCAGAGGAGTGGAAATCTTGTAGTAAAACTTGGACATTGTATATAAAAGCAACATAACAAGATATCAATATAGGGGAGTGACCGCCCCTTTACATTACCATTCACACCTTAGATATATGTGATCTGACCGTGTGTGAGTCCTCTAACCCCTCCCCACATACTATTAGCTTTTTGTAATAGTTTATATGTTATGTTCCAGATTCTAATAATTCAAATCAAATAAATCAAGCAGGCCATTTGCAGATATAGAAGGAGCACAAGGCGACCTTCACAAACTCAAATCCGGTGAGTGTCTATGGCTTCCGAAGTGCAAGATGCAACCATCCAGCAGGCCATTTGCGGTAATAGAAAGAGCACATGGCTACCTTCACAAACTCAAATCCGGTAAATGTCTATAGCTGCAAGGTACGCGATGCAACCATCAAGCAGGCCATTTGCGGTGGTGGAAGGAGCACGAGGCTACCTTCACAAACTCAAATCCGGTAAATGTCTATAGCTGCAAGGTACGCGATGCAACCATCAAGAAGGCCATTTGCGGTGATGGGAGGAGCACGAGGCTACCTTCACAAACTCAAAACCGGAGAGTGTCTATGGCTGCGAGGTGCAAGGTGCAACCATCAAGCAGGCCATTTGCAGTGATGGAAGGAGCACGAGGCTACCTTCACAAACTCAAATCCGGTGAGTGTCTACGGCAGCGAGGAGCAATATGCAACCATCAAGCAGGCCATTTGCGGTGATGGGAGGAGCATGAGGCTACCTTCACAAACTCAAAACCGGAGAGTGTCTATGGCAGCGAGGAGCAATATGCAACCATCAAGCAGGCCAATTGCAGTGATAGAAGGAGCATGGAGGCTACCTTCTAAAACTGAAATCCGGTGAGTGTTTATGGCTGCGAATTGCAAGATGCAACCATCAAGCAGGCCATTTGCGGTGATGGAAGGGGCAAGAGGCTACCTTCACATGGTCAAATCCGGTGAGTGTCTATGGCTGCAAGGTGCAAGATGCCACCATCAAGCAGGCCATTTATGGTGATAGAAGGAGCACAAGGCTACCTTCACAAACTCAAATCCGGTGAGTGTCTATGGCTTCCGAAGTGCAAGATGCAACCATCCAGCAGGCCATTTGCGGTAATAGAAAGAGCACATGGCTACCTTCACAAACTCAAATCCGGTAAATGTCTATAGCTGCAAGGTACGCGATGCAACCATCAAGCAGGCCATTTGCGGTGATGGGAGGAGCACGAGGCTACCTTCACAAACTCAAAACCGGAGAGTGTCTATGGCTGCGAGGTGCAAGGTGCAACCATCAAGCAGGCCATTTGCAGTGATGGAAGGAGCACGAGGCTACCTTCACAAACTCAAATCCGGTGAGTGTCTACGGCAGCGAGGAGCAATATGCAACCATCAAGCAGGCCATTTGCGGTGATGGGAGGAGCATGAGGCTACCTTCACAAACTCAAAACCGGAGAGTGTCTATGGCAGCGAGGAGCAATATGCAACCATCAAGCAGGCCAATTGCAGTGATAGAAGGAGCATGGAGGCTACCTTCTAAAACTGAAATCCGGTGAGTGTTTATGGCTGCGAATTGCAAGATGCAACCATCAAGCAGGCCATTTGCGGTGATGGAAGGGGCAAGAGGCTACCTTCACATGGTCAAATCCGGTGAGTGTCTATGGCTGCAAGGTGCAAGATGCCACCATCAAGCAGGCCATTTATGGTGATAGAAGGAGCACAAGGCTACCTTCACAAACTCAAATCGAGTGAGTGTCTATGGCAGCGAGGAGCAATATGCAACCATCAAGCAGGCCATTTGCGGTGATAGAAGGAGCACGAGGCTACCTTCACGGGGTATAATCCGGAGAGTATCTATGGCGGCAAGGTGCAATATGCAACCACCAAGCAGGCCATTTGCGGTGATGGAAGGAGCACAAGGCTACCTTCACAAACTCAAATCCGGTGAGTGTCTATGGCTGCGAGGTGCAGGATGCAACCATCAAGCAGGCCATTTGTGGTAATGGAAGGAGCACAAGGCTACCTTCACATGGTCAAATCCGGTGAGTGTTTATGGTTGCGAGGTGCGAGATGCCACCATCAAGCAGGCCATTTGCGGTGATGGAAGGAGCATGAGGCTACCTTCACATGGTCAAATCCGGTGAGTGTCTATGGTTGCGAGGTGCGAGATGCAACCATCAAGCAGGCCATTTGCAGTGATGGAAGCAGCATGGAGGTAGCAGGAGACTGGCGGGAGAATGGTGGATGGGGTAATTGGCCACCAGTATTACCCCTTCACCATAGTTACTGCAAATGTTTTGGCATCGGCTGTTCTGAGAGGACTGTGAAGACCACGTGGGTAGCTCTTCTGGTAGGTGAAGGTCTAGAGACCTGCTGTCACTGTGGATGTTCTGGCATCGGCTGCCCTGAGAGGACTGGGAAGACCACGTGGGCAGTTCCTCTGGTTGGTGAAGGTCCAGAGAGCTGCTGTCACTGTGGATGTTCTGGCATCGGCTGCCCTGAGAGGATTGTGAAGACCACGTGGGAAGCTCCTCTGGTTGGTGAAGGTCTAGAGAGCTGCTGTCACTGTGGATGTTCTGGCATTGGCTGCTCTGAGAGGACTGTGAAGACAACGTGGGCAGCTCCACTGGTAGGTGGTTCACAGAGCTGCAGTCACTGTAGATGTTCTGGCGTCGGCTGCTCTGAGAGGACTGTGAAAATGTGCAGAGCTCCTCGCCTGTCTTGGGGTCTAAGGAGCGGCGGTCACTGTGGACGTTAGACAGCACATTGCCTATAAGGAAGCAGATATATAAATATATTGTTATTGCCTAGCATATTATAGTGGCATACATTCTAACATTTCCGGAAGAGAAAGAGGGATAAAATGGCAGCACTTTGAGCCAGAACAACCCCAGCCAGTGCGGGACCTGGAGTTAATATCCAGGACAATCTCCCAGCTGCCCGTGATGGCGGACAGAGGTGAAAAACGGGGACTGTCCCGCCAAAGCCAGGATGGTTGGGAGCTATGTAGTGGTAAATAAATCCATAAGGTTCAGTCTACACCAAACATCATAATCTGGACAAAAAAAACTTTCCTAAAAATAATGTCTAATACCACCTCCAACATAATTGTTTTAGACCAGAGGTGCACAACCCGCGGGCTGCATGCAGTCCGCAGATCCTCAGGTTGCAGCCCCCGCCCAGGTGCCTGAAGCTTCCCGTGCAGCAGCAAGGCCGATAATTAAAATTAAATAATACATGCAGTAAGCGCTGCAGGACCTTACAGTCAGACGGTTAAAAAAGAAGTGCGTGATGATGTCATGTGTGATGATGTCATCACATTATCCTACAGCATCTCTATACAGCAGCCTGGGGAACAGGGCTGCCCACAGTGAGAGAACTGGGGGCAGGGTGTAACTAGAGCATGCAGCAGTATTATAGTAGTTATTTTCTTGTACATAGGGGGCAGTATTATAGTAGTTATATTCTTGTACGTAGGGGGCAGTATTATAGTAGTTATATTCTTGTACATAGGGGGCAGTATTATAGTAGTTATATTCTTGTACATAGGGGGCAGTATTATAGTAGTTCTATTCCTGTACATAGGGGGTAGTATTATAGTAGTTATATCCCTGTACATAGGGGGCAGTATTATAGTAGTTATATTCCTGTACATAGTGGGAAGTGTTATAGTAGTTACATTCTTGTACATAGGGGCAGTATTATAGTAGTTATATTCCTGTACCTTCACATGATCAAATCCGGTGAGTGTTTATGGCTGCGAGGTGCAAGGTGCAACCATCAAGCAGGCCATTTGCGGTGATGGAAGGAGCATGAGGCCACCTTCAAATGGTCAAATCCGGTGAGTGTCTATGGCTGCGAGGTGCAGGATGCAACCATCAAGCAGGCCATTTGCGGTGATGGAAGGAGCACAAGGCTACCTTCTCAAACTCAAATCCGGTGAGTGTTTATGGCTGCGAGGTGCAAGATGCAACCATCAAGCAGGCCATTTGTGATGATGGAAGGAGCACAAGGCTACCTTCACAAACTCAAATCCGGTGAGTGTCTATGGCTGCGAGGTGCAGGATGCAACCATCAAGCAGGCCATTTGCGGTGATGGAAGGAGCACGAGGCTACCTTCACATGGTCAAATCCGGTGAGTATCTATGGCTGCGAGGTGCAAGATGCAATCATCAGGCAGGCCATTTGCGATGATGGAAGGAGCATGAGGCTACCTTCATAAACACAAATCTGGTGAGTGTCTATGGCTGCGAGGTGCAAGGTGCAACTATCAAGACCGCCATTTGCGGTGATGGAAGGAGCATGAGGCTACCTTCACATGGTCAAATCTGGTGAGTGTCTGTGGCTGTGAGGTGCATGATGCAACCATCAAGCAGGCCATTTCCAGTGATGGAAGCAGCATGGAGGTAGCAGGAGACTGGTGGGAGAATGATGGAAAGGACTATTGGGTCACCAGTATTACCCCTTCACCATAGTTCTTACTTTCTGCATGACAAGCTGCTGATGAGTCTGGCCATCCAGCTCCTGGTCTGTGGGGGGGCCGCATGGTAATGCTGCGACCACTCTGGACACACAAAACTGAACTGGTGAAACATCCGCTGTGCATTTATTCTGATGCGGATTGGTTCTGTGTAGTCCAGGGTCCCTTCAGTACTCGGGCCAGCAGCACTTGTCTTCAGGGAGGCTGGTGGTTCCATTCTCCCGGCTTCCACGTCTTCCCAGTTTATTTCGGAGAAGAATGGCTGACTCCGGATGTCTCCGTTGACTCCCAGGCGCTGGTTGGGGTCTTTACACAGCAAACCTTCCAGGATGATGACTTGGTCAGGAGTAAGAGACGTAGGGAAGACTGGAGTATGATGGAGGACGGATTGCTCACGTTCTTTACGATTTCTACCAGGGAAAGCTCTCTGCGATGTTAGGAGTCCGTAGAGGGTGACGCCGATGGCAAAGTAGTCAACTCCTCTCCCATGGGGCAAACCACGGACCATTTCTGGGGCAGCAAATCCTGGGCAACCACGACAAAGTGTCCTTGTGCCATTGAATGCGCCGCTCACAGAAAGGCCGAAGTCTGTGATTTTAATGTGGCCTTGACCGGTCAGAAGTATGTTATTTAGCTTCAGGTCGCGATGGAGTATTCCTTGTTTGTGCAGGAATTCGGTGCCACAGATCACTTCTGCTGTGATGAATTTCACTGTCGCAGTGTCAAGTTGCTTTTTCCTCTGGAGAAAACGCTGCAGGTCCCCTCTAGTCAGCTCCATGACATAATACACAAAGTTCCTTGTGTGGAAGGCGGCCCATGGACGATATACGGGCTTCCATGGGAGATCTTGAGTACTTGGTGCTCTTCAAGACTGAAGACATGAAATGTATGAACAGCTTTGTCTATGACTTTGATGGCAACGGGCTCTTTGCGGATGTGGTCTGACACCATGTAGACTTTTCCAAAGCCTCCTTGACCCAGAAGACGGTGGAAGTTGAAGCACACCAGTGATAGGGGAACTGTGGCAGTGGAGGATACTGCGGAGATGCCAGCTTTTTCTACAGAGGTGTTTTCTGTGGTGGGCTTCCTGTCCTGGCAGCTGCTGCTCTCAGATGTTGAAGCAGAACTGTGGAGCTCCTCTGGTGGGTGTATGTCCAGAGAGCTACCGTCATCGCAAATGTTCTGGCATTGGCTGCTATGAGAGGACTGTGAAGACCACGTGGGCAGCTCCTCTGGTGGGTGTATGTCCAGAGAGCTACCGTCATCGCAAATGTTCTGGCATTGGCTGCTATGAGAGGACTGTGAAGACCACGTGGGCAGCTCCTCTGGTGGGTGTAGGTCCAGAGAGCTACCGTCACTGCAAATGTTTTGGCATCGGCTGTTCTGAGAGGACTGTGAAGACCACGTGGGCAGCTCTTCTGGAAGGTGAAGGTCCAGAGAGCTTCTCTTACTGTGGATGTTCTGTCATCGGCTGTCCTGAGAGGACTGTGAAGACCACGTGGGCAGTTCCTCTGGTGGGTGTAGGTCCAGAGAGCTGCCGTCATCGCAAATGTTCTGGCATTGGCTGCTCTGAGAGGACTGTGAAGAACACCTGGGAAGCTCTTCTGGAAGGTGAAGGTCCGGAGAGCTTCTCTCACTGTGGATGTTCTGGCATCGGCTGCCCTGAGAGGACTGTGAAGACCACGTGGGCAGTTCCTCTGGTGAGTGTAGGTCCAGAGAGCTACTGTCACTGCAAATGTTTTGGCATCGGCTGTTCTGAGAGGACTGTGAAGACCACGTGGGCAGCTCTTCTGGAAGGTGAAGTGGTCCAGAGAGCATCTCTCACTGTGGATGTTCTGGCATCGGCTGCCCTGAGAGAACTGTGAAGACCACGTGGGCAGTTCCTCTGGTTGGTGAAGGTCTAGAGAGCTACCGTCACTGTGGATGTTCTGGCATCGGCTGCTCTGAGAGGACTGTGAAGACCACGTGGGCAGTTCCTCTGGTTGGTGAAGGTCCAGAGAGCTACCGTCACTGCAAATCTTCTGGCATTGGATGCTCTGAGAGGACTGTGAAGACAACGTGGGCAGTTCCTCTGGTTGGTGAAGGTCAAGAGAGCTGCTGTCACTGTGGATGTTCTGGCATTGGCTGCTCTGAGAGGACTGTGAAGACCACATGGGCAGCTCCTCTGGTTGGTGAAGGTCCAGAGAGCTACCGTCACTGCAAATCTTCTGGCATCGGATGCTCTGAGAGGACTGTGAAGACAACGTGGGCAGTTCCTCTGGTTGGTGAAGGTCAAGAGAGCTGCTGTCACTGTGGATGTTCTGGCATTGGCTGCTCTGAGAGGACTGTGAATACCACAGGGGCAGCTCCTCTGGTTGGTGAAGGTCCAGAGAGCTACTGTCACTGCAAATGTTCTGGCATCGGATGCTCTGAGAGCAGTGGCGTAACTAGAAGAGGCTAGGCCCCATAGCAGATTTCTGAATGGGGCCCCCCTTCCCCTTAAAAAAATAAATAAATATATTTGTAAAATTACGCACATTTATATATCACACTAAAATATATTTATATACTTTTACACACACTTAAAGCTTTACACTTATACACACATTAATACACACACACATACACTCACCGGCCACTTTATTAGGTACACCTGTCCAACTGCTCGTTAACACTTAATTTCTAATCAGCCAATCACATGGCATGCATTTAGACATGTAGACATGGTCAAGACAATCTCCTGCAGTTCTCCCGAGTATCAGTATGGGGAAGAAAGGTGATTTGTGGCCTTTGAACGTGGCATGGTTGTTGGTGCCAGAAGGGCTGGTCTGAGTATTTCAGAAACTGCTGATCTACTGGGATTTTCACACACAACCATCTCTAGGGTTTACAGAGAATGGTCCGAAAAAGAAAAAACCTCCAGTGAGCGGCAGTTCTCTGGGCGGAAATGCCTTGTTGATGCCAGAGGTCAGAGGAGAATGGGCAGACTGGTTCGCCACCCGTTACAACCGAGGTAGGCAGAAGAGCATCTCTGAACGCACAGTACGTCCAACTTTGAGGCAGATGGTCTACAGCAGCAGAAGACCACACCGGGTGCCACTCCTTTCAGCTAAGAACAGGAAACTGAGGCTACAATTTGCACAAGCTCATCAAAATTGGACAGTAGAAGATTGGAGAAACGTTGCCTGGTCTGATGAGTCTCGATTTCTGCTGCAACATTCGGATGGTAGGGTCAGAATTTGGCGTCAACAACATGAAAGCATGGATCTATCCTGCCTTGTATCAACGGTTTAGGCTGGTGGTGGTGGTGTCGGGAATATTTTCTTGGCACTCTTTGGGCCCCTTGGTACCAATTGAGCATCGTTGAAACGCCACAGCCTACCTGAGTATTGTTGCTGACCATGTCCATCCCTTTATGAGCACAATGTACCCTGTAACATCTGATGGCTACTTTCAGCAGGATAATGTGCCATGTCATAAAGCTGGAATCATCTCAGACTGGTTTCTTGAACACGACAATGAGTTCACTATACTCAAATGGCCTCCACAGTCACCAGATCTCAATCCAATAGAGCATCTTTGGGATGTGGTGGAATGGGAGATTCGCATCATGGATGTACAGCCGACAAATCTGCGGCAACTGTGTGATGCCATCATGTCAATATGGACCAAAATCTCTGAGGAGCTTCCAGCACCTTGTTGTATCTATGCCACGAAGAATTGAGGCAGTTCTGAAGGCAAAAGGGGGTCCAACCCGTTACTAGCATGGTGTACCTAATAAAGTGGCCGGTGAGTGTATATATATATATATATTACACGCATACTACCTACATTATATCCACACACATAAAGTATATACACATCAATACATTTACACGTACAGTAAATACACATTATGTATAGCAGATATACATTATAAATACAGAGGCAGATTTATCATACGTCGGCGCTCCTGCCATGCCCCCTCCCCCTAGTCGGGTCGCATACATCAAGAGGCTTAGGTCTCTTGATGTATCCGGCGGGTGGTGAAGCAGGTGGGAAAAACTAAGCCCTGTGCCCCACCACCTCCACCGGCCACCATGCCCCTCTATGCCCCCTCCACAACATGTGGCATATTCACAATTTTAATAGCAAATTCTTGCATTGCTCAAGAATTTGCGAGTATGTCATAGCTTCTACGCCAAAAAACTGGCATAGAAACTTTTATAACTTTTCCCCATACAGTATATATACATAATATATTTAGACATAGAAACCCTATATATATTTACATTAGATTTATTATTGTCTGTGTATATATATATATATATATATATATATATATATACATACAGTAATAAACACACCATATACACACATATAGCATATGCACGCATATGTATATGCACACCATGTATCATATATGCACACATACAGCATAAACAGACATACATACAGTAGATATACACACCATACACACATACATATAGTATAAACACACCATGCATCATATACACAAACATATACAGCAAATACAGACATAATACAGTATATACACACATACATATATTATATACACACCATACATCATATACACACGAATATACAGTATATACAGACATACATACAGTATATACACACCATACACACATACATATAGTATATACACACCGTGCATCATATACACATGCATATACAGCATATACAGACATACATACAGTATATACACACACCATATACACATACATATAGCATATACACACCATGCATCATATACACAAACATATACAGCATAGACAGACATATATACAGTATATACACACAAACACATATTATATACACACCATACATCATATACACATGCATATACAGTATATACACACCATACACACATACATACATCATACACACACGCATTTACAGCATATACACTCATACAGCATACACATGAATATATATATACTTACCAGAAGATGTATCTTCTCTGCATCCTCCTGACTGATCAGCCGATGATTGCTTTTCAGGATCTCCCTTCTTCTGGGGCCTAGTCATACTGCTCCTCAGTCCCCGGGATGTCCCAGTTCTCTAGTCGGCCTGAGCTACACGCTGTGTGGGTGTCAATCCTTGAGGTCCTGTCTCAGCAGCGCTATAATTAGACGCTACGGCAGGCAGCAGCCCGGGCCCTGCTGCTGCTGTGCGGGCACTGGGGGACACGGTGGGTATCGCGCGGGCCCGTACCCTGGGGAGGAGGAGCGTGAACTCCAGCGCCCGGACCACCCCGTGGACCTGTGCCTCCTCTGCTGCTCCCTGCAGTATAATTAATGTGGCGATGCGGAGACCCGATCCCACACTCCATTCTTCTGGTGGATCTATGAAATGAAGATGCACCACAGTCTGGGCCCGGAGAGCGGGCCCATGGACCTCACGGGCCCCGTAGCAACCGCTACGGCTGCTACGGCGGTAGTTACGCCACTGTCTGAGAGGACGGTGAAGACAACGTGGGCAGCTCCACTGGTAGGTGGTTCACAGAGCTGCAGTCACTGTGGATGTTCTGGCGTCGGCTGCTCTGAGAGGACTGTGAAGATGTGCAGAGCTCCTCGCCTGTCTTGGGGTCTAAGGAGCGGCGGTCACTGTGGACGTTAGACAGCACATTGCCTATAAGGAAGCAGATATATACATATTGTTATTGCCTAGCATATTATAGTGGCATACATCCCAACATTTCCGAAAGAGAAAGAGGGATAAAATGGCAGCACACAGAGCCAGAACAACCCCAGCCAGTGCGGGACCTGGAGGGAATATCTCCCAGCTGCCCGTGATGGCGGACAGAGGTGAAAAACGGGGACTGTCCCGCCAAAGCCGGGACGGTTGGGAGCTATGTAGTGGTAAATAAATCCATAAGGTTCAGTCTACACCAAACATCATAATCTGGACAAAAAAAACTTTCCTAAAAAAAATGTCTAATACCACCTCTAACATAATTGTTTTAGACCAGAGGTGCACAACTCGCGGGCTGCATGCGGTCCGCAGATCCTCAGGTTGCAGCCCCCGCCCAGGTGCCTGAAGCTTCCCGTGCAGCAGCAAGGCTGATATTTAAAATTAAATAATACATGCAGTAAGCGCTGCAGGACCTTACAGCCAGACGGTTAAAAAAGAAGTGTGTGATGATGTCATGTGTGATGATGTCATCACATTATCCTACAGCATCTCTATACAGCAGCCTGGGGAACAGGGCTGCCCACAGTGAGAGAACTGGGGGCAGGGTGTAACTAGAGCATGCAGCAGTATTATAGTAGTTATATTCTTGTACATAGGGGGCAGTATTATAGTAGTTATATTCTTGTACATAGGGAGCAGTATTATAGTAGTTATATTCCTGTACATAGGGGGCAGTATTATAGTAATATATTCTTGTACATAGGGGGCAGTATTATAGTAGTTATATTCCTGTACATAGGGGGCAGTATTATAGTAGTTATATTCCTGTACATAGGGGGTAGTATTATAGTAGTTATATCCCTGTACATAGGGGGCAGTATTATAGTAGTTATATTCCTGTACATAGGGGGCAGTATTATAGTACAGGCGGTCCCCTACTTAAGGACACCCGATTTACAGACAACCCATAGTTACAGACGGACCCCTCTGCCCCATGTGACCTCTGGTGAAGCTCTCTGGAAGCTTTACTATAGTCCCAGACTGCAATGATCAGCTGTAAGATGTCTGTAATGAAGCTTTATTGATAATTCTTGGTCCGATTACACCAAAAATTTTGAAACTCCAATTGTCACTGGGGCAAAAGAAAAAAATTGTCTAAAACTTCCATTATGAAATATACAGTTTCGACTTACATACAAATTCAACTTAAGAACAAACCTCCAGACCCTATCTTGTATGTAACCCGGGGACTGCCTGTAGTTATATTCCTGTACATAGGGGGCAGTATTATAGTAGTTATATTCTTGTACATAGGGGGCAGTATTATAGTAGCTATATTCTTGTACGTAGGGGGCAGTATTATAGTTATATTCCTGTACATAGGGGGTAGTATTATAGTAGTTATATTCTTGTACATAGGGGGCAGTATTATAGTAGTTATATTCTTGTACATAGGGGGCAGTATTATAGTAGTTATATTCCTGTACATAGGGGGCAGTATTATAGTAATATATTCTTGTACATAGGGGGCAGTATTATAGTAGTTATATTCCTGTACATAGGGGGCAGTATTATAGTAGTTATATTCCTGTACATAGGGGGTAGTATTATAGTAGTTATATCCCTGTACATAGGGGGCAGTATTATAGTAGTTATATTCCTGTACATAGGGGGCAGTATTATAGTAGTTATATTCCTGTACATAGGGGGCAGTATTATAGTAGTTATATTCTTGTACATAGGGGGCAGTATTATAGTAGCTATATTCTTGTACATAGGGGGCAGTATTATAGTAGCTATATTCTTGTACGTAGGGGGCAGTATTATAGTTATATTCCTGTACATAGGGGGCAGTATTATAGTAGTTATATTCTTGTACATAGGGGGGGAGTATTATAGTAGTTACATTCTTGTACATAGGGGCAGTATTAAAGTAGTTATATTCCTGTACCTTCACATGATCAAAACCGGTGAGTGTCTATGGCTGCGAGGTGCAAGGTGCAACCATCAAGCAGGCCATTTGCGGTGATGGAAGGAGCATGAGGCTACCTTCAAATGGTCAAATTCGGTGAGTGTCTATGGCTGCGAGGTGCAAGGTGCAACCATCAAGCAGGCCATTTGCGGTGATGGAAGGAGCATGAGGCTACCTTCATGAACACAAATCCGGTGAGTGTCTATGGCTGCGAGGTGCATGATGCAACCATCAAGCAGACCATTTGCGGTGATGGAAGGAGCACAAGGCTACCTTCACATGGTCAAATCCGGTGAGTGTCTATGGCTGCGAGGTGCAAGATGCAACCATCAAGTAGGCCATTTGCGATGATGGAAGGAGCATGAGGCTACCTTCATGAACACAAATCCGGTGAGTGTCTATGGCTGCGAGGTGCATGATGCAACCATCAAGCAGACCATTTGCGGTGATGGAAGGAGCACGAGGCTACCTTCACATGGTCAAATCCGGTGAGTGTCTATGGCTGCGAGGTGCAAGATGCAACCATCAAGCAGGCCATTTGCGATGATGGAAGGAGCATGAGGCTACCTTCATGAACACAAATCCGGTGAGTGTCTATGGCTGCGAGGTGCATGATGCAACCATCAAGCAGACCATTTGCGGTGATGGAAGGAGCACGAGGCTAGCTTCACATGGTCAAATCCGGTGAGTGTCTATGGCTGCGAGGTGCAGGATGCAACCATCAAGCAGGCCATTTGCAATGAAGGAAGGAGCATGAGGCTACCTTCATGAACACAAATCCGGTGAGTGTCTATGGCTGCGAGGTGCAAGGTGCAACCATCAAGCAGGCCATTTGCGGTGATGGAAGGAGCACAAGGCTACCTTCACATGGTCAAATCCGGTGAGTGTCTATGGCTGCGAGGTGCAAGATGCAACCATCAAGCAGGCCATTTGCGATGATGGAAGGAGCATGAGGCTACCTTCACAAACACAAATCCGGTGAGTGTCTATGGGTGCGAGGTGCATGATGCAACCATCAAGCAGGCCATTTGTGGTGATGGTAGGAGCATGAGGCTACCTTCACATGGTCAAATCCGGTGAGTGTCTATGGCTGCGAGGTGCATGATGCAACCATCAAGCAGGCCATTTGCGGTGATGGAAGCAGCATGGAGGTAGCAGGAGACTGGTGGGAGAATGATGGAAAGGAGTATTGGGCCACCAGTATTACCCCTTCACCATAGTTACTTTCTGCATGACAAGCTGCTGATGAGTCTGGCCATCCAGCTCCTGGTCTGTGGGGGGGCCGCATGGTAATGCTGTGACCACTCTGGACACACAAAACTGAACTGGTGAAACATCCGCTGTGCATTTATTCTGATGCGGATTGGTTCTGTGTAGTCCAGGGTCCCTTCAGTATTCGGGCCAGCAGCCCTTGTCTTCAGGGTGGCTGGTGGTTCCATTCTCCCGGCTTCCACGTCTTCCCAGTTTATATCGGAGAAGAATGGCTGACTCCGGATGTCTCCGTTGACTCCCAGGCGCTGGTTGGGGTCTTTACACAGCAAACCTTCCAGGATGATGACTTGGTCAGGAGTAAGAGACGTAGGGAAGACTGGAGTATGATGGAGGACGGATTGCTCACGTTCTTTACGATTTCTACCAGGGAAAGCTCTCTGCGATGTTAGGAGTCCGTAGAGGGTGACGCCGATGGCAAAGTAGTCAACTCCTCTCCCATGGGGCAAACCACGGACCATTTCTGGGGCAGCAAATCCTGGGCAACCACGACAAAGTGTCCTTGTGCCATTGAATGCGCCGCTCACAGAAAGGCCGAAGTCTGTGATTTTAATGTGGCCTTGACCGGTCAGAAGTATGTTATTTAGCTTCAGGTCGCGATGGAGTATTCCTTGTTTGTGCAGGAATTCGGTGCCACAGATCACTTCTGCTGTGATGAATTTCACTGTCGCAGCATCAAGTTGCTTTTTCCTCTGGAGAAAACGCTGCAGGTCCCCTCTAGTAAGCTCCATGACATAATACACAAAGTTCTTTGTGTGGAAGGCGGCCCGGCCATGGACGATATACGGGCTTCCATGGGAGATCTTGAGTATTTGGCGCTCTTCAAGACTGAAGCCATGAAATGTATAAACAGCTTTGTCTATGACTTTGATGGCAACGGGCTCTTTGCGGATGCGGTCTGACGCCATGTAGACTTTTCCAAAGCCTCCTTGACCCAGAAGATGGTGGAAGTTAAAGCACGCCAGTGATAGGGGAACTGTGGCAGTGGGTGATACTGCGGAGGTGCAAGCTTTTTCCACAGAGGTGTTTTCTGTGGTGGGCTTCTTGTCCTGGCAGCGGCTGCTCTCAGATGTTGAAGCAGAACTGTGGAGCTCCTCTGGTGGGTGTATGTCCAGAGAGCTACCGTCATCGCAAATGTTCTGGCATTGGCTGCTATGAGAGGACTGTGAAGACCACGTGGGCAGCTCCTCTGGTGAGTGTAGGTCCAGAGAGCTACCGTCACCGCAAATGTTTTGGCATCGGCTGCTCTGAGAGGACTGTGAAGACCACGTGGGCAGCTCCTCTGGAAGGTGAAGGTCCAGAGAGTTTCTCTCACTGTGGATGTTCTGGCATCGGCTGCCCTGAGAGGACTGTGAAGACCACGTGGGAAGCTCCTCTGGTGGGTGCAGGTCCAGAGAGCTACCGTCACTGCAAATCTTCTGGCATCGGCCATTGTGAGAGGACTGTGAAGACCACGTGGGCAGTTCCTCTGGTTGGTGAAGGTCCAGAGAGCTACCGTCACTGCAAATCTTCTGGCATCGGATGCTCTGAGAGGACTGTGAAGACAACGTGGACGGCTCCACTGGTAGGTGAAGGTTCAGAGAGCTACTGTCACTGTGGATGTTCTGGCGTCGGCTGCTCTGAGAGGACTGTGAAGATGTGCAGAGCTCCTCACCTGTCTTGGGGTCTAAGGAGCGGCGGTCACTGTGGACTTTAGACAGCACATTGCCTATAAGGAAGCAGATATATATATTATAGTGGCATACATCCCAACATTTCCGAAAGAGAAAGAGGAATAAAATGGCGGCACACAGAGCCAGAACAACCCCAGCCAGTGCGGGACCTGGAGGGAATATCCAGGACAATCTCCCAGCTGCCCGTGATGGCGGACAGAGGTGAAAAACGGGGACTGTCCCGTTAAAGCCAGGATGGTTGGGAGCTATGTAGTGGTAAAAAAATCCATAAGGCTCAGTCTACACCAAACATCATAATCTGGACAAAAAAAACTTTCCTACAAAAAATGTCTAATACCACCTCTAACATAATTGTTTTAGACCAGAGGTGCACAACTCACGGGCTGCATGCGGCCAGCAGATCCTCAGGTTGCAGCCCCCGCCCAGGTGCCTGAAGCTTCCCGTGCAGCAGCAAGGCCGAAATTTAAAATTAAATAATACATGCAGTAAGCGCTGCAGGACCTTACAGCCAGACGGTTAAAAAAGAAGTGTGTGATGATGTCATGTGTGATGATGTCATCACATTATCCTACAGCATCTCTATACAGCAGCCTGGGGAACAGGGCTGCCCACAGTGAGAGAACTGGGGGCAGGGTGTAACTAGAGCATGCAGCAGTATTATAGTAGTTATATTCTTGTACATAGGGGGCAGTATTATAGTAGCTATATTCTTGTACATAGGGGGCAGTATTATAGTAGTTATATTCTTGTACATAGGGGGCAGTATTATAGTAGTTATGTTCCTGTACATAGGGGATAGTATTATAGTAGTTATATTCTAGGACATAGGGGGCAGTATTATAGTAGTTATATTCCTGTACATAGGGGGCAGTATTATAGTAGTTATATTCCTGTACATAGGGGGCACTATTATAGTAGTTATATTCTTGTACATAGGGGGCACTATTATAGTAGTTATATTCTTGTACATAGGGGGCACTATTATAGTAGTTATATTCTTGTACATAGGGGGCAGTATTATAGTAGTTATATTCCTGTACATGGGGGCAGTATTATAGTAGTTATATTCTTGTACATAGGGGGCAGTATTATAGTAGTTATATTCTTGTACATAGGGGGCAGTATTATAGTAGTTATATTCTTGTACATAGGAGGCAGTATTATAGTAGTTATATTCTTGTACATAGGGGGCAGTATTATAGTAGTTATATTCTTGTACATAGGGGGCAGTATTATAGTTATATTCCTGTACATAGGGGGCAGTATTATAGTTATATTCCTGTACATAGGGGGCAGTATTATAGTAGTTATATTCTTGTACATAGGGGCAGTATTATAGTAGTTATATTCTTGTACATAGGGGGCAGTATTATAGTAGTTATATTCTTGTACATAGAGGACAGTATTATAGTAGTTATATTCTTGTACATAGAGGACAGTATTATAGTAGTTATATTCTTGTACATAGAGGACAGTATTATAGTAGTTATATTCTTGTACATAGAGGACAGTATTATAGTAGTTATATTCTTGTACATAGAGGACAGTATTATAGTAGTTATATTCTTGTACATAGAGGACAGTATTATAGTAGTTATATTCTTGTACATAGAGGACAGTATTATAGTAGTTATATTCTTGTACATAGAGGACAGTATTATAGTAGTTATATTCTTGTACATAGAGGACAGTATTATAGTAGTTATATTCTTGTACATAGAGGACAGTATTATAGTAGTTATATTCTTGTACATAGAGGACAGTATTATAGTAGTTATATTCTTGTACATAGAGGACAGTATTATAGTAGTTATATTCTTGTACATAGGGGGCAGTATTATAGTAGTTATATTCTTGTACATAGAGGACAGTATTATAGTAGTTATATTCCTGTACATAGGGGGCAGTATTATAGTAGTTATATTCTTGTACATAGGGGGCAGTATTATAGTAGTTATATTCCTGTACATAGGGGGCGGTATTATAGTAATTATATTCTTGTACATAGGGAGCAGTATTATAGTAGTTATATTCTTGTACATAGGGGGCAGTATTATAGTAGTTATATTCCTGTACATATGGAGCAGTATTATAGTAGTTATATTCCTGTACATAGGGGGCAGTATTATAGTAGTTATATTCCTGTACATAGGGGGCAGTATTATAGTAGTTATATTCTTTTCACCTTAGGCAGCAAAAAGCCAAGTATCAGCCCTATGTTATTTTTTTCCTTAAAGTTAAAAAGTTCAAGCTGAGTTGTGATTGGTTACTATGGTCATCGAATGACATCATAAAGAAATGATCTCCTACCTCTGGCATCCGCCATGTTGTTATGACTGGGACCTGGGATCTCACAAGCAGAGTCCTCTTTGAGGTTGTAGGTCCCTCTTTGGTTAAGACTAGTAAACCACTTCCAGGGTTTAAGGAGTCGGGCTAAGAATTTGCTTTTTTTCTTTTTCTTAGCTTTATCCATCTTCCCTGGTTCCGCTGGTTCTTCATATTTGGTGCTATGAATCTCCTGTGGGTTTGCTCCATGTTCGATGTCCATCCCCTGGTTACCAGATATCTGGGTGCTCAGGGTGTCAGAGCCTTGGGGCTGCTCCTGGATGGGATCATGTTCATCCAAGGTCACTTGCTCTACAAGGTTGGCAAGAGATGTCGCTCGCTCCATGGTCTGAGACATAATGACTAGAGTGGGCACCGCGCGCTGCCTTTTATACCCGAGGGGCGGGCCTAGCCTGCCACATCTTGATCCTGATTGGTCTATTTTCTTTATGCCAATCAACCCCATTGTGATGTCATCAGCCACCGTGGGAAATTCTATGTCATTGTGATGTCATCCACGTCTGATAAAGTGTATCCATATTATAATGCACAGATATTTCCTTTTTAACCCCAGGCTCATAGCGCTGTACAGGCATCGGGGAGCACGGGGTGTCAGTGGGTTTTCTCTTTTTATCCTTTGTGATTGTGTAAATTTTAGGGCTAAATGAACACAATGGGGCAGATTTACTTACCCGTTGCATTCGCGATCCAGTGGCGCGTTATCTGCGGCGGATTCGGGTCCAGCCGGGATTCACTAAGGTCCGTGCGTCCGATATCCACCAGGTGTTGCTGCTGCGCCGAGGTCCGCTGGAGTTCACCGGAGTTCACCTTCTTTCTTGGTGCAGATAAGTGCTTGTCAAGCAACACTTTTTTTTTTAAACCGAAAACCGAATCCGTTGGGTTTTCCGACGGCCAAGCCCCCGATTTCCACCGCATGCAACCCGGCGTGATTGCGCCGAAATCCGATCGCGTGCGCCAAAATCCTGGCGGAATTCAGCGCAAATCGGAAATCGTCGGGATACCCGACGGATTCACGTGATTCGGACCCTTAGTAAATGAGCCCCATTATTGACAAGATCAGACCATTCCAAATTTCACCTCCATTTTGCTTTAATTACTATGAAGATCTCAAGGGGTTAAGACTCTTCCTAAAAGTTGTTTCTAATAGTTTGAGGGGTGCAGATTTAAAGTTGAGTTGATATATGGGGATTTATAATATTATATAGTAACAATTTCATTAAAAACAATAATGATCCCCCCAAAAAGTCCATTCTGAAATCGTCTTGTAAATAGAGAAAACTGATATTCGATTTGTAAGCCGCGTGACATCAAAACAAATTATCCAGACATTTTAAAAAATTAAGAAAACCTAAAGCAAACATAAGGGAAATGTTATTTACCAGCTAATTTAGGTGATAGAACTATCTATTTTAATTATTTAAAATTTTTTATAATTTAAAAACTGGCAAATTTTTTGACAAAAATCATAATTTTTAAAATTTGTTTTATAAATAAACGCAAAACTTAGCAGCCAAAATTTATAACTAAAATGAAGTACAACATGTGGCAAAAAAAACTATCTCTAAATCGCTTTGATAAGTAAAAGTGTTCAAAACCTTAACCACATAAAGCGATGCAAGTCAGAATCCAAAAAGTGGGGCTGAGCCTTAAGCTATAGACTGGCTGCGTCCTGAAGGGGTTACAGGACATGTACCATCAGTTTACCGGCGGTAGATGTGTC
Source organism: Engystomops pustulosus (assembly GCF_040894005.1). NCBI lineage: Eukaryota > Metazoa > Chordata > Amphibia > Anura > Leptodactylidae > Engystomops > Engystomops pustulosus. The sequence goes on along the minus strand of NC_092416.1, from coordinate 179,679,655 downwards.
CTAGTAAGAAGTTCCTGAGGACTTCTTTTATTATAACTCTATGGGGCACAATTGGGGAAATATAGTAATAAAAGTTATGCATATTACCCTGGGGTGCTCAGGCTACGTCACCCGAGCACCTCAGGGGGCCTTGTATTTTAATGTATGCCCTCCTCCTGTATCTATGCTGTGGGGGGAATACATTAAAATTTGAGGCTCCATGAGGCGCTCAGATGACATAGCTTAAGCACCCCAGGGTAATATGCATAACTTTTATAACTCATATGAAGTTACAAACCTCTTAAAGGCTTGACACACAATAAAAATTAGGGTGGGAATGAGGGAGAGATGAGGGGGGGGGCCACAATTAGATGGGGAGATGGGAGGGGCCACAATATGAGGGGGACATGAGAGACCATAATATGAGCATGAGATGAGGGGCCACAAAATGAGGGGGAGATGAGAGGGGCCACAATATGAGGGGGACATGTGAGACCACAAAATGAGGGGGAGATTAGGGGCCACAACATGAGGGGAGATGAGAGGCTTTAATATAAGGAGGAGATGAGGAGACACAATATAAGGAGGAGATGAGGAGACACAATGTGAGGGGGAGATAAGGGGCCACAATATGAGGAGGGAGATGAGGGGCCACAATATGAGGAGGGAGATGAGGGGCCACAATATGAGGGGGAGATGAGAGGGGCCACAATATGAGGGGGAGATGAGAGACCACAATATGAGGAGGAGATGAGGGTCCACAATATGAGGAGGAGATGAGAGGACACAATATGAGGAGGAGATGAAAGAGGACACAATATGAGGGGGAGATGAGAGGGGCCACAATATGAGGGGGAGATGAGAGGACACAATATGAGGGGGAGATAAGGGGCCACAATATGAGGAGGAGATAAGGGGCCACAATATGAGGAGGGAGATGAGAGGCTTCAATATAAGGAGTAGATGAGGAACCACAATATAAGGAGGAGATGAGAGGGGTCACAATACAAGGGGAAGATTCCACATTATGAGAGGGAGATGAAAGGCCACACAGTGGGGCATATTTATCAGAACCTCTGTGCCACATCAGTGGCGCAGAGGCCCTGAAATAATTGCAAATGCTAGCACTTGCAATTATTTGCCCCAATCCGCCACCTTCACACCAGTGGGGCGTGAAAAGGGGGGGCATGGCCGGGCGAGCAGGCCAGCACCCAGCCTGGCATAGAATTAACGCTGCGCGGCAGCCTGCTGCTGTGAATATGCAGCAGCGGGGCTATCATACGTATGATAAATGCCCCCCAATGTGTTTTCAATGCAAACGCATCATGTGAACGTGATCTTAAAATGTATGTAATATTTCCATGTAGTAGTAGTAGGGGGGCCCTGGGCTCCGATGTCAAGCAATGGGCAGGACCCTCTAATAGTAGATAGGTATCTTTAGGAGTTGTGCTTCTAACGACACTTAATCTGTATCCACATGATATGGAACAACTATGGGGCACCCCCTGATCTCATCATCCATGTTGATCCAGGCGACTGGACCCTAGTGATAAGGAATAAACCAATTTATATCAGTGAAAAATAAACCCCCCAACCCCTCCATAAAATACATTTTTAGGATAAGTCTGTCCTGTTCCCCATCTCATTACTCATCTCATAGACGGGCGGCTATTTTGGTAAATCAAAGCCCGAGATAATTAGATAAAAACAGAAATTAACTTTTCTTTTATACTCCATTAACTTCTCTCTCTCTTCTTCTCCCACTCTCGTAACCCGTCCTCCCCCTCAATCTCAACCTTGTTAAATCTTAATGCACGTGAGTCATGCTGCAAGACACAGGCCGTGACGACCGGCGTGCCACAAGGACAGCGACCCAGGGGGAGCCGGGGATTAGCCGTACTGTTACCATGGTGTCCGTTATAGAAACACAGATTCTATAGGCATCCTAAATACTCATTTCTAGGGCTCAGGCTTCATCACCGATGTATTCATCAGCAGGGGAATAGAGACAATTATATCAATGGTTTTTAATGCCAACATCAGGAGTAATCGACTAATGGGAAGCCTCCATGGAAACTGTGCACTAAGGAATGTGCAGGGTATTCAGCCGTATCAGCCGTATACCCATTGCCGTATGTGTGGCTGAATATTGGGGATCATTCGTCTTCAACAGAGCGACTTCTTTTTCACTCCACTCCAAGCTTTGGCTTGAAATGGAACGTAGGAACACAATGGGTCTTTTCCAACTTTTCAGGGAACGAGATCTTGGCGGATCAGATTTTGGCGCATCGCCGCCGGCTTTCATGTGACAGAAATTGGGGGGGATGGATTCGGACAAACTACAGGGGAAGCGGCACATGCAGGATATCGGGCGCACGATATTAGTGAATCGCGGCAGCTGTGTATTGGGAGTCGGGGAACACACCTCGGGGATCGCGCAGGGATGGGTAAGTAAATCTGCCCCATTGGGGCAAATTTACTTACCTGTCCGACGAAGTTCACAAAAAGTGCATTGTCTGTGTATAATGCACTGTGATGCGATTCACTAAGATCATGCACCCGATATCCTGCATGTGTCGCTTCCCTGCTAAGGTCCCTGGAGTTCACCTTCTTCTTCCTGGTGCATGTAAGGGCTTGATCTTGCGACACAAATTTAAAGTAAAATCCAGCACTCAGTCCGAAACAGTCGAATTGTCCAATGGCACACTCCCTGATTTGTGTCACCTGATAGCCGACACGATGCGACAAAATCCGATCGCATGCGACACAATCCAAGCGCAAACCCCTGTCAAAGTTGCACAAATCGAAATCGAAAAATAGCACAGAGTCCAATAAAAGTGAGAAGTGCGACCCTTGAATAAGCCCCAATCTGTTTGTCCTGACCTTGGCCTGATCCAGACTATGCTAAAAATCCACCAGACCTGACCTTGGCTTGTCCGCGGCCACGCTCTCCCTGGTGGATCGCTGCAGTCACACAGTCACTCTTCATCCACGTGGATCATCTACCGCCCATAAAGGGAATACTTCATGTGTCCTGTGCAGGTTTTAAAGAGTAAAAACTTATGGGGCGGAGGAGGGGTCACTTTAACAACGCTCATGGGAGAAGGCCAAGGTAATGAGGATCATACTCCTCTCTGGTGTCTCCACATTACATAGGATAAGAGTCTGGACAGGATAATCTATCAGGTTTGAAACACTTTCTATTGTAGAGAGATAGTGCAGCGCCATGTAAAATGATCTATTACTGTAACCATGGCAACAGGATCAGCCTGACACCAAGTTATCGCTCCTTGTGCTATGGTGAGGGGGTGTTAATGCCACTCATTGTGTACCATAGCAACCATAAGTGGGGGTGGCAGGGGCACTTTAGGTCGTATAGAAGGCTAAACACAATGAATGTTTATGTTCTATGAGGAAAATGTAATCAGGCAGCGCAACTCTGCGGCCTCTAAGGAGGAGGCGTCAGTCATCTGCGCAAACATGAACAACAGAGAACGCACCCAGATGAGACACTAAGTGACCATCCCCATTTATAAGGGAACTTTATTTCTATTGTTCCATCTGTCACGATCTAAAATGTAAAAATACACTAAAACCAATCTTCAATTTACAAGACAATGCAACCTCATGACAAGTATACATCATGTAATGCAATATAATGCCACTAGATGGCGGACATGTAACAAAGAAAACGTGAAATTTTGAAGTCACAGATTCAATGTAAAGTATGTGGAAGAAACCTGTATATTATAGGAATCTCTACCCAACATTCAATAAGTGGTACAATGCTTCACTACAAAGCACATCCTATGTCACAGGTACCACAAACCAGATTAGGAGACCTACTATAATACTGCCCCCTATGTACAAGAATATAACTACTATAATACTGCCCCCTATGTACAAGAATATAACTACTATAATACTGCCCCCTATGTACAAGAATATAACTACTATAATACTGCCCCCTATGTACAGGAATATAGCTACTATAATACTGCCCCCTATGTACAGGAATATAACTACTATAATACTGCCCCCTATGTACAAGAATATATCTACTATAATACTGCCCCCTATGTACAAGAATATAACTACTATAATACTGCCCCCTATGTACAGGAATATAACTACTATAATACTGCCCCCTATGTACAAGAATATAACTACTATAATACTGCCCCCTATGTACAAGAATATAACTACTATAATACTGCCCCCTATGTACAGGAATATAACTACTATAATACTGCCCCCTATGTACAAGAATATAACTACTATAATACTGCCCCCTGTGTACAGGAATATAACTACTATAATACTGCCCCCTATGTACAAGAATATAACTACTATAATACTGCCCCCTATGTACAGGAATATAACTACTATAATACTGCCCCCTATGTACAAGAATATAACTACTATAATACTGCCCCCTATGTACAAGAATATAACTACTATAATACTGCCCCCTATGTACAAGAATATAACTACTATAATACTGCACCCTATGTACAGGAATATAACTACTATAATACTGCCCCCTATGTACAGGAATATAACTACTATAATACAGCTCCCTATGTACAATAATATAACTACTATAATACTGCCCCTATGTACAAGAATATAACTACTATAATACTGCCCCTATGTACAGGAATATAACTACTATAATATTGTTCTTGTACAATATATATTCTTGTACATAGGGGGCAGTATTATAGTAGTTATATTCCTGTACATAGGGGACAGTATTTTAGTAGTTATATTCTTGTACATAGGGGACAGTATTATAGTAGTTATATTCTTGCACATAGGGGGCAGTATTATAGTAGTTATATTCTTGCACATAGGGGGCAGAATTATAGTAGTTATATTCCTGTACATAGGGGGCAGTATTATAGTAGTTATATAACTGTACATAGGGGCAGTATTATATTAGTTATATTCTTGTACATGTGGGGCAGTATTATATTAGTTATATTCTTGTACATGCGTGGCAGTATTATAGTAGTTATATTCTTGTACATAGGGGGCTGTATTATAGTAGTTATATTCTTGTACATACGGGGCAGTATTATAGTAGTTATATTCTTGTACATAGGGGGCAGTATTATAGTAGTTATATTCCTGTACATAGGAGGCAGTATTATAGTAGTTATATTCCTGTACATAGGGGGCAGTATTATAGTAGTTATATTCCTGTACATAGGGGGCAGTATTATAGTAGTTATATTCTTGTACATAGGGGGCAGTATTATAGTAGTTATATTCTTGTACATAGGGGCAGTATTATAGTAGTTATATTCCTGTACATAGGGGGCAGTATTATAGTAGTTATATTCTTGCACATAGGAGGCAGTATTATAGTAGTTATATTCTTGTACATAGGGGACAGTATTATAGTAGTTATATTCTTGCACATAGGGGGCAGTATTATAGTAGTTATATTCCTGTACATAGGGGGCAGTATTATAGTAGTTATATTCCTGTACATAGGGGCAGTATTATATTAGTTATATTCTTGTACATGCGGGGCAGTATTATAGTAGTTATATTCTTGTACATAGGGGGCAGTATTACAGTAGTTATATTCCTGTACATAGGGGCAGTATTATATTAGTTATATTCTTGTACATATGGGGCAGTATTATAGTAGTTATATTCTTGTACATAGGGGGCAGTATTATAGTAGTTATATTCCTGTACATAGGAGGCAGTATTATAGTAGTTATATTCCTGTACATAGGGGGCAGTATTATAGTAGTTATATTCTTGTACATAGGGGGCAGTATTATAGTAGTTATATTCTTGTACATAGGGGGCAGTATTATAGTAGTTATATTCCTGTACATAGGGGGCAGTATTATAGTAGTTATATTCCTGTACATAGGGGGCAGTATTATAGTAGTTATATTCTTGTACATAGGGGGCAGTATTATAGTAGTTATATTCCTGTACATAGGGGGCAGTATTATAGTAGTTATATTCATGTACATAGGGAGCAGTATTATAGTAGTTATATTCTTGTACATAGGAGCAGTATTATAGTAGTTATATTCTTGTACATAGGAGCAGTATTATAGTAGTTATATTCTTGTACATAGGGGGCAGTATTATAGTAGTTATATTCTTGTACATAGGGGGGCAGTATTATAGTGGTTATATTCTTGTACATAGGGGGCAGTATTATAGTAGTTATATTCTTGTACATAAGGGGCAGTATTATAGTACTGGTAGTTATATTCTTGTACATTGGGGGCAGAGGAATCTGAGGAAGCGCTTAGTCCAAGCGCGAAACGCGTTATTCCGTTTTTTAATTTTTTTATTGTTATATTACTTTTATTGTCATTCATGGCTTAAATAAAAAAAGTCTTTTAACAAAAAACGTTCCGAGCAAGCCAGCGCCTTTTTCACGTCCCAGAATTGGAGGAGAGGTCTTACGCACCCAGATTGGATGCTTTCGAATACTGTACACTGTTTACAGGAGAACGATCAGTGGGATCGGGCAGCAGCATTAAGGCTCGTTACAAACTTCCAAAGGAGTTGTGCCCTTTGTGCACAACCCCTAAAGGTGAGTGTATGATCACACCATCGATATTCATTTTACCATGGGTAATACGCCATAGGAGCGCTCTCTGTCTCTCCACTTCTATATCGAGATGTTGCAGTAGGGGAGTACTGGGGCTGGAGCGCAAAGGTAAGTATTATGTTTATTATTTTTGGGGGGTGTTGTGGCTTTATATAATATCTACTGGGAGGGGGGCTGTATACACCATCTACTGGGTGGGGGCCTGTGTATCCTATCTACTGGGTTGTGGGTTGTATATACGACCTCCTGGGGGTGGCATGGCTGTATATACTATCAATGGAGGATGTGTATATAAGGGATGGATTAGCCTTATATGGAGATGCTGGGTAGCCTGATATAGACTACCATATATGATTTAATTTGGGGACAATACAGGAATATTGCAGTATATGGTAGGAACGATCAGACCATCTAGGGTTAAAAAGCCTAGATGGTCTAAAAAAAACCAGGATGTTTTATGTGGGAAATGGTGTGTGCAGTCGTCTTGTGAAGATGAAGATAATATACATTTAGGAACATGATCCATTATAGTGTAAGTGATTGTGGTTTTTTTAGGGGCGCTGTGTGGAGTTGTGCTGCATGGAGCTGAAGACATTTGACTGAATTAAGCAGTGATAATCCATGGCTGCAAGAAATCGTAAAGAAGAAATCCTCCTGATGGAGCAGATCTTCACCTGTGAGGTACTAAATGTAACTAATGTCACTAAGCCAATGGGGCAGTTTTACTTACCCGGCCCATTCGCGATCCAGCGGCGCGTTCTCTGCGGTGGATTTGGGTCCGGCCGGGATTCACTAAGGCAGTTCCTCCGCCGTCCACCAGGTGGCGCTGCTGTGCTGAAGAGTTTCGAAATGCGCTGGAGTTCACCGAGGCCGGCTGAGTGAAGGTAAGTGCAAGCTCCGCGACACATTTTCCGTTTTTAAATGCGGCGGTTTTTCCGAATACATCGGGTTTTAGTTCGGCCACGCCCCCCCCAATTTCCGTCGCGCGCATGCCGGCGCCGATGCGCCACAATCCGATCGCGTGCGCCAAAATCCCGGGGCAATTCAGGGAAAATCGAAGCAAATCGGAAATATTCGGGTAACACGTCGGGAAAACGCGAATCGGGCCCTTAGTAAATGACCCCCAATGTGTCATTGGCTGACTACATGTGTGTGTGGCAGCATCAGTATGTGTAGTGTCAGTGAGCCATTGACGCTGTTAGGATGTTATAAATTGTTATTAATGTTGTCAACATATTCTGATCGGGGGCGACATTTTCAATTTTCGTCTCAGGCAGCACAATGGCTAGAATTGGTCCTGGTAGCCTATAGAGACTCTGATCAACTCTGTCAATGGTCCAGACCTACAACATATCTCCCACACCTCAGGACCTTACAACTCTCAGACATCTCTCTTATCAAGATGACTGCTCCAGAGAAGTTTCGCCCTTTTACTATGTCAACTGCCACATCTTTCTCTGATACAAATGAGTATAGTAGAATCTCAACACTCCCAGGATACTTTCACAATATTCCTGTAAAACATCCTGGGAGTCAGTGAGACCTGTCATCAGTTTTTTTTCTCCACATAATTACAGCAATTCTCAAAAGGATCAGGAGCCCCTTAGGTCCCATAACCCTATTCAAGAACCAAGGAGCCCACTGTTCTTAAAATGCCTTACCTCAGATTTCAGCCGGTCAATCCTTTGTTGGTCATCCCCACCCACCAAACAGAGTGACTCCAATTCTTTATGAAGTCTCAGATACTGGCTGTACTTACTTCTCACTTTCTTAATTGACAGTCTCTGTAAGACCGGATCTCCTCCTTGACACATCTCAACAGTCCACCATGTGGTTATAAAAATCCACTCTGTCCAGTTTATTCTCGAAGAAAGATCAAATGTATACCTGGTCAGAATTATCATTTAAAAGACTAGAGGTCAGTCTCCATAGCCCTCTAACAACATTAACATACTTAGTGGGCCACAAACAAAAATATAAGACCAATTGACCCAAATATGGGACAGTTCTTTCCCTTCTTTCTTCAGTGGTTTCAGCATGTCTCACCAGGGCAAGATCTATCCTACTACTGGATGTGAACAGATATAGATTCACTTAATTAAAAAGCTTTCGGTCACTGTCTGTGGGCCATAGATGTCAATGAGCCGGAGTCTTCTACCTCTGATGGTGACCTCTAGCAGCAGGCACCGTCCCATCGATACCTTGGTGAATCTATAGACAGTGACATGAGTGTTAAGCAAGATATAAACTCTGGCATAAGGCTCCACAGCCAGCGACCAAATGGACGGACCAGACTGCCAATCTCTCTCCGCCTCTCGTATGAGACCCAAGGTGTTTAAGCACGTTTCTTGCAAGAAAAATACATCGGCCTTGAGATATTTCAGATGTTCATACACAACATGTCTGGTCCTTCTAGCCCTAATACTATTCACATTACTAGTGACCACTGTAAGATCATAGTCTGCCATTATCAGAAGTTAGAGTGTTCTTGCCGACTACCAGTTTTCATATCCCATACAGACTGAGACTCGGCATGAAGGGGTCTCCTTTTTGTTGTCATCATATTCCACCATCTTACTCTTCAGCTCTCCCTCTATCTCCTTCTCTCCATCTGACTCTGATAGTACATTGTACCTGTTAGTAGTCACAGTAACATCAGTTTGTTTCTCCATTCTTATTTTGGAAGGCTTTTGGACGGTGGTCCACACACTCTCAGTTTGCAGGTGCTCTTATGTTTCTTTCTCTTTTTAAGGCTACATTCACACTACCGTATGGAGGACGTATATACGTCCGACGTATATACGGCCGATATACGTCCTCCATAGACGGCAATGGGCGCACGGCGCCCTACGGGAGCGGTAAGGTGCAGCACACGTGCGGCACCATACCGCTCCATACCCGGGAAAAAGATAGGACCTGTCCTATCTTTACCCGTAGTACGGCGCCGTGCGCCATAACTTCCTATGGAGAGGGGCGGGGGTGAGCTGCGCTCACCTCCTCTCCCCGTGCACTGCCGTTGCGGACGGCCAACGGCAGTGTGAATATAGCCTAACACTGTAATTTTTTTCCCGGTGGCAGGTGCTGGGGAAGGGATGGGCGCTGGCTGCTTTATAGGCTGCTCCACTACCTTCATGTCGCCTCCTCCTCCTGATCCTCTTCTGGGACATCTGCCCTTTCATCAGATCTTCATTAGGGAAATCCCGACAGATGTTGTGCCAGGCTTCAGAATATTCCCTAAGGGGGTGGCCGATCTGACCACACCATCTTATTCTCTGACAGTTTGTGCTCACATGGACGAGGTCCTCACATAGACTACACTTCATCGTGCTGCAGACACGTGTCATGTGACCAGATCTCCCGCACATAAAGCATAGCCTGGGCTGACCAGCATAAAAACACACACCTTCCTCTTGCCTGATAAAGAAGGAATGGGCAATGTTCTGGTGCTGGTGTAATCTAACCAGGACCCTCCGACCCCCAGGTCAAAACTCCATCTTCATCCTTGGTCTTGGTCAGGTCTGGGTGCAATGTCTCCTGAGCCAGATAGTCATATCTTGAGGGGGGACAGACTCATTCCAGTCCATGATGGTAACATTTGCAGTATCTGGATTGGGAATAACTTCTTCCACCCCTCAGTATCTCTGTCCCAGGTGTAGTGAGACCAGAACCGGTCAAGATCAGACATGAGCTTGAAGCTAATATCATACCCCTGTCTGGAAGGTTTATCGAGGCTAGGATGTCAACTGTCTGGAAACCCATGTGGTTACACAACATGTCCCTGACCACATGCCTCCTGTTAGGTAGATCTTCCTTAGCCCCTCTATGTCTTAACCTGACAAAATTTTACTGGTAACTGGCGTTAGAGGAGAAAAATTGGGAACCAAGACTCCAAGCATTTCCAGATGTCAGACCGCTGTCCTGCTGCGGGGGATAAGTGTGTTGTGGATCAGGGGACAGCTGACCACCCACACCATCGGGCTGCTGACCACCTGGACCTGGGATGACTCGTCACCTGGGATATTACCACCCACAGATACATCAGAAATAACAGACATATCAGCAACATTATCTGCAGTAACCCCTTGTGTAATGGCCCACTGGATGGATCATTGCAAACCAAATAAGCTCCTGCTGGTTTCATGGCTAGCAAATGTTAGCTCTGTTAAGTCTTTAAATTGAAAGATTAGAGATTCCAGAGCTGGAAGTCTATATATATATATATATATATATATATACATACACACACAGTCGGACTGGATTTATGGGTCTTTTCTCAGTGACAACATCCCTGTCTCAACATGTGATCCATGGCTGCTGCCACCAACACCACAGGCCTTCCCTTCACCATCTGCCTCATGGATCCAACACTACACGTACACTAAGAGTGCCACACGGGAAACCTTTCCCTACATTGCAGCCTCCCACTCTTATTGTATGTTCCCGCCGGCCCCGATGGGCTTGGATAAGACTTGTTCACCCACTATAAGCCAGCCGCTCAGGTACCAGGAAATCCAGCTGCCCCCACACTGTGGTCAGGCCCAAGTGGGTGGACATTGCAGATCACAGTCCAGAATGTCCCACTCAGATACACCTTGGAGATCTTCTGTAATGGAGGTAGTATTATAGTAGTTATATTCTTGCACATAGGAGGCAGTATTATAGTAGTTATATTCTTGTGCATAGGGGACAGTATTATAGTAGTTATATTCTTGTACATAGGGGGCAGTATTATAGTAGTTATATTCTTGTACATAGGAGGCAGTATTATAGTAGTTATATTCCTGTACATAGGGGGCAGTATTATAGTAGTTATATTCTTGTGCATAGGGGACAGTATTATAGTAGTTATATTCTTGCACATAGGAGGCAGTATTATAGTAGTTATATTCTTGTACATAGGGGGCAGTATTATAGTAGTTATATTCTTGTACATAGGGGGCAGTATTATAGTAGTTATATTCTTGCACATAGGAGGCAGTATTATAGTAGTTATATTCTTGTGCATAGGGGACAGTATTATAGTAGTTATATTCTTGTACATAGGAGGCAGTATTATAGTAGTTATATTCCTGTACATAGGAGCAGTATTATAGTAGCTATATTCTTGTACATAGGGGACAGTATTATAGTAGTTATATTCCAGTACATAGAGGGCAGTATTATAGTAGTTATATTCTTGTACATAGGGGACAGTATTATAGTAGTTATATTCTTGTACATAGGGGTCAGTATGATAGTAGTTATATTCTTGTACATAGGGAACAGTATTATAGTAGTTATATTCTTGTACATAGGAGGCAGTATTATAGTAGTTATATTCCTGTACATAGGAGCAGTATTATAGTAGCTATATTCTTGTACATAGGGGACAGTATTATAGTAGTTATATTCCTGTACATAGGGGGCAGTATTATAGTAGTTATATTCTTGTACATAGGGGTCAGTATGATAGTAGTTATATTCTTGTACATAGGGGGCAGTATTATAGTAGTTATATTCTTGTACATAGGGGGCAGTATTATAGTAGTTATATCCCTGTACATAGGGGGCAGTATTATAGTAGTTATATTCCTGTACATATGGGGCAGTATTATAGTAGTTATATTCTTGTACATAGGGAGCAGTATTATAGTAGTTATATTCTTGTACATAGGGGGCAGTATTATAGTAGTTATATTCTTGTACATAGGGAGCAGTATTATAGTAGTTATATTCTTGTACATAGGGGCAGTATTATAGTAGTTATATTCTTGTACATAGGGAGCAGTATTATAGTAGTTATATTCTTGTACATAGGGGCAGTATTATAGTAGTTATATTCTTGTACATAGGGGGCAGTATTATAGTAGTTATATTCCTGTACATAGGGGGCAGTATTATAGAAGTTATATTCTTGTACATAGGGGCAGGATTATAGTAGTTATATTCTTGTACATAGGGGGCAGTATTATAGTAGTTATATTCTTGTACATAGGGGGCAGTATTATAGTAGTTATGCAAGAATAAACAAAAGGAGAAAAGCGTCCTTTGGCACCAGCTTGAGTAAAAATCTTGAAAGTTTATTAGTATCAAAAAAGAGTGGTTAAAATCGAAAACATAGTGAAAAAATAACAAAACATGATAAAAACATGTTTGTACAAACAGGACTGGGTGACGCGTTTCGGACCTTTACATTTTTAGCGGTCCTTACTCATATTCTTGTACATAGGGGGAGTATTATTGGTGTTATATTCTTGTACAAGAATATAACTACTATAATACTGCCCCCTATGTACAAGAATATAACTACTATAATACTGCCCCCTATGTACAGGAATATAACTACTATAATACTGCCCCCTATGTACAAGAATATAACTACTACAATACTGTCCCCTATGTACAAGAATATAACTACTATAATACTGCCCCCTATGTACAGGAATATAACTACTATAATACTGCCCCCTATGTACAAGAATATAACTACTATAATACTGCCCCTATGTACAAGAATATAACTACTACAATACTGTCCCCTATGTACAAGAATATAACCACTATAATACTGCCCCCTATGTACAGGAATATAACTACTATAATACTGCCCCCTATGTACAAGAATATAACTACTATAATACTGCCCCTATGTACAAGAATATAACTACTATAATACTGCCCCTATGTACAAGAATATAACTACTATAATACTGCCCCCTATGTACAAGAATATAACTACTATAATACTGCTCCCTATGTACAAGAATATAACTACTATAATACTGCCCCTATGTACAGGAATATAACTACTATAATACTGCTCCCTATGTACAGGAATATAACTACTATAATACTGCTCCCTATGTACAGGAATATAACTAGTATAATACTGCCCCTATGTACAGGAATATAACTACTATAATACTGCCCCCTATGTACAAGAATATAACTACTATAATACTGCCCCTATGTACAAGAATATAACTACTATAATACTGCCCCTATGTACAAGAATATAACTACTATAATACTGCCCCCTATGTACAAGAATATAACTACTATAATACTGCTCCCTATGTACAAGAATATAACTACTATAATACTGCCCCTATGTACAGGAATATAACTACTATAATACTGCTCCCTATGTACAGGAATATAACTACTATAATACTGCTCCCTATGTACAGGAATATAACTAGTATAATACTGCCCCTATGTACAGGAATATAACTACTATAATACTGCTCCCTATGTACAGGAATATAACTACTATAATACTGCTCCCTATGTACAAGAATATAACTACTATAATACTGCCCCTATTTACAGGAATATAACTACTATAATACGGCCCCCTATGTACAAGAATATAACTACTATAATACTGCCCCCTATGTACAAGAATATAACTACTATAATACTGCCCACTATGTACAGGAATATAACTACTATAATACTGCCCCCTATGTACAGGAATATTACTACTATAATACTGCCCCCTATGTACAGGAATATAACTACTATAATACTGCCCCCTATGTACAAGAATATAACTACTATAATACTGCCCACTATGTACAGGAATATAACTACTATAATACTGCCCCCTATGTACAGGAATATAACTACTATAATACTGCCCCCTATGTACAGGAATATAACTACTATAATACTGCCCCCTATGTACAAGAATATAACTACTATAATACTGCCCCTATGTACAAGAATATAACTACTACAATACTGTCCCCTATGTACAAGAATATAACCACTATAATACTGCCCCCTATGTACAGGAATATAACTACTATAATACTGCCCCCTATGTACAAGAATATAACTACTATAATACTGCCCCTATGTACAAGAATATAACTACTATAATACTGCCCCTATGTACAAGAATATAACTACTATAATACTGCCCCCTATGTACAAGAATATAACTACTATAATACTGCCCCTATGTACAGGAATATAACTACTATAATACTGCTCCCTATGTACAGGAATATAACTACTATAATACTGCTCCCTATGTACAAGAATATAACTACTATAATACTGCCCCTATGTACAAGAATATAACTACTATAATACTGCCCCCTATGTACAAGAATATAACTACTATAATACTGCTCCCTATGTACAAGAATATAACTACTATAATACTGCCCCTATGTACAGGAATATAACTACTATAATACTGCTCCCTATGTACAGGAATATAACTACTATAATACTGCTCCCTATGTACAGGAATATAACTACTATAATACTGCCCCTATGTACAGTAATATAACTACTATAATACTGCTCCCTATGTACAGGAATATAACTACTATAATACTGCTCCCTATGTACAAGAATATAACTACTATAATACTGCCCCTATTTACAGGAATATAACTACTATAATACTGCTCCCTATGTACAAGAATATAACTACTATAATACTGCCCCCTATGTACAAGAATATAACTACTATAATACTGCCCACTATGTACAGGAATATAACTACTATAATACTGCCCCCTATGTACAGGAATATAACTACTATAATACTGCCCCCTATGTACAAGAATATAACTACTATAATACTGCCCCCTATGTACAAGAATATAACTACTATAATACTGCCCCCTATGTACAAGAATATAACTACTATAATACTGCCCCCTATGTACAAGAATATAACTACTATAATACTGCCCCCTATGTACAAGAATATAACTACTATAATACTGCCCCTATGTGCAATAATATACTTACCATAATACTGTCTCCTATGTATAAGATTAAGACTAAATATCTATGGATGTTTTATAGTAAGGCTCGGATAGACTACAGATGACTAGTTTTCCCATATATGGTTATGGACAATGTTTAGTAACACAAATATAAAAAAATCAAAGACAAAAATAAAGAGTAGAAACAACTGAAAACAATAAATGACAGAGAATAATCCTAGATTAGCGGAATTTTCTTCCAGAACAAACAGGCAATAAATCAGTGCTGAGATATTAATAGATGTGATATTGTGGCCAGATTCCTACAAAAACATCCAAACTCCACACAAAAATCTGTAAGTTCTCAGCTTCCTCCTCACTTGTAGCAGACGGGCCGCGATTAGAGCGCTGGTCTGGATTTGTCCAGTTACTATAAGACTATGCAGCATCAGATCTGTGCAACTTATTACCATATAACCTGCACTATGGACAGCCAGGGCACAGAGTGCAGGGTCTGACTATTCAGATATACTGTATGGGCGCAGCCCAGTACTACTACTCCTATCCTGTATATATGGGCACAGCACAGTACTACTACTCCTATCCTGTATATATGGGCGCAGCCCAGTACTACTACTCCTATCCTGTATATATGGGCACAGCACAGTACTACTACTCCTATCCTGTATATATGGGCACAGCACAGTACTACTACTCCTATCCTGTATATATGGGTACAGCACAGTACTACTACTCCTATCATGTATATATGGGCGCAGCCCAGTACTACTACTCCTATCCTTTATATATGGGCACAGCACAGTACTACTACTCCTATCCTGTATATATTGGCGCAGCCCAGTACTACTACTCCTATCCTGTATATATGGGCACAGCACAGTACTACTACTCCTATCCTGTATATATGGGTACAGCACAGTACTACTACTCCTATCCTGTATATATGGGCACTGCACAGTACTACTACTCCTATCCTGTATATATGGGCACTGCACAGTACTACTACTCCTATCCTGTATATATGGGCACAGCACAGTACTACTACTCCTATCCTGTATATATGGGTGCAGCCCAGTACTACTACTCCTACCCTGTATATATGGGAACAGCTCAGTACTACTACTCCTATCCTGTATATATGGGCACAGCACAGTACTACTACTCCTATCCTGTATATAGGGGCACAGCACAGTACTACTACTCCCATCCTGTATATATGGGCGCAGCCCAGTACTACTACTCCTATCCTGTATATATGGGCACAGCACAGTACTACTACTCCTATCCTGTATATATGGGCACAGCACAGCACAGTACTACTACTCCTATCCTGTATATATGGGTGCAGCACAGTACTACTACTCCTATCATGTATATATGGGCGCAGCCCAGTACTACTACTCCTATCCTGTATATATGGGCACAGCACAGTACTACTACTCCTATCCTGTATATATGGGCACAGCACAGTACTACTACTCCTATCCTGTATATATGGGAACAGCACAGTACTACTACTCCTATCCTGTATATATGGGCACAGCACAGTACTACTACTCCTATCCTGTATATATGGGCACAGCACAGTACTACTACTCCTATCCTTTATATATGGGCACAGCACAGTACTACTACTCCTATCCTGTATATATGAGCACATCACAGTACTACTACTCCTGTCCGGTGTATATGGGCACAGCACAGTACTACTACTCCTATCCTGTATATATGGGCACAGTACTACTACTCCTATCCTGTATATATGGGCATAATACTACTACTCTTATCCTTTATATATGGGCACAGCACAGTACTACTACTCCTATCCTGTATATATGAGCACATCACAGTACTACTGCTCCTGTCCGGTGTATATGGGCACAGCACAGTACTACTACTCCTATCCTGTATATATGGGCACAGTACTACTACTCCTATCCTGTATATATGGGCATAATACTACTACTCCTATCCTGTATATATGGGCACAGCACAGTACTACTACTCCTATCCTGTATATATGGGCACAGCACAGTACTACTACTCCTATCCTGTATATATGGGCACAGCACAGTACTACTACTCCTATCCTGTATATATGGGCACAGCACAGTACTACTACTCCTATCCTGTATATATGGGCACAGCACAGTACTACTACTCCTATCCTGTATATATGGGTGCAGCCCAGTACTACTACTCCTATCCTGTATATATGGGCACAGCACAGCACAGTACTACTACTCCCATCCTGTATATATGGGCGCAGCCCAGTACTACTACTCCTATCCTGTATATATGGGAACAGCACAGTACTACTACTCCTATCCTGTATATATGGGCACAGCACAGTACTACTACTCCTATCCTGTATATATGGGCACAGCACAGTACTACTACTCCTATCCTGTATATATGGGCACAGCACAGTACTACTACTCCTATCCTGTATATATGGGAACAGCACAGTACTACTACTCCTATCCTGTATATATGGACACAGCACAGTACTACTACTCCTATCCTGTATATATGGGCACAGCACAGTACTACTACTCCTATCCTGTATATATTGGCGCAGCCCAGTACTACTACTCCTATTCTGTATATATGGGCACAGCACAGTACTACTACTCCGATCCTGTATATATGGGTACAGCACAGTACTACTACTCCTATCATGTATATATGGGTGCAGCCCAGTACTACTACTCCTATCCTTTATATATGGGCACAGCACAGTACTACTACTCCTATCCTGTATATATGAGCACATCACAGTACTACTACTCCTGTCCGGTGTATATGGGCACAGCACAGTACTACTACTCCTATCCTGTATATATGGGCACAGTACTACTACTCCTATCCTGTATATATGGGCATAATACTACTACTCCTATCCAGTATATATGGGCACAGCACAGTACTACTACTCCTATCCTGTATATATGGGCACAGCACAGTACTACTACTCCTATCCTGTATATATGGGCACAGCACAGTACTACTACTCCTATCCTGTATATATGGGCACAGCACAGTACTACTACTCCTATCCTGTATATATGGGTGCAGCCCAGTACTACTACTCCTATCCTGTATATATGGGCACAGCACAGTACTACCCTGTTTCCCCTAAAATAAGACATCCCCCGAAAATAAGACCTAGTACAATTTTGTTCAGGCTTAGAAATATAAGGCCTCCCCTGAAAATAAGACCCAGCGGCCGCCATTGCAGCAGCTCCCCCCACCCCCACACCGTACATTAGTATTAGTAAATATTTTAGATGCTGCACAAGGTTGTGACATGGGAAAGAATTCATGGTATAAAATCACTGACTGTTGTGCTGCAAATGTGATACCAGCAACTACCAGGTTAAGAAGGGTCATTTATGGAAAGTGCTTTTACTAAACATGAGAGACTGGGGGCAATGATTCTAATAGAAATGGAGTCACAAGAAATACAGCATGAGTTTGGAGAGTTATAGGAATGTTAGAGAAGTTGATTTTTTGTTCAATGATAAATGTAAATTCTTGTTAATGGAAAAATAAGACATCCCCTGAAAATAAGACCTAGTGCCTCATTAGGAGCAAAAATTAATATAAGACACTGTCTTATTTTCGGGGAAACAGGGTACTACTCCTATCCTGTATATATGGGCACAGCACAGTACTACTACTCCTATCCTGTATATATGGGCACAGCACAGTACTACTACTCCTATCCTGTATATATGGGCACAGCACAGTACTACTACTCCTATCCTGTATATATGAGCACAGCACAGTACTACTACTCCTATCCTGTATATATGGGCACAGCACAGCACTACTACTCCTATCCTGTATATATGGACACAGCACAGTACTACTATTCCTATCCTGTATATATGGGCACAGTACTACTACTCCTATCCTGTATATATAGGCACAGCACAGTACTACTACTCCTGTCCTGTATATATGGGCATAGCACAGTACTACTACTCCTATCTTGTATATTTGGGCACAGCACAGTACTACTACTCCTATCCTGTATATATGGGCACAGCACAGTACTACTACTCCTATCCTGTATATATGGGCACAGCACAGTACTACTACTCCTATCCAGTATATATGGGCACAGCACAGTGCTACTACTCCTATCCTGTATATATAGGCACAACACAGTACTACTACTCCTATCCTGTATATATGGACACAGCACAGTACTACTCCTCCCATCCTGTATATATGGGCACAGCACAGTACTACCCCTCCCATCCTGTATATATGGGCACAGCACAGTACTACTACTCCTATCCTGTATATATGGGCAGAGTACTACTACTCCTATCCTGTATATATGGGCACAGCACAGTACTACTATTCCTATCCTGTATATATGGGCACAGTATAGTACTATTACTCCTATCCTGTATATATGGGCACAGCACAGTACTACTACTCCTATCCAGTATATATGGGCACAGCACAGTACTACTACTCCTATCCTGTATATATGGGCACAGCACAGTACTACTACTCCTATCCAGTATATATGGGCACAGCACAGTACTACCCCTCCCATCCTGTATATATGGGCACAGCACAGTACTACTACTCCTATCCTGTATATATGGGCACAGTACTACTACTCCTATCCTGTATATTTGAGCACAGCACAGTACTACTACTCCTATCCTGTATATTTGAGCACAGCACAGTACTACTACTCCTATCCTGTATATATGGGCACAGCACAGTACTACTACTCCTATCCTGTATATATGGGCACAGCACAGTACTACTACTCCTATCCTGTATATATGGGCACAGCACAGTACTACTACTCCTATCCTGTATATATGGGCACAGTACTACTACTCCTATCCTGTATATATGGGCACAGTACTACTACTCCTATCCTGTATATATGGGCACAGTACTACTACTCCTATCCTGTATATATGGTTTGTTATTACGGCCCTGAGTATTAGTATAATATATTATAGTGTATATTGTAGTGAAGAACATGTGTGGTCATAAGAAGTGATTTGGACATTGATGGGATAAGCTGCTGTCTAGTTGTAGTCTCCATGAGATTCATCTGAACTGGACTTTTAACTGACCAAACCGGCTTCTGTCCCTGTCACACTTGGCTTATTTACTTTGGCAGAAAACCAAGAGCCCATGTTATTCCAGAAGCTCAGAGCTTGTTGTCGGCAGCCCTGATGCTTTATCCAGATGGGACAACTGAGCTTCTAAAGAATTTACTTTTATTAGTCTTCTTTATTCTTAAATAGAAGGGACGGAAAAGTCCATTGAAAGTTAAGGTCAAATTTGTGTTGTTTTTACTATAGTGTCAGTAGTCATAACCATTTCACCACCTTGTAAACTAGATTGACTATCTTTACTATTATCACACTGCCCCCTATGTGCAACAATATAACGACTATAATACTGACCCCTATGTACAAGAATATAACTACTATAATACTGCCCCCTATGTACAAGAATATAACTACTATAACACTGCCCCCTATGTACAAGAATATAAGTACTATAATACTGCCCCCTATGTACAAGAATATAACGACTATAATACTGCCCCCTATGTACAAGAATATAACTACTATAATACTGCCCCCTATGTACAGGAATATAACTACTATAATACTGCCCCCTATGTACAAGGATATAACTACTATAATACTGCCCCCTATGTACAAGAATATAACTACTATAATACTGCCCCCTATGTACAGGAATATAACTACTATAATACTGCCCCTATGTACAGGAATATAACTACTATAATACTGCCCCCTATGTACAAGGATATAACTACTATACTACTGCCCCCTATGTACAGGAATATAACTCCTATAATACTGCCCCCTATGTACAAGGATATAACTACTATAATACTGCCCCCTATGTACAGGAATATAACTCCTATAATACTGCCCCCTATGTACAAGATCATAACTACTATAATACTGCCCCCTATGTACAAGAACATAACTACTATAATACTTCCCCCTATGTACAGGAATATAACTACTATAATACTGCCCCCTATGTACAAGAATATAACTACTATAATACTGCCCCCTATGTACAAGAACATAACTACTATAATACTGCCCCCTATGTACAGGAATATAACTACTATAATACTGCCCCCTATGTACAAGAATATAACTAATATAATACTGCCCCCTATGTACAAGAATATAACTACTATAATACTGCCCCCTATGTACAGGAATATAACTGCTATAATACCGCCCCCTATGTACAGGAATATAACTACTATAATACTGCCCCCTATGTACAAGAATATAACTACTATAATACCGCCCCCTATGTACAAGAATATAACTACTATAATACCGCCCCCTATGTACAGGAATATAACTACTATAATACTGCCCCCCTATGTACAGGAATATAACTACTATAATACTGCCCCCTATTTACAGGAATATAACTACTATAATACTGCCCCCCTATGTACAAGAATATAACTACTATAATACTGTCCCCTATGTACAAGAATATAACTACTATAATACTGCCCCCTATGTACAAGAATATAACTACTATACTACTGCCCCTATGTACAAGAATATAACTACTATAATACTGCCCCCTATGTACAGGAATATAACTACTATAATACTGTCCCCTATGTACAAGAATATAACTACTATAATACTGCCCCCTATGTACAAGAATTTAACTACTATAATACTGCCCCCTATGTACAGGAATATAACTACTATAATACTGTCCCCTATGTACAAGAATATAACTACTATAATACTGCCCCCTATGTACAGGAATATAACTACTATAATACTGCCCCCTATGTACAAGAATATAACTACTACAATACTGCCCCCTATGTACAGGAATATAACTACTATAATACTGCCCCCTATGTACAGGAATATGACTACTATAATACTGCCCCCTTGCTGTGAGGACGTGTATGAGCTGAGCTCCTGAGTCTCTGCATGTCTGGAGCTAGCCCAGGGCGGGGCCACCCTGGGTGGGGAGATTCCCCAGGCAAGGCCCAGGCTTCCAGGCCTACACCGGGAGTGAACTCCCAAAAACCTTCTAGGGATGCAAATCCCAAAGTAAGCAGTAAAGATGGTGGACAGATTGCAGACAATGCGGTTGTGGTGAGAAAGAATGAAACAGTGGAAGTAACTGAAGCAGCAATGAAAGCGTCAAGTTCTATGAGCAGCCAGCGTGGAGGAGCACAGGTGATGCAGCAGAGTGTGAGATCAGCAGCAGGTGCACAGCCCCCCACTCCTGCACCCAGACAGAGGAGAACATCATTGGAGAGACAGACCCTGCGAGAGAACCTGCAGCAGAGGGATGTGGTGTCCAGCATGGCCTGCACAGGCCGCACCAGGTCAGCAGTAAAGCCACAGAGTGTTACCATGAGCACTGCTAAGTGTGAACAGGCCCCTGCAAGTGCAAGCCACAAGCCTGGGAAGGAGACAGGTGCACCCAAACCATCTGGAGCTGCACCCAGACCAGCACAGCAGGGGAAGGAGACCGCGCGGGCACCGGAGCTGCAGTTGGCGGAGGAGATACCGACTCTGGTAAGGAGGATGGGGGAGCTGACTAATCACAAGAAAATGCTGCAATTGCAAATTGACTGTATGTATTCACTTAGAACTGCGCACCCTGAGAGCAGCACCCTGTATAACTCCAAGCTGCAGGGACTCGGCATAGAGCTGGCACAGGTGGTCAGGGATATGGACTGTGTCCTGGAGAGGATGGGACCCCTGGCCGAGTCTTACAGGAACCAGGAGCGCTTCTCCCAGCAGAGGCAGAGCTGTGACTCTGGGCCCCGGGCCCCTACAGCACAAGCAGGACCTGTCCCCCCAGATGTACCCCAACGTGTGACACAGATTCTCAGGCCTGCGAGCTTCTCATTCCAGAAGGGACAGACACCAGATCAGCCGCAGAGCTCTGCAGCAGTCCCAGAGCAGGTGCATGGACCTGTAGTACCACAAGTCCCAGCAGTGTCTGTGCAGCAGCAAGATGGTGAACTTTTATCTATGGGTCAGGGTGATGCGGTGACCCAGGAGAACTCTAACGTGCTTGAGACTGGGGACACTGTAGGACATTCTGCTTTACCTGCGGGGTTGGGGGATGGAGCGGACCCACAGTCTATCTGGGAGGTACAGCCACCGGAGGATAACATAGAGGTGGATGGGGGGCAGGGGGTGGCGCAGAATGATGCTTGTGACTTCCCCCCTTTAACATCGAGCCCCCTTGTAAAGTCAGGTCTCTCTAGATCAGACCCTCCCCCCAATACCCGTAGTGAGCCCCATCCGGAACCTCCTAAAAACGCCTGGAGCCGCGGCGCTCCCTCCTTCACCTCCGGCGCACACTACTCCGGGCAGGCGTTCAAAAGGAGGAATGTGGTGCGCTTTAAGAACAGAGGCGCAAAGGAAGATCTCCCGGATAGGAGGTTTGTGGTGCGGGATCTCCTTTGTCACCAGATGGGGTTCTCACCAGATGATATCCTGGCAGTCATCAACCTTCCAGACAGACAGGGCTATGATGTCAGCTTTAAGCTAATGTCAAGTCTGGACAGGTTCTGGGATAAACTCCCCCGGTTCAGGGACACTGATGGTTGGAGCAAGTTTGTGTTCGTCCCCATATCCAGGCCAGGTACCGTGGTGGTCAATGTGATATTCTGGAACGAGTCGGTTCCTCCTCAGGACATTCTAGTGTGGCTCAGGCGCCATTGTGATCTGCTGTCTGACCTCACTAAGAACCGAGATGCCGACGGTATCTGGACTGGAGGGTGGAAGGTTCTGGTGAAGTTGAGGCAGTACAATAACATCACCCTGCACCTCCCTAACTCCTTCTATATAGGCAGAGAAAAGGGCGTCTGCTTCTATCCCGGACAACCACGAAAGTGCTTCAGGTGTGGTACGATCGGTCACGTGGCCAAAGTATGTACAGTAGTAAAATGCAACTTGTGTGGGGAGGTCGGCCATCTCAGTGCCACCTGTGAAATGGTCAGATGCAACCTCTGCGGAGAGATTGGGCACCCGCACAAGGATTGCCCGGAGGCCTGGCATAACATCGCCAGGGATTTTTCTGATGATGAAATGGTGCAGGAGGCAGATGCCTTAGAGGAGGAGGCCCTGGTGTCGGGGCAAATTCTGACCAGGCGGGAGGTACAGCAGGGGTCAGGTGATGCAGAACCCCAGCAGTCAGTCAGCACTCAGGGGAGTGTGGAGGTTGTAACCCACGACCAGCCTCAGGCAGCCACCTCTGTAACATCTACTGAATATGAGGAGGTGAAAAAGAATAAAAGGAAGAAAAAAGATAAATCCTCCCGTAAGCCTGAGGAGTACAGTGCGGAGCCTAAGACCAGGAGGAAGTCCAGCGGTGATGCCGGGGTCATGGTCCTCTCCAACAGGTTTGATGCTCTGTCAGAGTCTGATGGGGACTTTGAAAAAGAGCTAGAAAGAATTGATAATGAGTGTGAGGTGGACACAGGGGATCCTCCAACTAAGAAGAAGCCCCCTCCTGTAGAGACCGCTGAGGATTCAGACATGGAGACTGGTGGAAGACAGGGGGAGGATGACTCTGACTCATGATGATGGGGGTCACTGCTCTGCTCTTTATCGTTGTAATGGCTGGGTTCTCTCTAAAAGTTGCTTCCAGCAACGTCAACAGCATTAAAGTAAGAAGGACCAGACACGCTGTATATGACCACCTGAGATATCTGGACGCTGATGTCATCTTCCTGCAGGAGACCCGTCTGACCACCTTGGGGCATCTCCGTGAGGCTGAGCGTGAGTGGCGGTCTGGTCCTTCTTACTGGTCACTGGCTGTGGAGCCGTACGCCGGGGTCGCCATACTGTTTAACACCACAGACGTGACGGTGCACAGGCTGACGGAGGTCGCTATGGGGAGGTGCCTGGTGCTAGAGGTGACCATCCATGGTAGGCGGCTCCGGCTGATCAACATCTATGGCCCACAGACAGTGACAGAGAGAATCCAACTGTTCAATGAGGTGAAGCAGCATTTATTTACCTCTATCCCTGTGATAATGGCGGGCGACTTTAATGTTGTCATGACTTCAGGTGACCGGTCCTCAGGCAGAGCAGTGGTCAGGGACTCCAGGGTCCTACAGAGCATATTATCACAGGCAAACCTACGTGATGTATTTACCTTGGACGGGAGGAAGCCTCGGTACACCTATACGTGTGCTGACAGGCACAGCAGGATCGATATGGCATTTGTGAGTCCCTCAGAGAATGTTAGTGGTATAAGCGAGAAGGTTGTTCCATATTCTGATCATCTTATCTTATTGTTTCACCTAGGAGCCACTAACCGCTCGGACATTGGTCGGGGGTTATGGAGGCTCAATTCTAGCATCCTGGATGATGCCTATGTCCGGAATTGTATCCACTCCCTTTTTCAGGACCAGCTCCAGAGACAGGACTTTTATGACAACATATCTGACTGGTGGGAGAACGTCAAGGAGGAGATCAGGTCCCTCTTAAAGAGACTGTCAGTGAGAAAGGGTAAGAGTAAGTACAGCCAGTATCTCAAGCTGCGGAAAGAATTGGAGTCACTGTATTCGGCGGGAGGGGGGGACAAACAAAATATTGACCGACTGAAGTCTGAAATAAAGCAGTATCAGTACAGCCGCTACACGTCCCTGGTTATCGAGCGGGACTACGGAAAACTGAGCGTGCCTGATCCATATGAAAATTGCCGGGAACGTGTGGCCAAGAAATCGATCACAGGTCTCACTGACTCCCAGGGAGTTTTACAGGAATCTCGGGAGGGTATCCTGGGGGTGGTGAGATCCTACTATGCTGAGTTATTTCAGAAGAAGGTTTTGGATAAAGACAAAATGGCTCAATTCTTGGAGGCAACTCCAGGCCCTGACACTAAAGATTTGGACTTTTCTCCTTTGACAGCAGGAATAACAGAGGAGGAGGTTAAAGAGGCCATTGATAAGTTACATCTGAAGAAGGCACCAGGTCCTGATGGTATAACATGTGAATTCTATAAGAAGTTCAGAGACCTCTTAGCCCCGATCCTTGTGGATGTGTTTACCAATTGTCTAGAAAATCACCTGATGCCTCCATCCATGAGAGTGTCCTCCCTTATTCTGCTGTCCAAAGGTAAGGAGCCTAGCGACATCAAGAACTGGAGGCCGATCGCCCTCTTGAATGTCGACAGGAAAATTCTGGCAAAAATTCTATTCTCTAGATTAGTCTGTTTGTCCCCGGCACTGTTGGCAGGCTCTCAGTACGGCACAGTAAGAGGGCGGAACATCTCTGGAGCAGTCCTCTCGATAAGGGAGATGTTTGAGAGATGTAAAGCCCTGAGGTGTGGGAGATATGTTGTAGGTCTGGACCAGGCTAAAGCCTTTGACAGGGTTGATCACGCTTATCTATGGGCCACTTTGTCAAAGTACGGTATTCCGGGACAATTTATAGATTGGCTGAGAACTTTGTACAGAGAGGCGAAGAGCTTTCCTCTGATCAATGGTTGGCAGGGGGACACTTTTGAAGTAGAGGCAGGGGTACGACAGGGCTGCCCCCTGAGTCCACTGCTGTATGTGTTTGCCATAGACTTGTTTCTGCGATCACTGCAGCGGTATGATTTTCGAGGGGTGCCGGTCCCCCATTGCTTGCCTTTGAAGGTAGTCGCCTACGCGGATGATGTGACTGTGGTGATATCTGAACCTCGTGAGGTGGAGATGTTGTCTGCAGCCATCAGAAGTTACTCAGAGGCCTCCGGGTCTCTGGTCAACCTAGAGAAGAGTCAAGCTTTCTGGACATTGGATACTGCTCCTGGCTTTGATCTGCCACAATTCGCCAAGGCCTCCACCCATATTAAGATCCTTGGGGTGAAATTTGGGAGGGAAGATAATGCCAAACTAAATTGGGAAGAGAAGTTGGAAACCGGAAATGTAAAGGTTCAGCGATGGAAGAACTGGAGGCTGAGCTATAGAGAAAGGGTTACTCTGCTGAAGACTTACCTGGTCCCTGTCTTCCTCTACGTCTCTGTCGTATTTCCTTTGCCAGAATCTTTCTCCGCTAGGCTCTTTAGCCTGTTCTTCCAGCTTTTATGGGGGAACAGGTTGAACCCAGTAAAAAGAGGGGTCACCTACCTGCAGAGGAGAGAGGGTGGACTGGATATGTTAAATCCAAGGGTTTTCTTTGACTCCATGTTTCTGAAAGTTAATTTCGGTTGCCTGGACTCAAATGATGGTCTCCTGTGGGTAAGTAGTGTCAGGGACTGGATATTGCCTTTTGCAGAGTCTTGGGTGCGAGGCGGCAGTCTCAAGAGGGGCCGATGGACTCCTGGCTTCCTCCCCCAGTATCTGGAGTATGGGATACGGTGTTTGAAAAAGTGGAGAATAGATAAGACCTATCTGGAGAGTAGGACCAGGAAGGAGCTGTACACTAATATCTGTAGGACCTTCTATACAGTACAGCCAGCTCTGAGGGACTGCACAACGGCCACCCTGCAGGAAAGCCTGAGGTTCCTCAATAGTCTGAGACTCCCTGCAAAGCTCTTTGATATTGCCTGGTTGTCCTTACATGGGAGGCTCTTTGTCAGGGGCAATTTAAAATTCTTGAGTCTCTCTGAGCGTTTGTGCCCCTTGGGATGTCAGCAGGAGGAGACCATGGAGCATTTTACTACTGAGTGCCCAGGAGGGAGGCAGATATGGCAGAAGGTGTCCCGCATACTCAAAATAGGAAGACTGCAGTCTCTGACCTACCCAGAGATCATCTATGGGGTAACACCACAGGTAACCGGCATAGACCAAGGGACCATGTACCTGATCATCACCACAATTAAATACTATCACTGGCACACCAGGACCAGAGTGTCTGCACACAGCGAGTCCTTCCAGCCCATGACCGCAGTAACCCAAATACTCTCAGAGCTGAGGTGGATACGATCCATAGAGGTTAGAAAGAAGAGTAATAATGTTAAGTTATGGAGGAACATATGTCTGGGGTAATTGATCAAGTAATTATATTAATTTCCACATTTTTTTTTTTTTTTTCTTTTTACCAGTAATGGACTTTTTGAGTTAAGATTATTATGAATTTATTATTTTCTGATCAGTATGATATTTGTTAATTAACTGTTTGTTCATTCTGATGAGAATGTAGTGTAATATTTTCTGTTTGTTTATACTAATAAAAATTGCCCCCTATGTACAGGGATATAACTACTATAATACTGCCCCCTATGTACAGGAATATAACTACTATAATACTGCCCCCTATGTTCAAGAATATAACTACTATAATACTGCCCACTATGTACAAGAATATAACTACTGTAATACTGCCCCCTATGTGCATGAATATAACTACTATAATACTGCCCCCTATGTACAGGAAAATAACTACTATAATACTGCCCCCTATGTACAAGAATATAACTACTATAATACTGCCCCTATGTACAAGAATATAACTACTATTATACTGCCCCCTCTGTACAAGAATATAACTACTATAATACTGCCCCCTATGTTCAAGAATATAACTACTATAATACTGCCCACTATGTACAAGAATATAACTACTGTAATACTGCCCCCTATGTGCATGAATATAACTACTATAATACTGCCCCCTATGTACAGGAAAATAACTACTATAATACTGCCCCCTATGTACAAGAATATAACTACTATAATACTGCCCCTATGTACAAGAATATAACTACTATTATACTGCCCCCTCTGTACAAGAATATAACTACTATAATACTGCCCCCTATGTACAAGAATATAACTACTATAATACTGCCCCCTATGTACAAGAATATAACTACTATAATACTGCCCCCTATGTACAAGAATATAACTACTATAATACTGCCCCCTATGTACAAGATTATAACTACTATAATACTGCCCCCTATGTACAGGAATATAACTACTATAATACTGCCCCCTATGTACAAGAATATAACTACTATAATACCGCCCCCTATGTACAAGAATATAACTACTATAATACTGCCCCCTATGTACAGGAATATGACTACTATAATACCGCCCCCTATGTACAAGAATATAACTACTATAATACCGCCCCCTATGTACAAGAATATAACTACTATAATACTGCCCCCTATGTACAAGAATATAACTACTATAATACTGCCCCCTATGTACAAGATTATAACTACTATAATACTGCCCCCTATGTACAGGAATATAACTACTATAATACTGCCCCCTATGTACAAGAATATAACTACTATAATACCGCCCCCTATGTACAAGAATATAACTACTATAATACTGCCCCCTATGTACAGGAATATAACTACTATAATACTGCCCCCCTATGTACAAGAATATAACTACTATAATACTGCCCCCTATGTACAAGATTATAACTACTATAATACTGCCCCCTATGTACAGGAATATAACTACTATAATACTGCCCCCTATGTACAAGAATATAACTACTATAATACCGCCCCCTATGTACAAGAATATAACTACTATAATACTGCCCCCTATGTACAGGAATATAACTACTATAATACTGCCCCCTATGTACAAGAATATAACTACTATAATACTGCCCCCTATGTACAGGAATATAACTACTATAATACTGCCCCCTATGTACAAGAATATAACTACTATAATACTGCCCTCTATGTACAAGAATATAACTACTATAATACTGCCCCCTATGTACAGGAATATAACTACTATAATACTGCCCCCCTATGTACAAGAATATAACTACTATAATACTGCCCCCTATGTACAAGATTATAACTACTATAATACTGCCCCCTATGTACAAGAACATAACTACTATAATACTGCCCCCTATGTAGAAGAATGGGGCTGTTTGGGAGTTTACATGGCTTGAACAGGTATTTAATAGGTGTTTTTCTGCTGGGATTGTGTCGCACGCGATCGGATTGTAGCGCAGCTGCGCGGCTTTCAAGCGACAGAAATCGGGGGGCGTGGGCAGGATTTACCTTTCAAATTGTGTCGCAAGACCTTACATGCACCACTAAAAAGATAGTTAACTCAGTTGGACCTGCACATGCAGGATATCGGATACACGATATTAGGGAATCGTGGCACAGTGCGTTCTCGTCAGACAATGCACTTTCGGTGAACTCCGGGGACGGGGTAAGTAAATGTGCCCCAATATGTCTTTCAATACCCCATCCTTATGCTGCCTGTCTCTTATGCAGATATACATACAGTGCCTGCGCAGTCCGGCCTCCTCCGGTTGTATACATTAGAGGCCTGGGACTAGTTAGCACTGGATTTTGGCCAGAACTTCTGGTAACGTTTAACAATGTGCCTGGATCTCAGCCAGACGTTCTCACTATAGAGAGATGAGTGCTGTGACACGGCGTCTACAAGACAGGACCGCGCTCACCCATGCCATCGCTGGGTATGCTGCCAGGACATAACCCGCTCTGTACTGTAATTACTGACGACATTTTGCCTCTGGGCCGCTGCATTGATACACACCACAGAGAGTCAATGAGCGAGAAAACTCCGCTATACACGTCCCATGACAACACAGCCTTCTGGTTATAAGAAAATATATCAAGAAAAGAGTCACAGGAATAATAATATATGGTGGAAATATAAGGGTAAATATGGATGTGTATAAACCAATATGGCCGCCATTCCACACCCCCCATCTCTACGGTGATGCACACCTCCATGTCCATATTAATGTGTATCTTGGAGAACTTTATTAGGACGAGCCCTACGGGAGATGTAATGGCGGCTATATTGGTAATGGTCTATCACACTATGTCCGCCACTGAAGTCACCTATTTACCTTACTGAGGGGTTGTCATCCATTGATTTAGGAACGGAAGACTTATGAATGAATTAATCCACCACTCATATTCTGAAGCCTTCTGGTATCCTACTGCTATGGTTGGATACTTGTTACAATCCCAACAAGGGCGGGATTCAAACATACTGGTCAAATTACAAGGCGGGATTCAAACATACTTGTCACATTAAAGGGCGGGATTCAAAAATACTGGTCACATTAGAGGGCGGGATTCAAAAATACTGGTCACATTAGAGGGCGGGATTCAAAAGTAATGGTCACATAAGAGGGCAGGATTGAAAAATACTAGTCACATTAGAGGGCAGGATTAAAAAATACTTGTCACATTAAAGGGCGGGATTCAAAAATACTGGTCACATTAGAGGGCGGGATTCAAAAATACTGGTCACATTAGAGGGCGGGATTCAAAAGTAATGGTCACATAAGAGGGCGGGATTGAAAAATACTGGTCACATTAGAGGGCAGGATTAAAAAATACTGGTCACATTAGAGGGCGGGATTCAAAAATACTGGTCACATTAGAGGGCGGGATTCAAAAGTAATGGTCACATAAGAGGGCGGGATTGAAAAATACTGGTCACATTAGAGGGCGGGATTAAAAAATACTGGTCACATTAGAGGGCGGGATTCAAAAATTCTGGTCACATTAGAGGGCGGGATTCAAAAGTAATGGTCACATTAGAGGGCGGGATTAAAAAATACTGGTCACATTAGAGGGCGGGATTCAAAAATTCTGGTCACATTAGAGGGCGGGATTAAAAAATACTTGTCACATTAAAGGGCGGGATTCAAAAATACTGGTCACATTAGAGGGCGGGATTCAAAAATACTGGTCACATTAGGGGGCGGGATTCAAAAGTAATGGTCACATAAGAGGGCGGGATTGAAAAATACTAGTCACATTAGAGGGCGGGATTAAAAAATACTGGTCACATTAGAGGGCGGGATTCAAAAATTCTGGTCACATAAGAGGGCGGGATTAAAAAATACTGATAACATTAGAGGGCAGGATTCAAACATTAGCGGGGTCAAAGATACCAGTTAAAGGGGGCAGGACAAAAAAATACAGAATAGAGGGGGAAACTCAAAAAAAAAACCCATAGGAGGATGGGACCCTCCTGAAATACTCTGTTTGGCTGTGTAGCTATACTTGGGGACTTGTCTCCATTCTTTGCCTCATGTTGGTGCTATATAAAGTCCTGGTGGTCACTTTCCCCTGCGAGGTCACAACATTCCTCTTCTGCTGCTTTGCTTGTCATGTGTAACCACTAGGAGGCAGTATAACATGGTGACATACATGTCACTATACATACAGTTACTATACATAATCCTATATGGGAAGGTTGTTACGGTAATTGAAACATTAGCCGCACCCCACCCCCCCATAGCTGCCTGTGTTGACCCCTCACAAACCCCTACATTCTGATAGGATGATATAGTCCTAGCACTGGACATGGAAAATTCACCTCATTACAGTCCGTCAGTTCTATGTATAGTCTGATGTATCTCCATTAGATTTACTATGATGTGGAGGCCCCGGCATCTGTCCTTGTATGACCACAGCCACTGTCACCCTCCGGAGCTGCGCTCTTATATATAACCACCTACTCACTCCCTGTGTATTCATGAATTACTGAAAAGCTGTAAACAGAATGACACACGAGACGCGAGAGAAGATGACCCCATCCAACACCCGACGGAGAAATGTGTGTCCCCTGCCAAATAGTGGATGGAACGGATCGAGGTGACAGAACCGGTGCTGCTGATCGCCTTCCCTCCCTTCTGTCTGACAAGATAATGATACGCTCACACCGGGGGGGCGGGGTGTGTCGGGGGGAGGGGATGCAGGACATGGACACTGTGACACTTGGGGGGACAGGACAGGGACACTGTGACACTTGGGGGGACAGGACAGGGACACTGTGACACTTGGGGGACAGGACAGGGACACTGTGACACTTGGGGGGACAGGACAGGGACACTGTGACACTTGGGGGACAGGACAGGGACACTGTGACACTTGGGGGACAGGACAGGGACACGCTGACACTTGAGGAACAGGGACACTGTGACACTTGGGGGGACAGGACAGGGACACTGTGACACTTGGGGGACAGGACAGGGACACACTGACACTTGGGGGACAGTACAGGGACACGCTGACACTTGGGGGGACAGGGCAGGGACACTGTGACACTTGGGGGACAGGACAGGGACATGCCGACACTTGGGGGGACAGGGTAGGGACACGCTGACACTTGGGGGGACAGGACAGGGACACGCTGACACTTGGGTGGGACAGGACAGTGACACGCTGACACTTGGGGGACAGGACAGGGACACGCTGACACTTGGGGGACAGGACAGGGACACGCTGACACTTGGGGGGACAGGACAGGGACACGCTGACACTTGGGGGACAGGACAGGGACACGCTGACACTTGGGGGGACAGGGACACACTGACACTTGGGGGACAGGACAGGGACACGCTGACACTTGGGGGGACAGGACAGGGACACGCTGACACTTGGGGGACAGGACAGGGACACGCTGACACTTGGGGGACAGGACAGGGACACGCTGACACTTGGGGAACAGGACAGGGACACGCTGACACTTGGGGGGGACAGGACAGGGACACGCTGACACTTGGGGGGACAGGACAGGGACACGCTGACACTTGGGGGGGACAGGACAGGGACACGCTGACACTTGGGGGGACAGGACAGGGACACGTTGACACTTGGGGGACAGGACAGGGACAAATAAAAAAATAAAGGGCTCAGGATTAGACGCCTCTTGAATGTGTTTTATGTTTAGATGTTATTAGGCACATGAGGTTTACATTTGTTTACATTTTTCAAAATATTTCGTTATTAAGAGTTGCTTATAACGACCAGTGAGATGACCAATCCTGTTCTAGCTCTCCCTTTCTTTGAGACCTTCTGAGAATGAAACCTTCTCTCTGATTGGTTACTAGGGTTAGTGGCATTTCCCTTCTTTTTCCTAAATACAATCTCCATTGTGCACACCATGACACCAGGAAGTGTAGACTCGGCAGATATTTTGTAGTCATGAGACATGTTTTGCGCTGTATAAATAAATGGACCCATAAATCTCACCCAATCATATACAACTGGTTTACATTTTTGTGTAGAATTGTCCAGACGGTCCTGTACATCTATAATGATGTAGCGTTAAAAATGTAAAAAAAAGGACGAAAATACTGTTATACACGAGAAACGATATGAAACTATCCAAAGAAATGGCGGCCATGAGTCGCAGCGCATCCCCTGATACACGAGGGTTAGTATCTCACACATACAAGACCAGCAAAAATTAAAGTGACAGTAAAAATTAGGCCACGTGTCAGTAATAAAACGGGAGACGAGCAGACCTGGCTAATCAATGTGACAGCGTGACACTCCACCGGCATCACCCAGGCGACTCCGCCGTACCCCGTCTATGAACTTACATCCGGATGACGTCACCGGAGTTTATATAGTCGGTTGTCAGGATTTTTTCGGAAAAGCGACTATAATTGCTGCAGTACATGTACAGTGTATGGACGGGTGTGACGGGGGGGGCTTCTCCGATCTATCAATGTAGGTTAACACCTTAAGGACACGGCCTAAAATGGCCTTCAGGACGCAGCAAATTACAAAATACAGAGGCATACGAGGGCTTGTTTTTATGAGTTAAGATTTGTATTTTTCAATGGGTTCGATTTTCTGTTAAAAGTAGCAAAATTATTCAAATGTATTAACTCTTTCCTGCAGAAAAAGAGAAGACTGTTTTTCCACTTGTTTTTTTTAATTAAAACTTCTACGCAGTTCACTGTACAGTATAATAAGCATGATAAAAGTATTCCGTAGGTTAGTACGATTAAGGAGACACCAAACATGTACAGGTTTTCTTATGTTTTACTTTTTAAGGAAATCAAGCACTATTTTAAGGAATGTTATAATGAGCTATATGGGGCTTATTTACTAAGGGTCGTGCTGCTCACTTTTGTCTGAATTTTTACTGGGATTGCACGGCTTAGACAGGTATTTAACAGGTGTCTGCGCTGGGATTGTGTCACACGAGATAGTTTTTTTGGCGCAGCTCCACTGACTTTCTTGCAACACATATTGGGGGGGGCAGCCATATTTTGATGGTAGAAAGCACTAAAATTGCAATTTTTTATTAGCTTTTTAAAAAAAATGTTATACCCCTACACAATACAGGAAGAATAATGTAATATTTGTTTGGCCAAGGTCGCCACAGACGCAACAATACCAGTTTTTTTTGTGTGTGTGTGATTTAAATTTTTTTAGCACAAAAAAATATAAATATATAAATATAGGAAAATAGGTGATTTTTGTGTTTTTTTTAAACAGTTTTACTTAGCTGCTGCGATCTTGCTTTATCGTGGCAGTTAAGGGGTATAACTGCCCGGCAAGGAGAGATCACCCTGCCAGGCAGACTCCGTGGAGTCCAGGCTGTATGTGGCAGCTGGTGTCCTGCTGCAGATCACGTTGGAACACCGGGATTGCCAGTGCGATCAGCAGGACGATATAGATTGTCCTAATGCAGCAATGGTCCACTGATTAGGACGATCTATATCGTCCTATAGTGTTCACCAGTTAAGAGATAACACTATATAAACTCCTGATAATAATAAAGGTGGTGAGTCACATGACTAAAGCTCAGCGCAAATCACGTAGGGCAGACGCTGTACAGACACTAAGGCCCCATTCACACTTGCGTTTTCCTTCACCTGTTTGTGACATGCAGAACTTGCATTGCACTCTGGCCCCCCCCCAAAAAAACATATACTCACCTCTTCAGAGGGCCTTCTGGATTCCAGCGGTGGCTTTATGTTCTCCAGGTACTTCTGATCCCATTGGTCGGGAAATGTGTGTGACTTGCCAATTTTTTTAAAGTGGAGCAGGGGAGGCCTGAGGGTGAACTGCAAATTGTCACCCCCTCCCATGGCCATCTCCACTTTATACAAAGTTATAGGATCTCTTAATTGAGCATACGTGGGCACTATACTGGGGGGGGGGGGGGGCATGGCACTGGGGGGTTGTATCAGGGTGGGCACTATACTGGGGGGAACTGCACTGGGGGCATGTATAATGGAGGGCACTATACTGGGGGGAACTGCACTGGGGGCATGTATAAGGGAGGGCACTATACTGGGGGGAACTGCACTGGGGGCATGTATAAGGGAGGGCACTATACTGGGGGCAATGCCTTGGGGGTTGTATCAGGGGGGCACTATACTGGGGGGGGGCACTGCACTAGGGGGTCATATTGGGGGGCACTATACTGAAGGGCACTGTGTTGGGGGGTTGTATTGGGGGGGCATCGCACTGGTGGGTTGTATTAGGGGGGTACTATACTGGGGGCCACTGCACTGGGGGTTGTATAAAGGTGGGCACAATACTGGAGGGCACTGCACTGGGGGGTCGTATCAGGGGGGATACTATACTGGGGGCAATGCACTTGGGGGTTGTATCGGGGGGGCACTATACTGGGGGACAATGCACTTGGGGGTTGTATCAGGGGGGCATCGCACTGGTGGGTTGTATCAGGGGGGCACTATACTGGGGGGCAATGCACTGGGGGTTGTATAAAGGTGGGCACAATACTGGAGGGCACTATACTGGGTTTTGTATCAGGGAGGGACTATACTGGAGAGCACTATAATTGGGGGGTTGTATCCGGGGGGGGGGCACTATTGTGGGGGACAATGTACTGGGGGTTGTATCAGGGGGGCACTGCACTGGGGGTTTGTATCGGGGGGCACTATCCTTGGGGGCAATGCACTGTTGGGTTGTATCAGGGGGGCACTATACTGGGGGAGGGCACTGCACTGGGGGTCGTATAAGGGGGGCACTATACTGGGGGGCAATGCACTGGTGGGTTGTATCAGGGGGGGCACTATACTTGGGGGCTCTGCACTGTGGGTTGTATAAAGGTGGGCACAATACTGGAGGGCACTATCCTGGGGGGCACTGCACTGGTGGCTTGTATAAGGGAGGGCACTATCCTGGGGGGCACTGCACTGGTGGCTTGTATAAGGGAGGGCACTATCCTGGGGGGCAAAGCACTGGGGGGTTGTATAAGGGAGGGCACTATCCTGGGGGGCAAAGCACTGGGGGGTTGGATAAGGGAGGGCACTATCCTGGGGGGCAAAGCATTGGGAGGTTGTATAAGGGAGGGCACTATCCTGGGGGGCACTGCACTGGTGGCTTGTATAAGGGAGGGCACTATCCTAGGGGGCACTGCACTGGGGGGTTGTATAAGGGAGGGCACTATCCTAGGGGGCACTGCACTGGGGGGTTGTATAAGGGAGGGCACTATCCTGGGGGGCACTGCACTGGTGGCTTGTATAAGGGAGGGCACTATCCTGGGGGGCAAAGCACTGGGGGGTTGTATAAGGGAGGGCACTATCCTGGGGGGCAAAGCACTGGGGGGTTGGATAAGGGAGGGCACTATCCTGGGGGGCAAAGCATTGGGAGGTTGTATAAGGGAGGGCACTATCCTGGGGGGCACTGCACTGGTGGCTTGTATAAGGGAGGGCACTATCCTGGGGGGCAAAGCACTGGGGGGTTGGATAAGGGAGGGCACTATCCTGGGGGCACTGCACTGGGGGGTTGTATAAGGGAGGGCACTATCCTAGGGGGAACTGCACTGGGCGGTTGTATAAGGGAGGGCACTATCCTGGGTGGCAAAGCACTGGGGGGTTGTATAAGGGAGGGCACTATCCTGGGGGGCACTGCACTGGGGGGTTGTATAAGGGAGGGCACTATCCTAGGGGGCACTGCACTGGGGGGTTGGATATGGGAGGGCACTATCCTGGGGGGCACTGCACTGGTGGCTTGTATAAGGAAGGGCACTATCCTGGGGGGCAAAGCACTGGGGGGTTGGATAAGGGAGGGCACTATCCTAGGGGGCACTGCTCTAGGGGGTTGTATAAGGGAGGGCACTATCCTGGGGGGCAAAGCACTGGGGGGTTGGATAAGGGAGGGCACTATCCTAGGGGGCAAAGCACTGGGGGGTTGTATAAGGGAGGGCACTATCCTGGGGGGCAAAGCACTGGGGGGTTGGATAAGGGAGGGCACTATCCTGGGGGGCAAAGCACTGGGGGGTTGGATAAGGGAGGGCACTATCCTGGGGGGCAAAGCACTGGGGGGTTGGATAAGGGAGGGCACTATCCTGGGGGGCAAAGCACTGGGGGGTCGCATAAGGGAGGGCACTATCCTGGGGGGCAATGCACTGCTGGCTTGTATAAGGGAGGGCACTATCCTAGGGGGCACTGCTCTAGGGGGTTGTATAAGGGAGGGCACTATCCTGGGGGGCACTGCACTGGGGGGTTGTATAAGGGAGGGCACTATCCTGGGGGGCACTGCACTGGGGGGTCGTATAAGGGGGGCACAGGATAACACAGCCTCGGTCATCCCCTCTCATCAGCATTACACCCACGTGGGGCTCTCAGAGCTGTCAATCAAACTTGCGCAATCCGGTCCAAATGGCTCCGCCTACCCTGCTAGATTCCATGGAAACCACATCAGCCAATAGGAGCGCTACTCCGATGATTGACAGCCGCCTCCAGCCTCTTTCCTGCAGGAGAGGGCGGGGACACGAGGAGAAATAAGATGATGGAGAGGGAACGAAGTAACGGTTTCGAGAAGATTGACAGCGGTGACAGCCAATCAGATCGTATAGATAGGTGAAGGGGAGACAGCGGGGGCCAATAGAGGAGGCGGAAAGGTTTGGATGGCTCCGCCTGGTGTCGGTGGGCGTAGCCGGTGAGGTGACGGGCTGGTGGTTACCGGGAGGCGCAGAGACAGAAGGAGCCCAGGAGCCGCCGGTAAGAGGGGATGGCGGGAGCAGCGGAGACCTGTAATGTGACCCGTATGTACCGCGCCCGGGCATCACCTCCCGCCATAACCTGGCAGAGGGATTTACCTCAGAGGAGGCCCGTGTGGAGGTGCCCCTGGTATACCCCCTCGGCATAGCTATATACCCCACTATACTCCTCTATATACCCTGCCAACATAACGCCCCTGAAATATATCTATATACCCATTACCAGGTAATGCCCCTGAAATACCCCCATGCCCAGCAATATGCCCCTGAAATACCCCCCATGCCCAGCAATATGCCCCTGAAATACCCCCCATGCCCAGTAATATGCCCCTGAAATACCCCCATGCCCAGTAATATGCCCCTGAAATACCCCCCATGCCCAGTAATATGCCCCTGAAATACCCCCCATGCCCAGTAATATGCCCCTGAAATACCCCCCATGCCCAGCAATATGCCCCTGAAATACCCCCCATGCCCAGCAATATGCCCCTGAAATACCCCCCATGCCCAGCAATATGCCCCTGAAATACCCCTATGCCCAGCAATATGCCCCTGAGATACCCTTCTGCTAACATAATGCCCCTGAGATACCCTTCTGCTAACATAATGCCCCTGAGATACCCTTCTGCTAACATAATGCCCCTGAGATACCCTTCTGCTAACATAATGCCCCTGAGATACCCTTCTGCTAACATAATGCCCCTGAGATACCCCCATACCCAGCTATACCCCACTGCCAACATAACACCCCTGAAATACCCCCTATGCCCAGTTATATTCTACCTGCCCAGGTAATATCCTAGGTCATGTCTATTCCAGACTACCCCATGCCTGGGGCAATACCTACTGCCTATACCCTTCTGTCATGCCCCATACTTATCATATACCCAGGTGATGCCCCTTCTGTAAATCCCTATCCTTAAATAATGTCCCTCCTCTAATTCCCTGTGCCCAAGTAATACCCTTCCCTAATATCCTACACTGAATCTCTTTATCACCTCACACTTGGCCTATGCTGCTTCCCTTTGCCCAGGTGTTGCCCCCTGCGATCCCCCGGTTGCCCCCATGTACCACATCTCTCTGTTCCCTCCCAAATACCCTTTGACTTGATTTACCTAAATTTGAAGCCTGACTCTAAGCCCCTGGGGTATCCCCTTAGAGACCCCTCGTTCTTAGGGATGCCCCTTTCATGCAGATGCGCCATGTGATGCCCACCTGTAGTGCCCAGTTTAGGTGATGGAGTGGCACCAGCCAGAAGGTTGTAGTTTCCATGATGTGTGGCTGTCATTTACCTGTCTGTGTTGGTGGAGGCAGAGTTGTGCCAGCGTTGTTCTGCCTGGCAGTGCCATGGTATTTGTAACATAATCCCCATGTTTTGTGCACCCCCTTTTACCACCCTCCCCCAAATTCCTTCTCTGTTGTTTGGGTGACAATGAGATATAACCCAAGCTGAAGGGTTAAGTCAGAAGTCGTGTCTCGTTGTTGGCAGATGAAGGGGTTAATGTTTTCCGCTCCTTGTAGGCATGTGCCAGGGTAGATGCCATGCTGCTCCCATTCATTCTGTGATCGTGGAGGCCGCCATGTTTTGCTGGCTGCAGTAGCGGAAGGGTTAATAATTTGGCCATATGGCTGACTCCCGCCTCGATGGTTGCCTTCAAGGGCAGTTTGATCCTTATCCCCCCTCCCTCAGTCTGGTGCCCATGTGTCTGGGGCCTGCTAGCGTGCGGTGGGCACCACCAGGCCGGGGCATGTGTCTGGACATCGCTCCCGGCTCCTGCTGCAGAACATCTCGCCACGATGAATTAATCAGGGGCAACACCCAGGTCCCGCTATTGAGCCGTTTGCAGGACGGTGGCTCTGCCTGACCATGTTTTGGGAAGGAGGGGGAGGGGGGCGGCAGGAAAGGGGTTAAGTCCGAGAAACAAGTGTGGAGAAGAGTTACCCGGCACTAGGTGGGCGGCTGCTCAGATCTGCAGCTCCCAGGGAACAAAGAGCCGTCTACATCATGACTTGCAGCTTCCATGCGCTCAGGCAGTCCTCCTCTGCTCTGTCTAGCCCCCTCCTCTGTGCCCCCCACCACCAGCCTACAGCCCGCCGCACCCCCCCAATACATCAGCTCTGGGGGCGTAGTAACCTGGATCCG
Source organism: Engystomops pustulosus (assembly GCF_040894005.1). Taxonomy (NCBI): domain Eukaryota; kingdom Metazoa; phylum Chordata; class Amphibia; order Anura; family Leptodactylidae; genus Engystomops; species Engystomops pustulosus. The sequence goes on along the minus strand of NC_092416.1, from coordinate 179,638,460 downwards.
GATTAATAGGTAGAGCTATTCCCCCCCGCTTTATGGTAGCGTCACCCCCTGTGTAATCCCTCACAAAGACCGGACCTTATAATCGGCATCGCGAGCCCCCCGTATGCAGATGTCATAATCGGGGGGGATTGAGTTCTTCTTCTTAGAAGTTATTAATTCTTTGCATATTCTGAGAGCTGATTAGTCTCCCGCTGCGGGCGCCCACGATTATAGGATCTGCCAGCGCTCTGATAGCGGCATATAGAGGGTATGAGGCAGGCATGAGGTAATGTAGGGGGTATTTACATGGATATGGGGGTATTGGGGTGCTATAGCCAGTGCATGGGGCATTTATATGGGTGTCGGGGTATTAGAGCGCTATAGACAGTGTAGGGGGTATTAACACAGATGAGAGGGTATTAGTGGTATTTACATGGATATGGGGGGTATTGGAGTGCTATAGCCAGTGCATGGGGCATTTATATGGGTGTCGGGGTATTAGAGCGCTATAGACAGTGTAGGGGTATTAACACAGATGAGAAGGTATTAGTGGTATTTACATGGGTGTCGGGGTATTAGAGCGCTATAGACAGTGTAGGGGTATTAACACAGATGAGAAGGTATTAGTGGTATTTACATGGGTGTCAGGGTATTAGAGCGCTATAGACAATGTAGGGGGTATTAACACATGTGAGAGGGTATTAGTGGTATTTACACGGGTGTTGGGGTATTAGAGCGCTATAGACAGTGTAGCGGGTATTAACACATGTGAGAGGGTATTAGTGGTATTTATATGGGTGTCGGGGTATTAGAGCGCTATAGACAGTGTAGCGGGTATTAACACATGTGAGAGGGTATTAGTGGTATTTATATGGGTGTCGGGGTATTAGAGCGCTATAGACAGTGTAGCGGGTATTAACACATGTGAGAGGGTATTAGTGGTATTTACATGGGTGTCGGGGTATTGGAGCGCTATAGACAGTGTAGGGGGTAGTAACACATGTGAGAGGGTATTAGTGGTATTTACATGGGTGTCGGGGTATTGGAGCGCTATAGACAGTGTAAGGGACATTTACATGGGCTTGGTTGTATTAGTGCTATAGAAGGTGCTTGGGGTATTTGAGTAGTGGGCATTTCCTTGGGCGTTGGGGTATTAGTGCTATAAACAGTGTTAGGGGTCTCTACATAGGCTTGGGGTTATAGAGTGTAGGGGGGTATTCACACAGAAGTGAGGGTATTGGTGGCATTGACAGTGTAGGGACTATTTATATGGGATTTGGATTCTGTAGACCACATAGGGGGTGTTCACATTGATGTGAGAGCGTAGGGGGCATTTACATGGTTACCGGGGTAACATAGTGCTATAGACTGTGCATGGGGTATTTAGATTGATGTGAAGGTATTGGAGTGATCTATGCAGTGTATGGGGTGTTTACATGGGCGTCAGGGTGTAAGTGTGTAGGGGGGGGTACAGGCAGTGTATGTTGCTTTGTAGGATATTAACTTAATTTTTGGATTTTTTTTTTTTTTTTTTTTTTTAGTTATGGGCCACCTGCAAGTTTTTCGGCTACCGGGTATTAAAGTATTAGAGTATATTTTGTGTGTGTGTGGTATGTCATCTGCAGGCGATGGCAGCATAGTCGCCCCCCTAAATAGGGGCAGCTTCACCCCAATCATCGAGATCCCATTGTTTCTGGGGGAAAAAAAAAAATGTTATTCCTGGAACTCAAAGGAAGGAAATTCCAATACAATGATCTCTGCGGAGTCTCGGGCGTCTTGACCCACATTCTGTGCAGCCGTAAAGAGAGAACGAAAAATACTACAATGAGGGGAGGTCAGGGGGAATGAGAGCGCATGGCATCCGCAATCCCAAAAAGTTAAGGAATGCCTGACAATCCCGGGGGGAGGGGGCAACAGGCCTAGTTTTTTTTAAAATAAAAATGTGGATATTTTTGCATTTGGTGAGGATCCCTTTTATCTTCTGTGGGTCACATGGCATTAACCCCTCAATTCCCACTTCTCACTATCTCCATAAAAGAGCCATAGACCCTGGGTGAGCATCGTGGGTGCAGATGGTCTCATGCTTTCATTTTGGTAGGTTACGCATCTGGGGGAGCACCCGGGGAGTAAAGATATGTGCGGGTCACTGAGATGATGTTATGGCTCTGTAGGGCCCCGCATGACACACACTTCTGGCTTCCTGTAGTTTTACAAGGGTCAATGTGTTTGAGCCGTGCCAGGAAAGAGGCGACAGGTGAAGTCATTAGTCACCCAGATCTGTAATGAGGGGAAGACTATATCCAGTCTGATTACTAAGTACATCCCCTACTGTGAGACAGAGAAATCCAGACATCAGCCAAGTAGGAGGTCTCCCGGGATGTGCTAGAAGTGTAGGGGGAATAAGCAATTCTGATCTCTGATATATGTGACTGATATAGCATCATCTAAACAGTGTACTATATTCCTTTCTTCTGGTGTAGGTGTAACTTCCTTATATGAGAACTATAATTCTGCCCCTTATGTACAAGAATATAACTACTATAATACTGCCCCCTATGTACAAGAACATAACTACTATAATACTGCCCCCTATGTACAAGAATATAACTACTGTAATACTGCCCCTATGTACAAGACTATAACTACTATAATACTGCCTCCTATGTACAAGAATATAACTGCTATAATACTGCCCCCTATGTACAAGAATATAACTACTATAATACTGCCCCCTATGTACAGGAATATAACTACTATAATACTGCCCCCTATGTACAGGAATATAACTACTATAATACTGCCCCCTATGTACAGGAATATAACTACTATAATACTGCCCCCTATGTACAAGAATATAACTACTATAATACTGCCCCCTATGTACAAGAATATAACTACTATAATACTGCCCCCTATGTACAGGAATATAACTACTATAATACTGCCCCCTATGTACAGGAATATAACTACTATAATACTGCCTCCTATGTACAAGAATATAACTACTATAATACTACCCCCTATGTACAGGAATATAACTACTATAATACTGCCCTCTATGTACAAGAATATAACTACTATAATACTGCCCCCTATGTACAAGAATATAACTACTATAATACTGCCCCCTATGTACAAGAATATAACTACTATAATACTGCCCCCTATGTACAAGAATATAACTACTATAATACTGCCCCCTATGTACAAGAATATAACTACTATAATACTGCCCCCTATGTACAAGAATATAACTACTATAATACTGCCCCTATGTACAAGAATATAATTACTATAATACTGCCCCCTATGTACAAGAATATAACTACTATAATACTACCCCCTATGTACAAGAATATAACTACTATAAGACTACCCCCTATGTACAAGAATATAACTACTATAATACTGCCCACTATGTACAAGAATATAACTACTATAATACTGCCCCCTATGTACAAGAATATAACTACTATAAAACTGCCCCCTATGTACAGGAATATAACTACTATAATACTGCCCCCTATGTACAGGAATATAACTACTATAATACTGCCCCCTATGTACAAGAATATAACTACTATAATACTGCCCCCTATGTACAAGAATATAACTACTATAATACTGCCCCCTATGTACAAGAATATAACTACTATAATACTGCCCCTATGTACAGCAATATAACTACTATAATACTACCCCCTATGTACAGGAATATAACTACTATAATACTACCCCCTATGTACAAGAATATAACTACTATAATACTGCCCCCTATATACAGGAATATAACTACTATAATACTGCCCCTATGTACAAGAATATAACTACTATAATACTGCCCCCTATGTACAGGAATATAACTACTATAATACTGATCCCTATGTACAGGAATATAACTACTATATTACTGCCCCCTATGTACAAGAATATAACTACTATAATACTGCCCCCTATGTACAAGAATATAACTACTATAATACTGCCCCCTATGTACAGGAATATAACTACTATAATACTGATCCCTATGTACAGGAATATAACTACTATATTACTGCCCCCTATGTACAAGAATATAACTACTATAATACTGCCCCCTATGTACAGGAATATAACTACTATAATACTGCCCCCTATGTACAGGAATATAACTACTATAATACTGCCCCTATGTACAAGAATATAACTACTATAATACTGCCCCCTATGTACAGGAATATAACTACTATAATACTGCCCCCTATGTACAGGAATATAACTACTATAATACTGCCCCCTATGTACAGGAATATAACTACTATAATACTGCCCCCTATGTACAGGAATATAACTACTATAATACTGCCCCTATGTACAAGAATATAACTACTATAATACTGCCCCCTATGTACAGGAATATAACTACTATAATACTGTCCCCTATGTACAAGAATATAACTACTATAATACTGCCCCCTATGTACAGGAATATAACTACTATAATACTGATCCCTATGTACAAGAATATAACTACTATAATACTGCCCCCTATGTACAAGGGCATGTGAAACACTACAGCAGAAGACTGTATCTAAGCTTGTGATACCGATCACCATGTAATGAGTTATGTCTTCTCTCCTTAGGTGATTCCTAGAGACTCCAAGTCACAATGTCTCAGAGAGTGGGGCAGGATGACCCCGAGCGATACCTCTTTGTGGACCGCGATGTGGTCTACAATCCCGCCACACAGGCGGACTGGACGGCCAAGAAGCTGGTGTGGGTGCCCTCAGAACGGCATGGATTTGAGGCAGCGAGCATCAAGGAGGAGCGGGGGGACGAGGTGGTGGTGGAGCTGGCAGAGAACGGAAAGAAGGCCATGGTGAACAAAGATGACATCCAGAAGATGAACCCACCCAAATTCTCCAAGGTAGAAGATATGGCGGAGCTGACCTGCCTCAATGAGGCCTCCGTGCTGCACAACCTCAAGGACAGATATTACTCCGGACTCATCTATGTAAGTAGGAACGGGAATGTGGCCGTCCTTAAAGGGGTTTTTTATGAGTAGAAAACATGGCTGCTTTCTCCCAAAAACCGCTCCTCTCCTGACCATATGTAGTATTGCAACTTGGCTCCATTCATCTCTATACATATGATCTGCAGTACCCAGCACATCCCATGGGCATGAGTGGCACTGTTCCTGGGAGAAAGCAGCCAAGTGTTTAAAGGGGTTGTCACAAGGTCAGTGTTAACAATCTATATCTTACTGATTATTGGGTGTCCAACCTCTGATCCTAACAATGGGGGGTCCCATTAATCCTGCTGATTGAGCGCTGCCAGAGAGATTGAGATGGCACAGGTTAGGGATGTCACTGCGTTCATGGGGACCCCCATTCGTGTAATCAGTGGAGGCCCACCCATGATCAGAATGCTACTTTCCAATCCTATGGAATATTTATGTGTAATGATGTTGTATTGGTAGTTATCACAGTGGGCACATGCCCCTGGTGCCCATGGGTAGCGCTGCTTGCATTTACTGTTTTCATGTTTTCTATGCATTGTCATTAATAGGTGGAAGACCCCTTTAAATTTGGGTTTACACTTTATTTTTTTATATTAGATTTGTCTTGCTGACATGTGATATTCTGATAAATCCCACAACTTCCTCACTGGATCCAGCGGAAACTTCTTGCCTTTAATTAAACCAAATATTTACTGTGGGGGTCACTGAGGTTCGGACTTTGTGCGCCGAGCGCATTGTGTTTAACCCTTGCTGTGTCGGTGGGCTGACGGGGTCACCGGGTTGTTAAGGGCCTTCTGCTATCAGAGCCAAGTTCCCGTCTGCAGTGACATAAACAACGCTGTCACCCGCCCGGACCAGGATTGTGAGCGCCTGTCATCCCCCAGAACTTCTATTCAGGGGATTAATCATTACAGAGCCCTGCAGGAGGCGCTCCGATCAATAACTGTGCATTAGGTAATGAGCTGCACATATAGGTTTGTGTATGTCTTAAAGGGGCAGGCCGCAGCGCAGCAGGGTGTGACTTCTTCGCCCTCCATTGTGAAATGCTGATATTAGACGTCCCTTTAAATGGCAGATTGAAACGTCTCCTTTAGGTGGCCATATAAATTAGCCTACTAATTTAGACCTGGTGGATCACGCGACCTCTCTGGCTGGGGTACAACCCCTTTAAGATGCCCTCACCTCCTGGAAATGCTCCATGCATTATTAAGGCGAGGTCCTGACCTCAGCTCTTCCATACATCCGATCGATGCTTCTCCTGGCGCTCTGTGGTCCAGGACATAGCAAAAGCCCCGGCCAAGGAATGGCTGCGGTCCGCCCAAGTATGCGGCGTGTCACGGGTAAGGAATGGAAGCCGGCGCTGGTCCAGAGCTCTGCCAGGAGATAAGCCGACGCTATAGAAGGCAGACGTCTGTCACTGCTCTATTTCAGTCTGTCTGGAGGAATCCATGGAGAACGCTTATCTGCAGCACGAGATAAGCGGCCGCTCCCGGAGGGGCAGCATCGCCTACCAAATCACATGACTTTCTCCTGACCTAATAGGAAGACAAACGTCTCCTCTCTGCATCTCCATACATACACGCATATGATTGGCCCCATGGATACACACAGTAGAAGGAAGGAATTTGGGGCAGATATGTAATTTTGGGGGCTAATCTTCAGGACCATTAGGTATTGTGTCCTGTCAGTATAGCTGTGGTTCCCCAGCACAACCCCTTTTATTGTAGACACTTTTTTTTCGGTCTTCCTTTTGTGTTTTTTTTGGATTCTTAAAACAATTCAAAAAGAGAATGAAATTCCGGGGAATTAAAAACTTCCTCCAGGATTGTCTGTTTTGAAAAGAATCAGAAGTTTATGAGGAAACACTGTTTTCCTGTAGGTCAGGAGGTGGTGGTCTTTTCTGGGGACCCCTTGATCTTTTACTGTTAACCCCCACTGTGCCTGAGGACCATCATTTCCCCCTTTTGTACAGTTAATACAATTGCATGATAAATGTAAATAATGTTTCCCTGCAGTGCCCCTGCTGGAAAAACAGGGTATTACAGTATTGAGTCCTCCAGAACCACATCTAGTTCTGGGGGAAGTCTTCATATTTGGAGCATGAATTATCATGGCTGAGCATGAGGAGGGGATAGTTTATAGTAGAGGCATTACTATTTTACTTGTGGCCATTCCACCCTCTATTGCTTTGGCCACCATGTTTGGCTCTTGTGACAGTTTCAAATAGTTGGATTTTGGCTCCGCAGTTTCTCAAACAGGAACAACGTTTTGCAATTATAAAATATGTTGAATTTTAAAGGGAAACTCCAAGATATGAGTTGTGTATCTAAAGGGAAACTCTACCCTGGCAAAAGTTTTCTAGTAGAATTCCACCGTTACAGTCACGACGTGTTCACAGTTTGGATGCGCGCAGGGCATCATAGTCAGTCTCTGTGCAGCTTTAGCTGTGAGTAGAGTGAAAATAAAAAAATAAGACCCAAACCCAAAGTATTTGCTGTTGTCATACACCGCACAGAGACATTAGATGTTTGGTTTGGCCTCTCGCCAGTCATCGTCACGGTCCCGTGCTCTGTCCTGGAGGCAGTAACCTTTGGTGGGGATATGACTCTACCCTAGACAATTGCTTGCCGGGCAATTCCATAACACGTGTTGCTCTGATGCTCATATGGAGATACTCGGCGTGCAGGAGATAAACGGGGGCCACAGGTTGGCGGCAGCCCCTGACCATAGACCTTCCCTGAACTTACACTGTAGTGGACGTCCTCTGCACACAACCACAGTCCTTCCCTTTGTAGCCACAGATATGTCAGGGCGAGGTTTGGCACTTCCTGCTCGAAGAGATTTTGGAATTGCACTGCGAGTGACATGAAGAAGTTGCAGGATTAACTGTGACGAGGGTGAAGCCGCACTCCTGGCTCGCATGCCCTTGCTTTCCCCCTTCCTCACCCATGCCCACCAGTGCCCCTCCATTATACCTTCCATATATGAGCTGTGATGTTTATGTCACCTTTCAAATGTAGGTTTTATTTTATGTGTGTTAAAATCTTGCAACTCATCTCTGGTTGCTGTCAGCGAATGGAGTCATCCAGATGCTGATATGACTCACAACTCGACTTGCACAGATCCAATTTGGCACAAGATATCTAGCTGATAAAATTCACTTACAGGGGTTGTATCCGGTTTGATTGTTGTCCCCTATGCACAGGAGTGAGGACTACAATCTGGTTGGTATCCCCCCCCATTCTGTGTGCATAGGCGATAACTATCAACATTGTTACAACTCCTTTAATTACAATGTATCACTGTTTCAATGGCAAACAGTGGGATTCTGGATGCAGCTTTATATGTGACTAGAGTGTGAGGTCATGTTATCCAAACAAAATGTACAAAGCTCCAATGACTTTCCAGTCTTGGACTTGACGTCCGCTGACACATTGCAACAAAATGCAGCTTCCAGGGCAGCGCGCAGACATGGATACAGGGTTCTCGTTCACCAAAGCAAACAGAGATCTTATAACTGGCACAGAATGATTTAGTAGCGGAGAGATGCCCTTAAGGTATAATATGTGATGATGGAGGCGATTTGAGGACGACCAGATATTGGTGTCAGTCATGTGACCTCATACACTATAAAAGGCGCAGAGATTCATGGCGGGTCCCCAGTGCCGTCATCTTGCCGTAGCCGCCATTAATATCCCGGTCTATGTCATTATTCTAATCCCAATGATGGTCTTTGTTCCAGGCGTGATTCCAGCTCTGGAGGACATAGTAAATCTTCCATAGTTGGGGTCTGGCTCCGGTGGGTGAGAGCCGTGTGGTATGTGTGTGTCCTTGGAGTGGGGCCAGGGGACGACACATTCCCACATTCCTCCCTGATATACGGCTCCCCCCAGTGGTCCCACAATCTGCACATTCCTGCTGCACTAGGAGTTTATTTCCCTTAGTGCCGGAGCCATTCATCACCAGTGATCGAGGCGATCACCATCCCCCGCCACCCCACAGTGTAGTCTGCAATGTCCCACAACAACTTTATAAGCCATGTGATACTGGGTGTAGTACCATGTAACACACAGCTTTACCAGGACCCACATATTCCTGGATACATCCTCTGTCCTGTGGTGGTGTGCTGGGGTATTGGAAAGCTGGGTAGCAGATCCCGGGAGAGATTTCATGGCAGACATATCGATTGTCACTGGACTACTCCCTAGTCATGTAGCCATTATTGGGAACCTGACCATGCAGAGCTATGTAACCGTTTCTATATGTATGGTTTAGTGGCAGCAGGACTGTGAAGTATCGATTTATATTCTGGGATTGTAGCTTTTTCCTTTTACACTCGCACTGCTGTGCTCTGTGCTCTCTGCAGTCAGTGTCTGACAGAGTTGTACCTGGAGTGATGTGTAATGTGCTCCGTGCAGCCTGAATTGGTTATACTCTCTGGAGAGATGTGTAATCAGACCATTGTGTATGTTGGTAGCAGCAGGACTGTAAAATATGGATTTATATCCCAGGATTGTAGCTTTTAAATACTCACTGGAGGTGTGTCCTGACACTGCTGTGCTCTGTGCTCTTTACAGCCAGTGTTGGATATTGGAAAATATGTAATCTTACCTTTGTGCATATTGTTGTTAGTAGCAGCAGGACTGTGATATATGAATTAATATTCCAGGATTTTGCAGTGGTGGTTCCTCACACTGCTGTGCTCTCTCGCTTCTGAAATAAATTTCTATACGGTCTCCCTCTACTGAGTCTTCGCTGTAGTTTTCAACCAGATGTACGATCCTGCTTTTTATAGGAGGTGAGTGATTGTGCAGAGAGCTAAGAGCACAGCAGTGTGAATACAGCCTCAATATACATACAGCATATACAAGCCTTGGGGTTGGGGCCCTGAACTTCAAGGCTTTGCACAGATCCTTGTATTCTGGAGGTTTTCCTTTAGGATGAGGGCACTTACTGTTCTTCCTTCCCTCCGCTGGGGTCTCGCAGGTAAACTTCCTATATGGAAGTGTAGACATCTTGAGCGGTGACATCCCCCGTCCCTTTAAGATTCACCATTGCCACTGTTCCTGAACAATGGTTTCATCTGATAGACCTCACAGCTGAGGGTTTGCTACAGTTGTATCCAGTTCAGACAGCAGCATCTTTTTATAGCCTGTCCCTGGAGGGATCGCTACAATGTATCAGCCTGGAGTGTAAACTGGACACCATTGTAACAAACTGGCATCTCTGAACCTGGAAGGGGCAGGACATGTCCCATGATGCATACTGACCAGAGTTTAGGTCCTGCATTTATAGACTCCCCCTTTAAGTGTTCAGCTTTGCCAGGCGTCGATATAAGAGGAGGTTTTCTCTCACCAAATTTCTCAGCCCTTCGCTAGGTGCCAAGATCAACAAGCCGGGCGATATAGGGTGACGCTCCGGAGAAGGTTTCCTGAGTGTAATCTTAGTAGCTCAGTAATTCTCCCCTGGAATGTCCTCTCCAAAATCAGGGGGTACCAGCCTTAAAGAGCAAGGACACCTTACATAAAGAGGATTCTTAAAGTGGATTTTTTACTTTTAATAGAAGGAGCAGTGTTTTCTATATGGTTGCTTTCATTTCCTTCCAATTTCCAAGACCTCTGCTTCCTATCAGTGAATGGAAACGTTCTGGTTCACATCCAGGTGCTAAAAAGTTTCCCATAGACCTTTGAACTTGTTACAGCTGGGGATTTGCTACAGTAGTATCCAGTCGGTGAAGCAGCACCATCTTATGGTTTGTTACAATGTATCTTTCTGTAGTCAAGGAGGTTTATCTTGCAGAGGATTGTCTAGACTTGGCACAATTGTAACGGACCCTCAGCTGTTGCAAGTAGCAAGTCTTTATTTGTTTTCATCCTCTGGCTGCTTATGATATTGAGTTAGTGACCCCTCTATAGAGCCCCTTTAAGAATATGCTCCTGTTTTCATAGGATTAGTGGCGATCCCCTGCACCCTGACCCCTCCATTGTCTATAAATAGCCCCTGCACACCTGGGTCCCCCTCCCCCATGTCTCCATACAATGGGTCTTCTGGCTTCCTGTACACCTGCCTGCACATCCTGCGGCGCCCCCCTCCCTCCCTGGTGGTCGGTGAAGCTGCAGCCGGTTCCGCCACATTGGAGACGCAGATGTTTTCACTTTTAGCTCAGTGCTGGGTTTATGGAGGAGGAATTTCCCCCGTCCTGATGTCAGGGCTCCTGAAGAGGCGCTAATAGGGACAAATTAAGCAGTGTCATAAAACGGGGTCACATGACACGTTCCTGGGAATGACCGTGTTGCAGCCACCGCCGTATTCATGTCCTGCACTGGAGGGGGGAGGGGGTCATCCATGCGATTCTAGCGAACATCACCCAATAGAAATCCCACAAGATACTGATGAATACAGACTTGTATAATGGGGTCCATGGATACAAGCCGGGAGCTCCTCTGCTGTATGCGATAATCTACACCGTGTGACATGTAGGAGATCCGCCACATTATGTTTTTTTTAGATCTCTGCTTGCTGCCTTTCTTAAAGGAACTCCCTGGTCATGTGATGTCACACAGGTGCACGGCTCGTTATGGCCCTGGTCATGTGATGTCACACAGGTGCACGGCTCGTTATGGCCCTGGTCATGTGATGTCACACAGGTGCACGGCTCGTTATATCCCTGGTCATGTGATGTCACACAGGTGCACGGCTCGTTATATCCCTGGTCATGTGATGTCACACAGGTGCACGGCTCGTTATATCCCTAGTCATGTGATGTCACACAGGTGCACGGCTCGTTATATCCCTGGTCATGTGATGTCACACAGGTGCACGGCTCGTTATATCCCTGGTCATGTGATGTCACACAGGTGCACGGCTCGTTATATCCCTGGTCATGTGATGTCACACCGGTGCAGGGCTCGTTACAGTAATCAGAGCTGTGTGATGTAACAAATTCTGCACCTGTGTGACATCACATGACCAGGGACTGGTGTTTTGCTACAGAAGGTAAACAAAGAAGCCTTTCTATAGAATGACAGGAAGCAGAGATCTAGAATTGATGAAAGTAGACCAACCCTTTTAGAGATTGCTGCACCAGTTCTGCTGTCTGGTAGTTGCCCCCATGTGGTAGCTGGTCTGTCGCTGGTCCTGCTTGTTGATACTTTGTATCTGACGAGTAGTTTGTAAATTGTCTTAATGGTTTCTTGGCTGTGATTGGTGGTAACGGAGAATACTATTGGCTAATACTGGGCCTATACACACCAGGGCAATGGACTATAATAAATCAGACCTTACTAGTTGCCCGGCACCATTGATGCCCATGTTACTGGCGCCCCTATCTTTTCAGATACCTCTACACCCATGTTATGAGATGAGGATAATTCTGCCACTGATCTTGTGGTCCTGCCCCGCCATGTAATGTGCAGAATGGCGCCAGCACCGTCCGGTCCCCGCCGCCGCAGCTGTGTTATATCACCGCTGTCACCGGCTACAATAATCCCGCCAGCGTCCCCCGACCCCGGGGTCCAGTCGCACTTTCCCACACATATCAGGGGCTTCCGTGATGGAGAAAGAATTCCCTGAGTAAACACAAGTAGAAGCCACTTCGTGTTTTCTCAGCGGAGCTGCACCCGCACCGTGTTATTAGAGGGTGAATGACCCCGCACATTGACAGAGGTCACTGACATGACTTAAAGGGGACCTGTCACCAGAATTTACCCCATTACACTACCAGCCCCCTCAGGTAGGGGATCAAATGTCCACTCTAGAATTTTTGTTTTATGGTGATATCTTATCCGTTAGTTATTAAAAGAAACCCCTCCAGGGTCACGTGATAAAGAGCAGAGACGAGTCATATTTTACCTGAGATGAGTCGCTTATTGAGGCTGCAGAGGGAGAGGAACTTGAGTTTTTCAGTTCTGTAGACACCATAAACATGCATTTGGTGTCACATTCGGGATAAAAATCTCCTCTTTCAGATCACATCATTGTTGGAAATGTGAGTTATTGCTAAAGATCCAATTTTACCATTTTCTTTAACTTTCTCCGTCTTCTGGTTGCTCCCAGAACCACAATCCTGAAAGAAGAGATTTATAAGTCGTAAAGGTCTTGTAAAATCTTCTCTGCTCATCTTCACGTGACTTTGGAGGAAGTAAATGGGTGATATTTCACATAATATGGTATTTCATGTTATCCCCGACCTGAGGGGGCAGTGAGTTTAGTGGGTTAAATCCTGGTGACAGGTTCTCTTTAAGTTTGAGGCAGAATAGTCAGGATCAGTCTTTTTTTTCTTTTTATTTTCTCTGATTTTCTTACATTCTTTATTGAAAGTGTCAGTCTAAACTGCAGTTGTAGCCTGCTTTTCCTGTACCAGGAGGCCCTGGATGAGCAGAACATGGCGCTGACCTAGCAGAGGGGTGTCTGGTTTTACACAGGACTGGAAAAATTATAAATTTAGAGTAAGATTGTAGCACAGGCGCCATGTTAGTCACAGATGACGGGGTATCTCGTAGTCTGCTGTGGTTTTCAGCCAGGAATGCAGCTCTGGTGGTGTGCAGTGACGGGGGTGTGAGCGCTGAACCAGTAAATTCTGTCTGTGACCCGGGGCCCAGTGTCCTCCTCCCAGAATGCAGCAGTCACCCAGCTTTCTCCTTGTGGGGCCTCTCCCATAGGGGGCGGCTTGTGGAGGGAGATAAGGGCGATGTGCGGCCTCCACACGCTGCCGTGCACAGGGCTGGACTCCTTTCTCAGCCTCAGCCTCCCTGTGTTTGGTTATAGGGGGAGGATTGGGGCAGATTTTGTTGTACTCCGCACATTTGGTACATTTGGCCAATTCTTCTGAGAAATACAGAACCGTGAAACGTGGATTTATGTTACCGCCAAAATGCACATGTCCTCACACTGCTGCGCTCTGAGCTCACTGCACTGTGCTGATTCACCTGTTATTGTGACTGTTGTCTTACTCTAATATAAGCCTGCTTCCGCTTTTACTCAGAACTGTAGGGCTGTGGATCAGAGAAAAGCACACAGCAGTGTGAGGACACGCCCTCGGTACACTGGGAGGAGCTACAGCCATACTACTAACCATACACACAAAGTTGTTATTGCACATCCCTCTTGGACTACTAAGTAATTCTGATTGCAGAGAGCACAGAGCACAGTAGTGTGAGGATGCGTCTCCTTTGCAATCCTAGAATATAAGTCCAAATATCTCACAGTCCTGATTCTAATAACCTACACTAATGTCTGGTTACACATCTTTTCAGGGACAGTGCCTAACACCGACTGTAGAGGGGAGAGAGCACAGCTGTGTGAGGACATACCTCCACTAAAATTCTGGAATATGAATCCATGTATCATAGTCCTGCTGCTACTAACATATGCAAAGGTATAACAATACATCTCTCCAGGTACAACGTATAACACTGGCACAGAGCACAGCAGTGTGAGGGCACACCTCCATTACAATACTGGAATATAAATCCATATATCACAGTCCTGCTGCTACTAACAACATACGCCAGGGTATGATTACACATCTCTCCAGGGACAATACCCAAGACTGGATGTAGATTGTTTAGTCTTTCCTTTGACTGGTTCTGAGTCGGTGGTGATTGAATAAATTGGTAGCACACATAATAATTAATGCATCTCCATGGTTACAGACTACGATCCCATCCGGTGTAGTCAGACCTTGCTGATTGGAGAAGACCTAGAGAAACTCCTAACAGAAAGGCCCGACTACACTGGGTTGTATTGTAGTTTGTAACCATGGAGCCGCTTAGGGAGCTGTATACAGAAAACAGAAAGATTCTTCTATGGATATTTTGTGGAAATGGTAATATCTTAAAAGTCAAGAAATATCTAGAAAATGTATTCGGGATAATTGATATGTTTGTTCCGACATGTAGCCCCCCCCACCTATCAGCTGCCTCCAGTATAGAGGTGAATGTACGCAGCGCCATACTCTGCGCAGTGGCCGTGCTGGGTTATTACAGCTTAGTTTTCCTTCCCTTGACCTCTCTGAGTTTTAGAGGACACGCCAAAGGGGAGGAGCCAATAACAGTTGTCCTGCCCCCTGTTGGCTGCTTTGAGAACTTTTTTTTTGTTATTTCCAGATTTGTCATTGGTTGATGTCTGGATCCTCCCCCTGCGCTGTAGTACATTATTACCCATCTGATATCTTAATGACACTCTTTGTGGGTAATGGCGTGTTGTAGGGCGGTTGTCATCGCACGTGGGGGGGCGGTATTAGTCTGGAGAAGGGGTTTTTCTTTTTAATTACAGTTATTTTCTCTCTCTCGTTGTCTAGACTTACTCCGGGTTATTCTGTGTGGTGATCAACCCCTACAAGAACCTCCCCATCTATTCGGAGAATATCATAGAGATGTACCGCGGGAAGAAGCGCCACGAGATGCCGCCGCACATCTACGCCATATCAGAGTCTGCCTACCGCTGCATGCTCCAAGGTGAGTCCATGGGTGGCACGGAGTAAAACGGCGCCCCTGCTGTCCACAGGTGGTGTCTGGTATTGCAGCTAGACTCTACCCAAAATTATATGCACCTGAGGGTTAGGCTGCTGCCTCTGTCCGGTGGAGGTTGTACCCTCCGGAGATGAGGAGGAGGAGGTGGTCTGTAGATAACCCTGGTGGTCATTGGGAACTTTCTCCTGACATGTTGGGACCCTATGGTATAACCGCACACCATCAGTTTAGTCATCTGACAGTATGAGCTGCAATACTACACACAACCTGTAGACAGGAGTGGCGCTGTTTTGTAATGAGCCATGTTTGCCCAATCCTGGACTCCCAACTTAAAGGGGAGCTCCGCTGCAGTTGATTGTCTTTGTTTCCCCTTGCCATGCTGGCAGTGATGGCTTTGGCTGGCTCTCTGCCTACTAGCGGACACTTGAGGGGGGATTTTGAAGACGCCTTTAATATCTTAGGGTCTATGGAGCTTGAAGGAGACCCCTAACTATGTGACGGCCCCTAATCGCTGGGAGCGTGCATCTATTAGGGGTGATGGGTGGAGCGACTGCACTCGATTACAAAGCTATAAGGGAATCTTTGTGAGGGCATGCAGCTTTGGCTGTGACTAGAGTTTTGTAGATACATATGTGAAGTATTTTGGTGCAGGGGATTTCTCAGTAGAGTCATCGTCTTATCGGGGGCCCTGGATATTTATCTATTAATAATCGGCTTCCTGTCCGGGGTCTGTTTGCCGTCATGAGGGAATATTTTGGGGCTCGCACGCCACATGTGTATACGTTCTGCTGTTTGTGGAATGTCGATGTATATATCGTCCTGTATAAACAGCGGGCGCGCCAGGCATCTGCGTGCAGTTACTGTAACGCAGCATCTTGTTACATGTACAACCTGTCAGGTCATGGGATGCTTTGCTTTTCGGTGTCTGTCTGCCCACTGGAGCACAGAGTATTTCAGCACTGGGTTCTGTGTATGAATGAGGGTTGGACACTTCTCAAACCTAACATAAACCTCCAGTTTACTGTGGAGGACTGAGGATTGACATCCAGGATTGTAGCTTCTCCCAGTGCACTGGGGGTGTGTCCTCACACTGATGTGCTCTGTGCTCTCTGCATTGAATTGTAAATGTAAATTTCACACAGTATGATTACACATTTCTCCAGGGACATTACATAAGCCCTGAGCACAGCAGTGCACGATCATGGAATATAAGTCTATATTTCACAGTCCTGCTGCTACTAACAACATACACAAAGCTATGATTTCACATCTCTAAAGGGACAATACATATCACTGGCTGCTGTCTGTTTGTTCACTCCTGCTGATGGTTTCTCTTTGCAACTTTTTCTCCTGTGTAGTATGTGTCCCAAATCCGTGCCCTCCTCCACCCACATCCCACCAAAATGTCTTCAGCTCAGTATAAAAGTCTTTCTCGCGTGGTCACGTGTTACATATGTGAATTCTGTGCACCCTTGGTTTTGAATAGAATTCCATAATTGCAGTAAAGACTGGAATGTATGCGGATATAGCAGGAATGTGAGCGATTGTGTATTGGGGAGTGTGGAAAGCTGGGTACAGGCGCCATCCCAGCATCAGCATGACCCTGGTGCCAGGCCTGTGCCCCGGGTGAAGTGCCCGCTTCCGCATTAGCCCGGCGAACCCCTGGAGCCCGGCCAGCACATGTCATTTCATGGAGAATGCTGCAGCTTTTTAGCCGCTGACTGTTTCCTCCCTCATAAACCCTGCGGTAACCGCAGCAGACATAGAGATCCGGGCACTCTGAGGTCACAAGGCCAGACCCTCAGCTATGCCCCCAACCCCCCTCCACTTCCTTCCAGACTCCCCCACCTCAGTGTTTGTAATGTCTGGTAGAGTCTTGGGAGTCATTGTCTTCAGAATGTGGGCTTGCTTAACCCATGATATGCCAGGTATCCGCACTGAAATCTTATGTTATTTACAAAAAAATGTTCTGTTTGATCCCCCAATTACACATCGGATGGTCACAGGCTGATCGCTTCTGGAACCACAGTGGAACCATTGGAAGAACCCAACTGCAAGTGTAGGATTTTCCTACAGCTCCCCCGCAGGAGAAATGAAGTATTGCATTCTTAAAGGACATCTACCACCAGGATGAAGGACTGTATGCAAATGAGGGGATCCCCTCGGGCTCATTTGCATACAGTCCTTCAGTGTAGATGCCCTTTAATTGAAAGTAACTGGTGGCCTTGGCAAAGAAAGGACATGCTGGGTCCTCCAGAGAAGGGTCTGTAGAAAACAGAGTAGTTGAATGGAACCCAAAAACAAGTGTTCAATTCTTCTACAGCACCTCCACAGGAGAAATGAAGTATTACATGCTGTTCATTGATACAGTCTGATTGCACATGCAAAGCAAAGGACATGCTAGGTCTTCCAGAAAGTGGTGTATATCCCGAACAGAAGGTCAATATAGCCCTACGGCACCTCCGCAGGAGACATAAGGTATTACATACTGTCCATTGCAACCAACTGGTTATCCATGTAATGTAATAAATTGCTGAATCCATCAGAGAGTGGTTTATATAGAGCTAAAAGCAATGAATGGATCCCAGCAGCAAGTGTTGAGTTCTCCTACAGCACCCCCACAGGAGAAAGAAGGTATTACATGCTGCTCATTGAAACAAACTACCATGCATCCATGTTATGCAAGAACTTGTTGGAGGAGTAAGAGTTGATGGATAACATTTAGTATGCAGTCACCCATGATGCTCTGCTCTGCCGCTGACTCACTGTATGCCTTCTGCCATAGCATCTGTCACAGCGCTGGTGATAAAGGCTTCTAACACTCAGGATTTCCTTCCGGTCGCTGTTCCCCCTCCACGGCTTTCCAAGGATTGGCACATGGATGACAGAGATGAGCGTGGGCATCCTGTCCTAGTGTCCGCCCGCTCTGGCCCGATGCCATTTTTGTTCAACGGTGCAATTCAAGCTGGCGCTTCACCCCCTCTAACAATGCCGACTCTGTTGTGGGTATTCTGGCCGTGTCCTAGAACTGGCAGAACACGATGCGGCTGGCATCCCGGCACCATCAACGTCTCGTTATGAATATGAACATAGAGTACAGAGATCGCCATGTGCCCGGGAGTAACGTGCTGCAGCCACAGTCATACATGAGCAATCCCATAGGACCAGGGGGTGGGTAGCACACTCCGGGACACCATGTTATCTAATCTGGAAGCGTGACCCTAATCTTCTTTTAAGGCCACCTCAAGACTGACTTTTGGTACTTAGTCTCGGTAATTCCTGCTTACGTCCTTGTGTCTCATCCCCATCCTGTGCCAAGAAAGAAGCTTATAGGCCGCAGATGTGGACTGTGATGTCATGGATTATTTAGTATTTGGGACACTAAGAATAATGGACACTTTTTGTGTCTCGTGGATAGATCTCCGTGCTATCCCATACTATCCTTTTAAACTTTTTCCAAAATCCTGGATAAAATTAGCAAAACTGATGGAGACCACGTTGGAAGATTTGAAGGTCCTTCGATGGAAATGAAAACGCACATGTGAACAAAGCCCAAGATGGCGACAAGTCCGACGTATAGAAACAATCCATGTGTTATCATCACCTAAATGGTTATAATGAAACCCAAATGGCTTGACGTGTGTCCAATAGTCCGTTCACGGAGACTCCCAGCAGATTGCTTAGCTCAAGTCCTTTGAAGTCGTCTGCGCCCATTAGGCGATAACATTCCTCCGAGGTGCAGGAATGCTCCAGCTTTTTGATATATTACTCTTTGGCTTTCAAGAGTTTTTTTTTTTTTGTTTTTGTTCTTTTTTTGGTCCATGGAAACGGTGGGATTCAGACTCCATCGCAATGTGTGACACCTGCCTGGCCCAGGTCACGGCTGTCGTAAAGTGAGCGATCCTGTCTGCTGCAGCCGATGGATCATCTCACTTCTGGATATTTCTGAGTCTAACGTCTGCCAAGGTTCATATTTTACCATTCCTATAAATTCTCTGGTAATCCAGATGTTCCTCCAGCTGTGAAGACCAGAATTCCTGAAAGGCAATGCACTTTTTGTCTAGACTTTCCTTGATCTGGAAGGTGACTATTAATGTGATCCTTCACCTAGAAGACGAAATAACCCATAAGCTATTCCCTCGGTTCTGCTCTGCATGACTCTGTTGTTCCTTCCTTAGATGGCCACTGACTACTTTAGGGACAGCTGCCTGTACGTAAGGAGCGCCACCTACATTCCCCTGATCATGGACAATAGTGGGGAATGTCTGTGACTTACTCTACGACCAATAGTTTGGTAAAACCAACCCTATGGGGGCAGATAAGCAGAGACTTGTATTAGTAGGGCTTGTCTTTATATTTGGGTCCGTCACAACCCTTCGGTGATGCAGCTGTCTTCCAGGTCATAATGAGTTGTCTCGCCTCTGTTGAAGAGGTCGTAGTGTTTCAGACACTGTGGACCTTGCTTTGGTTATGACTACTTTGAGCCTCCTCCTAAAACAATTCTTCTTAATGTCCCTTAAAAAATCCAGGAAGGAAGTAATAGTAACACGACCTCCTCAAGTCAGAGAGTGGAATTTCCTGTCGTGATCGTCCTTCGCATATTTATAATACGAGGATTTCATTCTGGTTATACTTGGGCATTGATGGATTCACATATTGGTTTGTGTCAGACACCTGAGGTCGGGAGATGAACCTCCACCAGAGAACACAAGGATTGGACATGGCGAAATGTGAATGTCCAGCCCTTTTCTTCTTCGGCATCGAACACGTTTGGAACTTGCTTGACCATCTAATGGGATAAGAAGGATCAGACACTTAAGTTTCAACTTTTCCGATTCCTATGTTCTCGAGGATGGGAGATGCCGGACCGCTTCTTACTCTCCTTTCCATAATCGGGGGAAATCCATGGAGCTCGGCTTCTCCTATGTATAAGTGGTAGCACCTAACCTCCTGGTACACATGTAAAGAATATTGCGCTGTGTCCAACGCTTCCCATCGATGGCAATCGCTTTGGTTTTGATGCAGTGTCCACATCTGCGTTGTATTTATTTTAATGGGTTTGTTAAGCCCGGCAATCTGCGGGGGCCCATCTGTAGTCAATTTGTTCCTGCTTTACGCCCGTTTATTTTTAGGGCACCCGGCCCCAGCTGCACAGACCAGACACCAACGCGCTTGACCAGAGTTGTGTTTATGTTTCGGTAACAGACTCCTCTAAACCGCAGGAATGCAGGTCCCGAGGGGGAGTCAGACCTGTCCCTGCTCCTGCTATGAGGGGCATGTTAGGGTCCCCCATATATGGACTGTACATATTGATAGGGGATGGTAGACGCAAGATATTGGTTTTGTGTCACCCAGAACTTTTTGGTGGCTTTGGGCCCACATGCGGTTTAGACTGTGAATCTGCAGCGCGGTCTCGTCTAGTTCAGTTCTGGTCTCTGTTATGTTCCCATGATGGTGAAGGACCATTAACCTCATCCATCATCAGTCAGTGATGCGTCCATTCCCCTAATTATCTGCCGCCCAATAAACCCACAGGTTGGGATCACTGGAGGCACAAACCTCTCGCCTACTTACGGATATACATATTGTTTCCAGCACTCCTTAGCTTCAGCCTGGACAGGAGGATCTGTAAGTTCTTGTGCAGCAACTTGGGGTGGGTCTCATGGAGTTTCCAGTTTCACCAAAAATCTGCATTTTTATCCAACATTTTATCTAATCCTTCACCAGATACCAGAAATGATCCTGTAAGATTCTTATCCGGCTTTCTGGTCAGATTATCTCCAGTTCTTTCTAAACAAGCCCTTAGTCCTTCTCAGCCTAAATCTTGGTCTTCAAACTGGGTCTGGAAAAATGGACCTATTTTGAGACGACCAGAATTTTTCATTGACAAATTATTTCTTCTATGTATATCAAGAGAACCACCGTTACTGGAGCCCTACTTTGGTGGTCATCTCAAGAACATATCCAAGTGTCTGGTTGACCTTGTTGACTCCATTTTTTGGGAAGGCTGACTTCCATATTTGTGGCGTTCTCCTTGCCCTTATCTATTATGTGTAATTGACTGGTCACACCCTTGTATGTGCACTAAATGTCCCCTCAGGATCTGCTTGGTCTCGGGCGCCCTTTCTAGTCATCTGTGGGGATCTTGTGCTGCGGTCACAAATGTTTATAGTGGAATCTTCCCATTAAGGATCCTGTAGCACATCCTATCCAAAAGTCCACATTCGAGGAGGACCAACTTGACCATCCCGGTGACCTGAGGTGCAGATGCTATACCACTATAGACCTGGTTGTGATGGCTCTCCTTCCAGCTGTGACTACATGTAGACCCCCTCCCCCCCCCCTGCAAGATCTGGAGAACTTTTAAGGAATCTGCACAACCCTGGAGCCTCATTAAATGTGTCTCCATCCATTATTCTCCTTGCAGAACCATTTGCTTAGTGTTGAGCGTGTGATGAGCCGGAGCTCTCTGACGTGTGGTTAATAGGATGTGCCTCCAGCCGTGCGGGGGTTAAAGGCAATTACACTAACTACATTCATGTGACCGGCATGAGCCTGATGTTATGGAACGACAGGTGCGGGACAAGGATTCCTGGAGGCCGGGATACCGGATATCCAGCACCGTGACTGACGGCATACATTACTAATGTCCCCATATGTCAGAGCGGAGATCACGTGTAATGTATACCATGCAGCCCGGCTATGGAAACCGGGGCAAACAGAGGAGATGATGGCGCCACAATAGAAATATTTGTATGTCACCGTATATACAGTATATTACACTGTGAGGACGTGCAATGTCTGGGGACTGGGGTGATGGGACCGTGATAGGTGATCCGCACCTCCTCTATGGACGTGGTATAAGGGGAACCAAATGTGTCATTAGGGTTACGCAGTAAATGCTGCAGGTTCCTCATTGCCCTCCACCCTCGGAGGTCCCGCAGCGTTCAGCAAATGTGCGCAGGAATCTCCGGGAACAGCTGTGGGAACGCTCAGCGCTCACCGGGATTGTTTAGAGACAACTGTCCTGCTGCAGCTTTCATGTGCCGAGCTCTTAATAGAGAAGTGATTTACTGGAGTGTTTAACCACAGATCATCCCCCTGTTACATTATAATGGCTTTATTATGGTGCGGGCCGCCCTGACGTATGCCAGATGTTACACAGAGTCACCAGCTTCTGCTGCAGTAATGAGGGAGTAAAGTCACCGGCTGCACAAGTTATAAAGGGTCCATGGCCTAATAGTGTATTATATGTATAATGTACAAATACATTCATTACATCCTGTATTATACCCCAGAGCTGCACTCACTATTCTCCTGCTGGTGCAGTCACTGTGTACATACATGACATTACTTATCCTGTACTGATCCTGAGTTACATCCTGTATTATACCCCAGAGCTGCACTCACTATTCTGCTGCTGGTGCAGTCACTGTGTACATACATGACATTACTTATCCTGTACTGATCCTGAGTTACATCCTGTATTATACCCCAGAGCTGCACTCACTATTCTCCTGCTGGTGCAGTCACTGTGTACATACATGACATTACTTATCCTGTACTGATCCTGAGTTACATCCTGTATTATACCCCAGAGCTGCACTCACTATTCTGCTGCTGGTGCAGTCACTGTGTACATACATGACATTACTTATCCTGTACTGATCCTGAGTTACATCCTGTATTATACTCCAGAGCTGCACTCACTATTCTGCTGCTGGTGCAGTCACTGTGTACATACATGACATTACTTATCCTGTACTGATCCTGAGTTACATCCTGTATTATACTCCAGAGCTGTACTCACTATTCTGCTGGTGCAGTCACTGTGTACATACATGACATTACTTATCCTGTACTGATCCTGAGTTACATCCTGTATTATACTCCAGAGCTGCACTCACTATTCTGCTGCTGGTGCAGTCACTGTGTACATACATGACATTACTTATCCTGTACTGATCCTGAGTTACATCCTGTATTATACCCCAGAGCTGCACTCACTATTCTGCTGCTGGTGCAGTCACTGTGTACATACATGACATCACTTATCCTGTACTGATCCTGAGTTACATCCTGTATTATACCCCAGAGCTGCACTCACTATTCTGCTGCTGGTGCAGTCACTGGGTACACACATGACATTACTTATCCTGTACTGATCCTGAGTTACATCCTGTATTATACCCCAGAGCTGCACTCACTATTCTGCTGCTGGTGCAGTCACTGTGTACATACATGACATTACTTATCCTGTACTGATCCTGGGTTACATCCTGTATTATACCCCAGAGCTGCACTCACTATTCTGCTGCTGGTGCAGTCACTGTGTACATACATGACATTACTTATCCTGTACTGATCCTGAGTTACATCCTGTATTATACTCCAGAGCTGTACTCACTATTCTGCTGGTGCAGTCACTGTGTACATACATGACATTACTTATCCTGTACTGATCCTGAGTTACATCCTGTATTATACCCCAGAGCTGCACTCACTATTCTGCTGCTGGTGCAGTCACTGTGCACATACATGACATTACTTATCCTGTACTGATCCTGAGTTACATCCTGTATTATACTCCAGAGCTGCACTCACTATTCTGCTGCTGGTGCAGTCACTGTGTACATACATGACATTACTTATCCTGTACTGATCCTGAGTTACATCCTGTATTATACTCCAGAGCTGCACTCACTATTCTGCTGCTGGTGCAGTCACTGTACATACATGACATTACTTATCCTGTACTGATCCTGAGTTACATCCTGTATTATACCCCAGAGCTGCACTCACTATTCTGCTGCTGGTGCAGTCACTGTGTACATACATGACATTACTTATCCTGTACTGATCCTGAGTTACATCCTGTATTATACTCCAGAGCTGCACTCACTATTCTGCTGCTGGTGCAGTCGCTGTGTACATACATGACATTACTTATCCTGTACTGATCCTGAGTTACATCCTGTATTATACCCCAGAGCTGCACTCACTATTCTGCTGCTGGTGCAGTCACTGTACATACATGACATTACTTATCCTGTACTGATCCTGAGTTACATCCTGTATTATACCCCAGAGCTGCACTCACTATTCTGCTGCTGGTGCAGTCACTGTGTACATACATGACATTACTTATCCTATACTGATCCTGAGTTACATCCTGTATTATACTCCAGAGCTGCACTCACTATTCTGCTGCTGGTGCAGTCACTGTGTACATACATGACATTACTTATCCTGTACTGATCCTGAGTTACATCCTGTATTATACTCCAGAGCTGCACTCACTATTCTGCTGCTGGTGCAGTCACTGTACATACATGACATTACTTATCCTGTACTGATCCTGAGTTACATCCTGTATTATACTCCAGAGCTGCACTCACTATTCTGCTGCTGGTGCAGTCGCTGTGTACATACATGACATTACTTATCCTGTACTGATCCTGAGTTACATCCTGTATTATACCCCAGAGCTGCACTCACTATTCTGCTGCTGGTGCAGTCACTGTACATACATGACATTACTTATCCTGTACTGATCCTGAGTTACATCCTGTATTATACCCCAGAGCTGCACTCACTATTCTGCTGCTGGTGCAGTCACTGTGTACATACATGACATTACTTATCCTGTACTGATCCTGAGTTACATCCTGTATTATACCCCAGAGCTGCACTCACTATTCTGCTGCTGGTGCAGTCACTGTGTACATACATGACATTACTTATCCTGTACTGATCCTGAGTTACATCCTGTATTATACTCCAGAGCTGCACTCACTATTCTGCTGCTGGTGCAGTCACTGTGTACATACATGACATTACTTATCCTGTACTGATCCTGAGTTACATCCAGTATTATACCCCAGAGCTGCACTCACTATTCTGCTGCTGGTGCAGTCACTGTGTACATACATGACATTACTTATCCTGTACTGATCCTGAGTTACATCCTGTATTATACCCCAGAGCTGCACTCACTATTCTGCTGCTGGTGCAGTCACTGTGTACATACATGACATTACTTATCCTGTACTGATCCTGAGTTACATCCTGTATTATACCCCAGAGCTGCACTCACTATTCTGCTGCTGGTGCAGTCACTGTGTACATGCATGACATTACTTATCCTGTACTGATCCTGAGTTACATCCTGTATTATACCCCAGAGCTGCACTCACTATTCTGCTGCTGGTGCAGTCACTGTGTACATACATGACATTACTTATCCTGTACTGATCCTGAGTTACATCCTGTATTATACCCCAGAGCTGCACTCACTATTCTGCTGCTGGTGCAGTCACTGTGTACATACATGACATTACTTATCCTGTACTGATCCTGAGTTACATCCAGTATTATACCCCAGAGCTGCACTCACTATTCTGCTGCTGGTGCAGTCACTGTGTACATACATGACATTACTTATCCTGTACTGATCCTGAGTTACATCCTGTATTATACCCCAGAGCTGCACTCACTATTCTGCTGCTGGTGCAGTCACTGTGTACATACATGACATTACTTATCCTGTACTGATCCTGAGTTACATCCTGTATTATACCCCAGAGCTGCACTCACTATTCTGCTGCTGGTGCAGTCACTGTGTACATGCATGACATTACTTATCCTGTACTGATCCTGAGTTACATCCTGTATTATACCCCAGAGCTGCACTCACTATTCTGCTGCTGGTGCAGTCACTGTGTACATACATGACATTACTTATCCTGTACTGATCCTGAGTTACATCCTGTATTATACTCCAGAGCTGCACTCACTATTCTGCTGCTGGTGCAGTCACTGTGTACGTACATGACATTACTTATCCTGTACTGATCCTGATCTGCTGCTGGTGGATGTTGTGTAGGCTTCTGATTATGCGCAGTAGTTGTTGTGTAGGTACAGATATTGTTGTGTACAGGGGGTGCTGTGGGGGGGGGGGGGGGATGGTGTTGTGTGTGTGCCCCCCCCCCCCTTATTGGATGCAGATCAGTGATTCCTGTGCTGTCCTGGTAATTGTTGGACTGTGGCGCTCCCTACATGTCGGTGTCTCTGTGGGGGTCTCATGTTGGGGTCTCATTGATGGGTTTTCACAGGGCAGCTTTTTCATAGATCGAATGGACTTAAACATATGGATCCTCTTTTTTCCAAATTCCTGTGTAATAAGTTAAAGGACACCTGTCATCAGGTCTGTGTCACTAGTCCTGTCACCTCTACCTGTTGGAGCAGCTCACAAGGATCCCATCCCAGCCTTTATCTAGTTATTTCATACATTATTCATTGTAAAATCATCTATTCTTTATCATGTAAATGAGGCTGGTCACATGGTCAGGGGCAGTGATGTCACCCCTGTTACCCCTCCCCTCTCCTCCCCCTGCTCATGTCTGTGTGTAATGTATAGTAAAGCATGGCTAGTGTGTGCTGCATCTGCTGACATGCTGCATCCTCCTAATATACAGGTGAGAGACACAGACATCAGCTACACAAGTACCTGACATGTTCTGCTGTAACATGGCTGCAGCCAGTAGCTGTTGTATCTCTCCTATACACACACACATGCACACACAGGCTGCAGGGGGCGCCAGCACCAGGAAGCACATCATTATACAGCCTCACATCATTATACAGGCTGTCAGTCAAGCACTGGGGGTGTGGCTGTGCCTCCCACTCATGAATAGAGTGGGCAGCTTGAATATGCTAATGCTTCATTGGACATTTCACAGGTCATTTGCATACAGCTTTAGGACCTCATTGCTTAGGTTTACAGGCATGTAGAGGGACAATGAAGGGATAGAGGCAATGCTCTCTAATGGTAAATATATTTAGTTTAGGAGGGTTATTTTGCATGACGGGTTCTCTTTAAGTGACCGCTCAGCTTTCCTAGACTCCTTAAAGGGAACCTGTCAGCAAAAATTGGCCTAATAAACCACTACCAGTATGTTCCTAAGTAGCTGAACACCTTCACTATCATGTTTCTTTCATGACCCAGTGCGGTGGCATCATCCAGGCAATCGACTTTAAAGTGAGATGTAAACTGGTTGTATAAAGTCAAGGAGGCGGAGATTTTAACACTAAAGTCAAGCTCTCTCTTCCTCTGAAAGCTCTCTTCATTGTAGGTAGCTGATGGTCCTGCATCCAGAGACATCACTAACCACATCTCCCAAAATCCGATTAATAATTTCAATCTCCGAGGAGGAGGAGGCGATCAGAGCTTCTCACCTTGACTTCAGTGTTAAACTCTCCTCCCCCTTGACTTTATACAACCAATTGCCATCTCACTTCAAAGTAGATTTTCTGGATGTTGCCACCGCACTGGACCATGAAAGAAACAAAAACTACCAGGTGTTGCGCTGCTTGACAATATATTAGGAATGGTTTATTAGATTAATAGCTGTTGATAGGTTCATCAGACAATATAATGGGAATGCGATGCAGCAGAGCAGACACTCAGGAGTCTGGGAAAGCTGGGTGACTCTCCTGTAATAGGAGCCATATGGTGCTGTGTGTGTGACCTCCTCCGGCTGTGAAGTTGATGGATTGGGTGTGTGACACGAGGGTCAGCGCTGGGACAGTCTGGGGAGGTTACTCACTACACTCCCTGCTGCCCGGGATACATGCTCCGGCCTGGTGCTGGTGACGATTGGCCGCGTCTGATCCGCCAAACAGGGCACCAGGGCTGATGATGATGACAGCTGAGACGGCCTGGTCAGAGGTCGTGAGTCTATAGCGATAACCTTCATCCACCTCTCTACCCTACTGCGGGTCTATGCCAGGAGGTGCCCGCTGTGTGAGGCGCTCGCCGCGCGTCTTCCAGGCTCCCGGGACGTCTGGCGATACCTCAGCAGCTGCTTATAATCCTCGGCGTTTGCTTATAATAAGAAGTGTCTGTTTGTAGAGTTGGCGCTGAGCGGCGGCGGGTATATCCAGTAGCGGTGACATCGGGCAGACCATGGAGATTAATGTGCGGATAAACAGTCCCGGTAATAGTAGCAGCAGCCGCCATCCATCATACTTATCATACACAGGGCAGACGCGTCATCTGCAGAGGCTCTAGCCACACCGGATCTTACTGCACCCACACGATTCACAGCTAACATGACCGCTCCCGTCTAAGGGGGGGGAGGCCACGAAATACCTGGACTCCCCATGTTGCTCCTCTTTTTTTAACATTGTGTCTGCATTGAAACAATGGGGATCGCCTACCCCCAAATGTGCTTCAACATTTTTCAGTAACTCTGCTTGCTGCCAGGGAAGGTGAATGCTGATCTTTTATATGCGTCATGTCAGGACGTAGATGTTTTGTTGCTAGAGGGGATTTCCAGATCCACAAAATTGACCGTCCAGAGGTGACTGAAACGCGTCGGCCGTAAATGTCTGTCCTGTGCTGTTTTGTTTGGCCTATATACTATGTAATCCTACACTGCCAGAAAATTCCTATATGGATTTATACTCCAGTATTGTGCACTGTGGTCGTGTCCTCACACTGCTGTGCACTTGTCTCTGTACAATGAACTGTTTCCCTGCTCCTCCTCCTCTGCTCCGAGTAACTGAACCAATAGTTCATTCAAAAGTGAACCACAGCTTTTAATCATTGCAGAGGGAATGGTCTTTAAAGTGGTTGTATGCAGAGAGCTAAGAGCACTGCAGTGTGAGGACACGCTCCCAGTGTACAGCGCTGGAATATAAAGCCGTAATTCATAGTCTATTAACAACATAGGCGTAGGTATGATTGCACATCTCTCCAGGGTCAATACATATCAGTGGCTGCACAGAGCACAGCAGTGTGAGGGATGATTGCACATCTCTCCAGGGACAATACATATCACTGACAGCACAGAGCACAGCAGTGTGAGGGATGATTACACTTCTCTCCAGGGACAGCACATAACACTGGCTGCAGAGAGCACAGAGCACAGCAGTGTGAGGTCTGATTACACATCTCTCTTGGGACAATAAATAACACTGGCTGCAGAGAGCACAGAGCACAGCAGTGTGAGGGATGATTACACATCTCTCCAGGGACAATACATAACACTGGCTGCAGAGAGCACAGCAGTGTGAGGGATGATTACACATCTCTCCAGGGACAATACATAACACTGGCTGCAGAGAGCACAGAGCACAGCAGTGTGAGGGATGATTACACATCTCTCCAGGGACAGTACATATCACTGGCTGCAGAGAGCACAGAGCACAGCAGTGTGAGGGATGATTACACATCTCTCCAGGGACAATACATAACACTGGCTGCAGAGAGCACAGAGCACAGCAGTGTGAGGTCTGATTACACATCTCTCCAGGGACAATACATAACACTGGCTGCAGAGAGCACAGAGCACAGCAGTGTGAGGGATGATTACACATCTCTCCAGGGACAATACATAACACTGGCTGCAGAGAGCACAGAGCACAGCAGTGTGAGGGATGATTACACATCTCTCCAGGGACAGTACATATCACTGGCTGCAGAGAGCACAGAGCACAGCAGTGTGAGGGATGATTACACATCTCTCCAGGGACAATACATAACACTGGCTGCAGAGAGCACAGAGCACAGCAGTGTGAGGTCTGATTACACATCTCTCCAGGGACAATACATAACACTGGCTGCAGAGAGCACAGAGCACAGCAGTGTGAGGGATGATTACACATCTCTCCAGGGACAATACATAACACTGGCTGCAGAGAGCACAGCAGTGTGAGGTCTGATTACACATCTCTCCAGGGACAATACATAACACTGGCTGCAGAGAGCACAGAGCACAGCAGTGTGAGGTCTGATTACACATCTCTTCAGGTACAATACATAACACTGGCTGCAGAGAGCACAGAGCACAGCAGTGTGAGGTCTGATTACACATCTCTCTTGGGACAATACAAAACACTGGCTGCAGAGAGCACAGAGCACAGCAGTGTGAGGTCTGATCACACATCTCTCCAGGGACAATACATAACACTGGCTGCAGAGAGCACAGAACACAGCAGTGTGAGGTCTGATTACACATCTCTCCAGGGACAATACATAACACTGGCTGCAGAGAGCACAGCAGTGTGAGGGATGATTACACATCTCTCCAGGGACAATACATAACACTGGCTGCAGTCTATGTGGTGACACCTGCTGAAATATTAGATTTTAATTGCAACCAAATGCAGAATTTTAACCTTTATCTTTTCTTTTTGTCTTTCAGATCGTGAGGACCAATCAATACTTTGCACGTAAGTAAAACCCAGTGTTGCACATTTACACAAAAACAAAACCTCTCAGGCTTCATTAGGTTTCCGTGATGAGCAAAGCCGCCTTTATACATAACCACAATGTGTAGTGTCCTGTAGGGGGCCGTCACACACCCTTTAATGATCGTGACCTTACCTTTAATGGTTACAGCTTAATCCCCGGAGACTTACATTCCCAGTTACAGGTCCCCTTACAGAGAAGCTGCCACATTGTACGGGTAGAATGCTCTGCAGACTCCACCCCCTCCCTTTTGTGTGTCCTGATCGGTCATTAGTGTAAAAGATGTTTTATGATGGATTTCCCCTTTAAGTGCAGCAGAACTTGACGCTCGTTTCTCCCATCAGCTGACACTTTTACTCTGTTGGAACTAATGGAGTATTTTCCTTTTACTATATGTCTGATGTGCAGACACAGCCCTCGCCTGTCATCACTACAAGCGTCTTATTGTCTCACTCCAAGGCTTTTATACAACGGATCTTTCCTGCAAGTGCCGACTGTTTTATGAGGTTCTGAACCCAGAATACAATCCTGCAGATTACATGTACAGGATAAGTAATGTCATGTATGTACACAGTGACTGCACCAGCAGCAGAATAGTGAGTGCAGCTCTGGAGTATAATACAGGATGTAACTCAGGATCAGTACAGGATAAGTAATGTCATGTATGTACAGTGACTGCACCAGCAGCAGAATAGTGAGTGCAGCTCTGGGGTATAATACAGGATGTAACTCAGGATCAGTACAGGATAAGTAATGTCATGTATGTACACAGTGACTGCACCAGCAGCAGAATAGTGAGTGCAGCTCTGGAGTATAATACAGGATGTAACTCAGGATCAGTACAGGATAAGTAATGTCATGTATGTACACAGTGACTGCACCAGCAGCAGAATAGTGAGTGCAGCTCTGGAGTATAATACAGGATGTAACTCAGGATCAGTACAGGATAAGTAATGTCATGTATGTACACAGTGACTGCACCAGCAGCAGAATAGTGAGTGCAGCTCTGGGGTATAATACAGGATGTAACTCAGGATCAGTACAGGATAAGTAATGTCATGTATGTACACAGTGACTGCACCAGCAGCAGAATAGTGAGTGCAGCTCTGGGGTATAATACAAGATGTAACTCAGGATCAGTACAGGATAAGTAATGTCATGTATGTACACAGTGACTGCACCAGCAGCAGAATAGTGAGTGCAGCTCTG
The DNA here is from genome assembly GCF_040894005.1 of Engystomops pustulosus. Lineage (NCBI taxonomy): Eukaryota > Metazoa > Chordata > Amphibia > Anura > Leptodactylidae > Engystomops > Engystomops pustulosus. The sequence goes on along the minus strand of NC_092416.1, from coordinate 179,606,545 downwards.
GGGTATAATACAGGATGTAACTCAGGATCAGTACAGGATAAGTAATGTCATGTATGTACAGTGACTGCACCAGCAGCAGAATAGTGAGTGCAGCTCTGGGGTATAATACAAGATGTAACTCAGGATCCGTACAGGATAAGTAATGTCATGTATGTACAGTGACTGCACCAGCAGCAGAATAGTGAGTGCAGCTCTGGGGTATAATACAGGATGTAACTCAGGATCAGTACAGGATAAGTAATGTCATGTATATACACAGTGACTGCACCAGCAGCAGAATAGTGAGTGCAGCTCTGGAGTATAATACAGGATGTAACTCAGGATCAGTACAGGATAAGTAATGTCATGTATATACACAGTGACTGCACCAGCAGCAGAATAGTGAGTGCAGCTCTGGGGTATAATACAGGATGTAACTCAGGATCAGTACAGGATAAGTAATGTCATGTATATACACAGTGACTGCACCAGCAGCAGAATAGTGAGTGCAGCTCTGGAGTATAATACAGTATGTAACTCAGGATCAGTACAGGATAAGTAATGTCATGTATATACACAGTGACTGCACCAGCAGCAGAATAGTGAGTGCAGCTCTGGAGTATAATACAGGATGTAACTCAGGATCAGTACAGGATAAGTAATGTCATGTATGTACACAGTGACTGCACCAGCAGCAGAATAGTGAGTGCAGCTCTGGGGTATAATACAGGATGTAACTCAGGATCCGTACAGGATAAGTAATGTCATGTATATACACAGTGACTGCACCAGCAGCAGAATAGTGAGTGCAGCTCTGGAGTATAATACAGGATGTAACTCAGGATCAGTACAGGATAAGTAATGTCATGTATATACACAGTGACTGCACCAGCAGCAGAATAGTGAGTGCAGCTCTGGAGTATAATACAGGAGGTAACTCAGGATCAGTACAGGATAAGTAATGTCATGTATGTACACAGTGACTGCACCAGAATAGTGAGTGCAGCTCTGGGGTATAATACAGGATGTA